>NW_008795025.1:3237049-3263627 GCF_000699145.1 Aptenodytes forsteri | reverse complement strand
GAGCAATTGCATCATGCATCACTTGCTTTATATATTCTTTTATTATTATTACTATTTTATTTTAATTATTAAACTGTTCTTATCTCAACCCACGAGTTTTCTCACTTTTACTCTTCCGATTCTCTCCCCCATCCCACTGGGAGTGGGGAGTGAGGGAGCGGCTATGTGGTGCTCAGCCGCCAGCTGAGGTTAAACCACAACACAGGCATAAGAAGCACAGCAGCTACCACCATCCCTTACTCGCCCTGTCTGAGATTCTGGATAAATTCTGAAAAGGGCTGGTGGAGGAATCAATGAAGATTCATGATGCGCATGGATGACACTATATAGTGTCTGGAAGAACCACAATTGCGGTAAAACAGGGATGCCCAACCACAGCTTACATATTATATGCAGCACATCTGGAAAATTTGTCTGTCCTGTGGACCACTGCTAGCCATTCCTTTCCCCACTAGCTTCAAGAGACAAAGACAGATTGCAGGTGATCCATTTTTTCGGTTGCAACCTATTTCCCATCTTTTCCAAAGCTCCTGAGCACCTTCACAGCATGTACTGCCCCTCAAGTCACATGCGCAGGGCAGGCTTCCCATGACACCAAGAAAAGTTCATAATCCACCCAGGAAGAGAAGTTATGCATCCCAACCATGGATGTGAGCAAAATTCTCCCCCCTCGAATCCCAGGTTAAAAATAGGAGTTATATTACTAAGAAACTGATTACATTCTATCTCAGAAGTCTACTTTATTCTGCAGACATGCAATGTTACATAATGAATTAAGTAAACTGAAAAAAGTTCAGTGATAAAAGTACAACTTACCAGACTTGGCAGCTCTCTCTCGTCCTGTTCTGTCACTAGATACAGCTCTTCTGTCCTGTTCTATTCTGGGAGCTGGACCCAGTATCTTTTTTACTAGTTTTTGTCCCTCCCGCCAGGAGGATGCACTTATTACATAGTTTCCACCTGCACAGTAAGTAATAAATAGAAGTCAAGCACTAGATGGATTTTTCAACATATCAAAAAAGTATTTATTGCAACCATTAATCGTTTCTATACCATTTAGTTCTGCATAAGTGGTATGGCTGCAGTTACACAAAATAGTCATAACAGTGATGTACCATGAAGGCACTCAACAGCTGAATCACACAACTATCAGTGTTTCATGCCTACGCATAACACAATGTAAAAATCCAACACATACTGTAGCACATTAAAGCCCTACAAAAACTGATTTAAAAAAAGAAAAAAAGGGTTATACAGGTCTAAAACCTATAAGCAAGTGTTACTGGTGGAGAAGGGAAATATTTGTAGAGGACCGAGAAGAAGCTGTTCATCTCCACTTAAATAAGGAAAATAAGAAAAAAAGATAAAAGGATCTAAAATGTTGTAATAATAAGAACAAAAATAAAGGTGGGAGATAAAAAACAATTCATCTGCATATTAAAAGAATATTAGCTGATATTCTAGTCTTCTGAGGAGGTTAAAAAGTACCAAGCAGTAGTTGTTCTACACCAATGCTAACTCACTGTCCTAGTTGGGATTTCTGTACCATGACTGAAAATAGTTAAGATATAACCCTATTAGTTGATACTTAATTCAAGAACAGACTACCTTGCAGGTGACAGAAACCCAACCAAAATGTTATTAGTATTATTTTATCATCTTACATATAATTAAGTGATAAAAACTGGGTATGGTGGCATCTTTACCGAATATTGGTTAGACTAAATGCTAGGTTTATTCAACTCACCTTTCATCCCACTAACTTCCAATATTATTAATCATTTTTTTTTTAAATAATGACCTTAAAGAGCTTTGGAGAAAAGCAGCATATAAAAAAGAAAAGTATTAATAATCTAATTCAGACCATTTAGCAGTATTTTATTGCTAGAAAAGTACCTAACTTGAATAGCCAATTTGCATTTGATTTCTAACCATTCAATTTCAGCTTCTACCTCTGACAGCACTGCCTAAACAAACCCAGGCACTGCAGCATGAACACAACACAGCCAAACAAAAAGGGATTGTACTCTGGGCCCAACAGGACTTTGAAGACCTGGTACCAAAGCAACTTCAAGCGAAATCCAGGACAGCAGACCAGGAGTGTTTTCGTAATCCCAGTCCTCAATACCCACCTCCTTTCTTTTCTTTTTATTATTTTAAACCAGAAGGAGGAAACCCATTCAGTCAGAAGTCTGTAGCCCACTATTCATTCATTTACTAACAGTACTCCGTGCTTGCATTGTAAATTATCCAAGTATTTTATAAATCTGTCACTTGAAACATGTCACTACAAGCCTCTTTGAAACAGACGTATCAACCAATGGGGTTCTCTTGCTGAACTCACTGTTCTCAATTACTTCTGCGTGTGTTTAAAAAGGCAGTGTAAAATCTCACATTCCATTTCAAGTCAGCTGTTTGAACTAAAACACACTAATGGAGCAGAACATGAGCTGGGGCTATTTATAGCCTTGGCTATGTTAAGCAGTTTCTTATTGCTATGACTGGAGGAGGACGGACTGTCAGGGATATGCTACTTAGATCTGGTTCTTATCTTCTAGGGATTTCAGGCCATCATTCTCCTCACATTTAATCCATTACGGAGAATAACCATTGCCATTAAAACTTGCAGCAATCTATGTGCTCCTCCCTCACTTGGAACTGTCACAAATATGTAAGTTAGTTTAGTATAGTTCCTTAATTATGAATTGATCAGCATAGGAAGGAGCAAATCCTTACTTATCACTTACTTTTAACTATTAGCATTCATTACCACATAATATTCACATGCAGCTTCATGATTTACAGCATGCCGAAGCGCATATTCACTCCATAAAAAACCCTTTGTAATAATTTTTTAAAGCAGCTTTTTTTCTTCAACAAAGTGTTTACCAATTATGGGTCACTGTACGTAAGGAGAAATATAAAACCTTAAAAAGTGCAAGAGATGCCTAACCTCGCATGTATTTAAAGAAAAAAAAAATTGCTCTGTAGTGTAATTGGAGTCATAACTACTTAATTTGTATGAAAATTAAAACCAAATACGAAGCAGATGTGGAAGTCTTCCTAATTCTTTTGCTACACGCAATATCAAAGATTAACATTACTGGAAAACTAAGAAGCACTGACAGAATTCCACATGTAGTTAATTTCATATATAAGGCACTGCTCTACAGTAAGGTGCTTGCATCATCTTCTCTAAATACTTTAATATTATTTAATAGACAGTGGACCTGTCAGACAACAGTGAAAATAAAATTCTTAATTGGTAAAAGAAATAAACATTCCTTTATAAATATCAAGATTTGTAAGACTTGTCAGGGAATATGTTTTTACATTCTTTCACTAACTGAAAAAGCCAGGAATGGGTCAAGACAGAACTGAAGGTGCAGAACAGCAACAACTTGACACAGGATGTAGAAGAACAACAGACAGAAGAGCCAGAAGGACATCTTGTTCTCTGCTTCCCCATTGAGAAATCATACAAGAGAACAGCTTTCACTGCAGCCCCTCCTCACGGAGCAGGGCAACTCGGCAAGTCGCGCTGGCACTGATTTTAATACCACCTCCATTCCTCCTCACAGCTTTATTCACTGAGCTGTAGGTCAGGCACTAACCAGCTTCAACACAAGCAAAACAGAAGCAGGATCCAGAACAGAGCTATTGCTACTTTTTGTCTGTGTTAGCCTGACAGATACGTAAAGATACAAAAAACCCCCCCCCCCCCAAGAAACACACACCCTTCAGCAGTTTCCATAAGGTGCACACAGCAAGTGGAAAGGCAGAAAATTAAAATAAACCAAAAAAAGCGTGCACAGCCAACCAACCAACAGCAAAAACATACACATCCCCAGTGCAGCATACAGTCTACAAACACATTACAACAGCATTGTTGCACATCTGAGAAGACTTTGAAAGCAATACACTTTAATTTTTCTTTATTTCTCGAGATAAAACTCATCTCTGAAGGACATGCGACAGTCTTCCCTCTACAGTAGAGCTAGTCACCTTGTTTGGACTCTGGACTCGACAACCGTGTCAGTTTTTGCACTTTCCGCACTGGTCTGGTTGCTTTTCTCTCTTTGTTTCTCTCACTAGGTTTTCCTTTCACTGTTGAATCCTCTAAAAACAAACAAAAGCTGTTAAGTGATATCCCACAGGAAAGAGCATAGAATAACAAGCTTGCTCCAACATTTACCTTGAAATAACGGAACTCAGAGAAACACAATAAAATTCACTGACTCTCCCACTTTATATACTGAGAACAATTACTGCCAGTCCAGCATTTTAAAATCCTCATAGCATGAAAATTTTGAATCAAGTGCTGTTTACCTACGCACTGGAACACAGCGAAGCCACAGCAACACCGTAATAGATCTTTACAAAGTTCATTTTCAATTTTAAAAGAAATGTTGACAGTTTGACAGGAGCAGTTGTTGGTTCTCTTCTACTATAGATATTAGATTTTACAGTATTAATGTTCCACAAGAACACGTAGATCCTTCACTCCTGAAACACGCGGGCTGCTGCTTCCACATTAACACATGACAGCACATTCACTCGTTGCCTCCATGCTGGAGCATGTAAGACAGGATACCCATGCACTCTACTTTCTGCAAAACTTGTCGCAGAATTCACCCAGTGATGCGGAACTACTCTGTATCACTTAAGCCCTCATTTACAACACAATTAGGTTTCAGGCTTTAGAGATGCCAGGAACACTTACCAAAGATAAAAGTCATATTTTATCATGTTTTCACATTAGGGCAAAGAACAAAAAGGAAACCTGAGATGTGGCTCAATCACCACCCCACTAAGTGGGCTTCCCAGCTGCCTAAGGTACAAAGCAGAGACGAGCATTGCTCAAGAAGGACAGGCAAGATGTATACTCAGTCTCAGCAGTCTACACTGGACATTTTCAAAGATTTGTTAAAGCACTTTAGTTTACATGCCTTGAAGATGCTCTTTTCTTAATCCCAAAAGTGAACTGTAGATAAGGAACTCCATGGCCACTATTACCACTGTTCTCCTGTTCCTCTTCTATGAAGAATGTGATCAGACAACCTAAAACAACCAGGATGCAACCCCCTCCATGGATAGATCTGAAGCTTTTTTTAGATGCCAATACTAACTTTTACAGCCCCTAATTTCAGCTGAATCCACTCTCTGATGGATGCCCACATGAAATATGAGAGACAGAACAACAGGTCATATTAAAGGATGTGGGAATGGAATTTTAAGAGTCTTTCTCCCCCTTAATATCCTTTCCTCACAAATTTTCCAGTTGTCTTTGAAGCTGACAACAAGTGCAGGGAAGACAGAATCAATGCATCAAGTACCAGAGGCCTCAGTGACTGCTTTTGCAGAAATCTAGCTTGCGTCCTCACCTCTTTCAGTGGCAAACAGTTCCTTCCCAATACCAGGAAACCACAGGCTGCTTCCCACTCGCTCTATTCATATTACAGCAATTTTGTTCTGCTAAGGCCAATCCCCAACATCTTTAAGACACAATTACTGGAAGCCTGGGGTCCATACAATATCCTTTAGCCTAACTGCTAAACCAAGATAAAGACATTCTGTATGGTCTACGCTTACATGGAAAAACCTCATTGCAGTAAAGAACAATGCTTCTGTAAATATTAGAGATCTTATAGCTTATTTTAGCACTAGAGAGCATGGAACAGTTTTGATACAACTGACTGTACACACCCAATACTCCACATGCTGTAACTCTAATACAGAATCAACACATGGATAGATAATCTTGACAACCTAAAAATACATTTACAGTCTATATTATGTGCAGCATCAGCATTTGATTACTTGGAATCAGCTATTCAATATAATCTTTTCAGGTCAGAAAGGAGACACGTTCCACGACAGCTGTTCTATGCAGGGCATCAGGACAGGCATATGGCTGAACACACACACAGCTCCTTCCTTTTGTAGGCAGAAGTCCACTGAACACATGATCCAAATGCCTTTTTAATTGGACCTCTTCAACGAAACTTTTCAAAAATTTGGATTTCTAGAGAGACCTCATGAATCATTCATATTATGCTTGTCAAAACTAAAAAAAAAAATGCTAGTGTAGATGAAAAGTCTTTAGAGATTTGGCATTAAATGCATGGACTGATGCTGAAGAGTATTTGCAAAACAATTTTATTGAAAAGAAGCTGCTGTCCTTTCTGAACTTTTTTTTGAGTGATTCCAGAAAAATTCCTCAGTGCCTTGTCAAGCTGTACAAGTAAAAGAATCTAGCTATTTCCATCCCAGCCACTACACTGTCAACATACAAAGAGGTTTACAATCTCATCACATTTCCTCCAGTCTTAAATAAGTTTTGACTAATGAGAAAAATTATTTTTAATATGTAATAAACAAACTCTTAAGCTGCAAAAGTAGAGGTTCTCAGGGGATTTTATTTTCCATTCCCTTCTGTTTTATTCATCCGATCTCTTCCCCCTCCCCCAACTCAAGTCAGTCAAAAGCAATTCAACCTTACAGCGTTCCACTGTAACCAGCCTAGCAAATCAAAAAGCACACCTGGGCATCCTACCCTGTATCACCCAGAGAAAAGAGCTGCCAACGGTACTGCAGTTTTTCAGAGTGAAAAATTAATAAAGATTGGGTCTTGGAGCAGTAAATTTGAAAACATAAAGCGTGTATTACAGTTTTGGTCTTTTAGCAGCGTAACTGTCAAGCAAATATACAGCATTTTTTTATCATCTTTGCTCATATTTTTAAGCATCAGAATATTGTGTTGCTAAATGAGTTCGTCACCCAAAATAGACCTTTTTTCCTGTGCTGCCACTTTGCAACAATGATACTTAATGTTTTTCAAAAGACCATTAAGCAAAGAGGAATGACTAGCAGTTTTCTAAGCTTTTAGCATTCAACATTCTCTCCTACACCTTCATGTGGAATAAACCCCAAAGGTAACGTTCTGTTAATTTACCACTGCAGAGTTACATAGTCTCCCCTCCCATATCCTATCCAAGTCTTACAATAATGATGGGAAAATACTTGTAGAGCAAATAAAATCTAGATTTAAAAGGTTTCTTAAACCTTCTTCTGGTCTACCTGTTCTTCCACTCCTCAGGGAATCCAGGGAAGACCTCTAAAAAAGTCCTTGTGTACAAAACTCTGGAACATAAATTTCTCCAAGAACTTCACGACTTGGATTATTCTGATATAAAGCAATAAAGTTCTACAAGTTCAGAGATATTAAACCAACCTAATGCTATATAATCTCACCTCCACCACACACACATACCCCTTTTACTGCAGGCTACCTACTGCATTTTAAATAAGTATTCCCAGAGACTTTCCACAGCAGATGCCCCCCATCTCCCCTTTAGCTACCTACATGTTCCAACTAAACCACTAACAATTCCCAAAGCAGCTTCAGGACTGACAATTTGTTAACACCATACTGAAGGAAGTAGAATTCAGGCTTCAACATACGGTGTACAAATCACTTTAACAGTGTTAAAGATGGCAAAAAAATACCAAAATTGTTCCCATGACATAACTACAGGTTTCATCAAAACCAAGAAGTGGTTTGGTTTTGTCCTTTTAAACAGGAAATTGCATTCATTCACGCAAACATGTATGAAGAAGCTACAAAATTAAACAAAAATTGTTCTAATGAAGACTTCTTTTTTTAATTCCTGTTTCAAAGAAAAGTCATAATTTGATTCTTTTCAGTATTGATTTTCTATTAAAAGTATTTTAATGACAGAATGGGAAGAAGGATTTTTTCTTCCATTTTAGTGTTCGGCAAGTTACTCCTCCTGTGGAGAGAAGTCCAATATATTCAACACTCATTGCTTCAATTTTTTGTTTCCATGACTGTGTAGACTTGTATAAAATAAATTTCTCTGCCTCTAAGAGAAGGTTGTGTGGCTTAATCCATTCAGTTTGTGTCTCACCTGTTAACTGGAGTGCTATATCTCTATACAGCTCCCGACTAATGTGAAATTCTTGCTCATGCCAGATCTTTCCATCTGGAGTGCGAATCTTTGTTTCAGCAGGATTGAAACCTGAAAGTAAACAATTTAAGAGTTTAAAATAACTGTATAAAATGTAAATAAAGCTTTTTCAGGGTGGAAGGGGTGGGAAACTGCCAAGTAAGAAAGGAACTACTTGAATTTCTAATGCTAAATTAGAAGAAAGCAATATACCAGTCTGCCGCTTGCTCACAGTTGAAAAACAGTGGACTGGATGAAGAAAAGATTATTAAAGATGCGAAATGCTTTCTCAATCAATACAATGTTACTAACCTCTGGAACCATAAAAAAATATCAAAATAAACCCAAGCATTAATACAGTGAGCTTCTTTTTCATAGTAATTTGTAAGAAGAGACAGGAAGAATTTCAAAAGAATCCACAATTTTGTAAATTGGCAAGAATTTATTTTCTTTCTTGTCTATATCTGTGATCAAACCATGCTACCCACTGCCGTATTGCCAAACACAGCTATGAGTCATGTTCATGCTTTGACGTGTTGCTCAGTGAACTGAACTCTGCTCCTTCACCAGGTATAACCAACAGGGAGGGATTCTGCACCTCCGTACCTCTGTATGATGGAGCAGCAGGTGCAGCTGCCACTTTCCTGACTTTGGGAGTCACCACATTCTCCGCATTTGTGATCACGACAGGTTGCTCAGCATATCCCGAGTGCTGTCCTCTGCCACCTAGCTCTTCAGAATGCTCCCACTGCTTTCGAATCCGCTCCTTCAGTTTCTCCAACTTAGCATCATGCTGCCGCCGTTTCAAGATTTCCAGCCTATGAGCACTAGAAGTGCTTGTGGCAGAAGGGGAAGACACTTTCAGTTCACTGTCCTGGGATGCGTTACTCTGAGAAGTTTTAGTGCTACTCTCATCTCCTCTGGAGCCACTAGTTTTTTCCTCTTCCAATCTTGGAGGTGTTGCAACTTTAAGAAATGCCTCATTATTCTGCAAGGCATCAATTGCTGGTCGGTCATTCAAATACCTAACAATGGTCTCATCTGCAGCAGAAGAACATGGGCTTTCAAAATCTCTGCTGTGTAGATCCTGTTCATCTCCGTCATGTATCATACGGCCTGTTATTTCAGTCTTCCCTTCTGCTTCACTGAGGTCCAAACTAGAGAGCAGTTGCTTGGTCTCAAGTTGGCTAGAACTGTGATAAGCCAGAGAACTATATGTATCCCTGATGTAATAGAAGGAAAAAGAAAGTCACCATCAGAAACACAACTGTAGGACCTTCCAACCCAGCAATCAGCACGTTCATTAACTAAAGAATGACTTCCCATACCTTGTCTCCACTTTAAAGGCAAGTTCTTTTAAAGTTTGATCACCATATATTTAACAGTGCAAGTCTGACGAAACTGAAAGAGGTTTCTGTTCAAAATTTAATTTTCTGCACTCTCTAGCTGAACAGGACTATATATAAAGATGAGGAGCTGAAATTAGGGCATGTAGAAAAATAAGCAAGCAGTAATGAATGTCACCCTTCAATTTAAAAAATAAAGCTTTAAATAAAAAACAAGTGTAAAACTTAAATGAGAAGCATCATTAGGATATGTTCTCTAAAACAAAGCAATGCACATATGCACAGTTCCTAGAGAGCATATTCATTAGCTGAGAAAACAAATAAATTGTACCAAAAACCCCTGCCCTGTATTTGAGCATTGAAAAGGCAAGCCCCTATCAAGAACTTCAGAGTAAACTGGCTATATTGCAACAAGTGTAAAGCTTACTGAGAGATCAGGAATTCAACAAACTAAGGATCTCTCAGCATTTTTTTCACAGAAAAAACATACTCCACATTTGAAGAGACTCATGGTACATATGTTGTTAGGACAAAAAGTATTTAATATTTTTACCGATGAGGGGCTAAAGATGTGAAAATCTGGCACCTAAGCTAGCTGGCTTGCTTCTTCAACACGCGTGTTTACAGAATTCATTTAAGCCAGGTGTCCTGGTTTTGGCTGGGATAGAGTTAATTTTCCTCCTACTAGCTGGCATAGTGCTGTGTTTTGGATTTAGCATGAGAATATGTGATAACACACTGATGTTTTAGTTGTTGCTAAGCGGTGCTTATACTAGGTCAAGGACTTTTCAGCTTCTCATACTGCCCTGCCAGCGGGGAGGCTGGAGGTGCAAAAGAAGCTGGGAGGGGGCACAGCCAGGACAGCTGACCCAAACTGGCCAAAGGGATATTCCATACCATGTGACGTCATGCTCAGTACATAAACTGGGGGGAGCTGGCCGGGGACCAACGATTGCTGCTTGAGGATGGGCTGGGCGTCAGTCAGCAGGTGGTCAGCGGTTGCATCGCTTTGTTTTCCTGGGTTTTGTTTCTCTTTTTGTTGTTTTCCTTTTCATTACAATTTATTATTATTAATATAATATTTCAATCATTAAACTGTTCTTATCTCAACTCACGAGTTTTCTTACTTTTGCCCGTCCGATTCTCTCCCCCATCCCATCGGGGGGAGTAAGCGAGCGGTTGTGTGGTGCTCAGTTGCCAAGAGGGGTTAAACCACGACACCAGGTCATAACACCGTACTTGTGGAATTGTCTACCTCTCTTTCTCTAGTAGCACACTTCTGTCATGCAGTGTAGTAATCATTACCAATCAACATAAAAGTTGAGTGGTTTAATTGCACAGAATTTCACCAGAAGTATATTTATACATACACGCGCACATTGATTGTTCTATCCATTATTCTGTTTTTTGTTTTCCTATGCACACTTTAAGCATAGGCTACAGGCTGTTCTCAGAGAAGGAGTAACGTGTTAATGTAGCAGCTCTGATGTTAATCCCCGAATTAATCCCCCCCAATGCCACAGTCTTCTTACTGTAAGAAAGCTATTATTTTCAATTTAATATAATGGCATGAGTCTAGCCGCTCTCGTTTTCCTCTTTTCCCTGAAGTCTGTTAAATTTACTACACGTTTTTAAAACGAATAACTGATGTATGTTATTCCAGATAGGGTAGACACAGAGCTATTCAATTAACAAAACGGACCCAAGATTACACAACTGATCCACATCAGCCTCCCATGCCACAAAGAACCACCACCTCACAGTTGACATGAGAAGTGGAAAAGGAAACCAAAACTTAGATGTTAGGATAACAATTATTAATAGAGATATAGTGGAATTAAAAAAAATACCACTGTCCCAGCTCCACTCTATAATCAGTCAACAGCAATTTGACTTCACTGGGAGAACATTTAGAAAAAAATGCTAAGTATGTGTTAGAATCCAGTGAAAAACTATTACCAACCCAACCAAGCTATTCATCAGGGATAACGCCTGTGCAAAGAACACACACTGCTTATAAAACACAAGGAATCGAACAAGGTATGGTAAAGGTCTTCTAGGCTCTGATATTACAGTAAGTTATAACTAGTTTATTTCTGCTGCAGGTTCTCTTTCTTTTTGAAAGCTTTTGAGGCATCTTATATTCACTACAGTACTTCACATAGGCTAGGAAAAACAGGCTTTCCGTATTTTCCTTCATTCCTCACACCCCACCATGTTCTATGGCCTGCAATATTATGCGCCACTTTTTCTCATTGATACAGCTGTTCTTATTTGGGTTTCTCACACACACAAAAACTTAATGCATCTTTAGTACTAGATGTTCTTGCTCTACACTGTCTTATGGTAATACATTTGGAAACATGTGCTGAAGAACTAATGAAACACAGTTGGAAAGGCATGAGGAAATAGTCTTTTTGATCCTTATTACTGAAACTAAATACCTATCAAACCTATCAGGCCACTGAGGCCACAGCCACATCAACTTGATCATATGGCCTCATTTCAACACATTTGACTTTAAACTTATATTCACTGAACAAGAAATAAATTTGTAACATTTTTTAATAAGGAAGACACTTCCATCCAACACCACATGCTGCTCATGTGGGTGGGTGAGGGGAGGAAGCAAATCAATTTTTGAGTTGTCAAAAACATCACTATGAGCTTAATTCTGACCTTAGCATATTTTTCTTTAATAGTCAACTGTCCCAGCACTAACCTGTATGAAGCCAATGGTTCACGAAATTCCACACAATTGCTTTTTTTCACATTGCTTTCAAGAGTGGTCGCTCGAAGAGGGCTGCGTGAGGACTTCTCCTTGCTTGATTTGTTTTGACTGGAGGACCGGGAAGCTGAAGCAGAAACCAAAGAATCCTCTATGTACCTATCTCTCCAGAAAGAGAAAGCTCTTGGGACTGAATGATTAAGAACAGTTTTTCTTGGGTTCGAGCAGCACTCCAAAAGAGCATTTAAAGTACTCCCTCTCTTTTTCAACAAGCTGATTTCAACAACTAGGAGCAAGGTGGTAAGTGCTTGAAACAATGATCATATTTAAAGAGAGAGATAATAATGCTTAAACATTAATTATAAGTAATTAAATGTGTGAAAGTTGATTGTGTTGCCACTAGAGGTCGATCTGCCTGTTCTTCTCCAGTGCCACACTACCAGAATGCTCTAAATAGTTCATATTTAAAATGAGAGCTTATTTCTTATAAGCAAACACTCTCCTTAAATGAAATAAAGGAAGGATCAGATTTAGCATTCTGTCAGGGTGTAACAGTTGACAAACATTAAAAAATATAAAAAGCTAGTCCAGCGTAACCATAGGCATATACAATTGTTAGCCAAAACCCCCACAAAAACACCGTATCAGAATGGGATAAGCAGTGCTCACGCACAGCGTGGGGAAAGTCCTGTCACTCCCTCTAGCCAGGTGACTATGATAGCACACTTTCTTTCCTAAGCTAAGGGAAGAAAACATTAGGTTCTCATGGGCAATTAGAGTTTCATGAATAAAGATCATTAGCAGGAGACAACTTGGGGGCAGGGAGGTGAAATCAAGTTTTCCCAGAATGCAGTGGCTTTACCCTGCCTTACATGCTATGTCCTCAACAATACATACCCTTTCTACTTATTTTCCTGCTAGCACTAGCAGAGGGCTTCTTGGCATCCATGACAGAATCGAATACGGCCGTGCTGGTGGGAGCTATTTCCAATTTGTTCTCTATATGACGTAGCTAGAATTTGAAGATAATGCAAATTAGAATATTGTTTTCAATTTTTAAGCTACGGGGTTTTTCCCCTAACGCGACAAATTTTTCCTCATTTTCATAAAGAATAAAACTGCAGGCAAAAGCAACTTCACAAGGCTCATGTTGCAAAACTGTATAGCCTTACAGCCAGAAACTACGTAAGATTATTAAGATTTGCTTAAAAAGATTATCTAAATTACGTTTTGTTGCACAGTTTTGTTTCCATAAGTAGGCTGTTGTGAAGAAATTAATAATAAGATGCCATTCAGAGTCTTAATGCTTGGCCTGAATGAAATATTAATTCCACTTGGAATAAACTCTATAATACTCTTTTCAAAACAGAGCACGATACAAGATTCCACATGTAAAACCCCACACTGATGCTCAGCTATTAAAAGAGAGAGAGACGAGGCTATGGGAAAGAGTTGAATTTCCCGAAAACCCAAGCTGTTTGGCTTCACTGAAGCCAGGATTTAGAAACTAGTGTGATATCTTAAGCACCTAAGTTAAGTTCCCACAGGAAGACAGCAATTCCAATGCTCAAAGATGGAAAATTATGAAATACACTGGTGTTGCCCCAGTTTCTGACAGGTTTGGGTAAGCAGGGGAGAGCTATTTTTTCAAGTTTTCAGAAAAATGAGAAGTCGCCACTTTCTTAAATAGAAAGGTAGTATTACACTCAAAAATTAGCAGGTATCACTATACTCAATACTAAGCTTGCTGTGGCAAAAATTTCTTCTACTGTGTGTGGAAAACATTTTCCAAGTTACAACAATGTTCAACATGCGTGCACTCCAACTGCTTGCCCTATTTTCAACTTGTTTAACAGACAATCACTGAGCAAAATAATACTTTAGTTAAAGCTTTTGTAGCCATTAACTGATTTGAAAAGGAGTAAGGGAAAAAAAAAATTAAAAAAAAAAAAATCAGTACTTACAGCAGCCTTAGTCTGAGAAAAAGTAGCCCATGCTGCAGTTAGATCTTACAGGGCAGAAACAAAGAAATAAATTTCTCATTAGTACATGGAAAACAATGAAATAAAATGTTGCTTCAAAACAATTTTCATAGGCTCACTAATCAAGTTCTTTTAATGACTCAATTCCAGCCTGTAAATCTCCTCTGAGAGGCTGCTATCAGTCAAGACTCATCCTAACAGAGCAATAAAATATTTAATGTAAAGTTTAACGAGTTCACTAAGTTAGGTTGAAAGCATTATTACACTTGAAATGAAATCTACCACGTTATAGAAGATGTTTATAAGATAAAATAAAGCTGGTTATCTACCCCAACACAAATATCTTACGTTTTTCCATTACACTATAGTTTAACTACTTTTTTTTCCTTCCATTTTCTTCTTCAGTAAACTAAGCACAGATACATGGTCAACTGAAAGACTCTACTCAAAAACCAAGCTTTGAACGCATGAACTTTGAATAGTAATCTTTTTGAACTGTACACCCTACAAACAAAATAGAAGCAATGTTTGCGAAGAACAAGCAGGAGGCACTAATCAACTTCAGCCTTTTAATCTAAACAGATAGCACATGCTCTATGCGCAATCCAGTTCAGTAGGATGCAGTAGTATTTTCCTCTAAAAATATTTACTTCCTCAGTTCCCCTCTTCTTTTGGTTTCTAATGGTTTTCTTCTAATCTAATGGTTTACACAACGCAACATCCAAAACCTTAATGTGCATCAGAACCATGGAGAGTAGTAGTATTAGAGTTTAAAAAAAAAAAAAAATCTTTTCCTTATAGTAAAAAAGCTGTCAATTTAATTTCAGGTAAGATGCAACAACACAAAGGAAGAGGGTTAAGGAAATAACATAGAAACAGCTTTGCTTTGACTTCAAAAGATGGTGCTTCACGTCTACAGAACACCTCAGTTTCACAAGGTACGTAATTTTAAAAGAAACTGAACATATCGCAGGAAACAATCAGCAATAATGTCCTCTTACAGATAAAATAATAATCTGTCTCTATGTTTAAAAACTTCTGGAGTCCAGTTTTGTCATAGTGGAGATCATAAGACTGATCTTGAACCACAGACTTAACATGCAACTCAGCTGGCTCTACAGACTAGAGCTTTCTTCCTCTCAGGGATGCACTGTAATTTTTTTTTTTTTTTTTTTTGCCCCCTCCTTTCCTAAATTAGAGTAATCATGACAGTAAAAAGCTAACAGGATTTCTCCAGTTCAGGGAGACAAAAGTGCTGCAAGTCATCTTAGTGGTAATGTACTACTGTTATTCAAGGGTCTTTAGCCCTTTACCACTTTGGAACTGAGCAAGAGTCAGGAGCAACTGCCTCTCAGGCACTTCTTTCAAGAGTCCCCAATTTCTGCTCCTCCTCTACAGCATTAAAAAAAAAAAAAAAAAAAATATCTGTGTCTGTGCCATCTTGGCAACCAAATCATAGGCTGGCAATTCCTAATGCAGATCAGCAAATACTCTGCAGATCAGAGGACGAAACTGCTATCTCTGCAGAAAGGAAGCCATATAACACATGGTCTTAGCTTCCAAATTGAGGCAGGAAAATGCTTTCTATAAAAACTCCCCAAAGTTTTGAACAACTCATGATAAAACATCTTCCAAAACAAGGCAATAAAACAGAAAAAATCCATACCTCTGGTAGAATCCTTGTTTTGGTTATGCCTCGGGTTTTGTAGAGGCACCTCATTCGACTTGTTGCTCCACATCATGTCAATTTATCTACAAAAAAAATGCTCACATAAGAATCAAAAAGATATAAAGTAAGAACAAATGTATCTTATGCTAAAGAGAACAACCTTGATCACTATGATGAACGTTCACCTCATACAATGATTTCAAACTCACATCATGAACAAAATCAGAAAATCAGCACCAAATCACAAATGCATTTACAGCTTGCAGTTGTTCAGAAACCACGTAATTCTGTGGATAAAGAAGGGTTTGCTTCTGTTCTTGTTTTATTTGCTACAAAGAAGAGTGAACTTGATAAAAGGAAACCCAGAGGTCATGCAATTTAGATCATAGTAGTAAGTATTCCAGCAAGCCTGAAGATGACCACACTGAAATACTGCGTATGAAGGGGTAACAGAGGCAGCACTACATGGCTTGAACCTATAAAGGTTTGGCGAAAATACCTAATTCCACCAATGACAGATCAATGTGTCAACTATCTCTGTTAAAGGAAAAGGCAGAACAGAACTGTGCAGCAGGACACTACAGCCAGGAAAAAAAGACAAGACTGGAGCTGCCATTGTTTTCCTGTGAACTTCAAAGGCAAGACTCCTAGTGAATCTAAAAAAGCGTGAACCCCTCTGAGTAACAAACCAGGCAGCCACTATCACCAGAGGAGTTTTTAATAAAGGAGAGGGGGCGGGGGGGGGGGGACGGCGCCAATTCAGGAAAGATAATTTTTAAAAGAAAAGGCAGGTAATTTATGCAAATAGTTATTTCTCATTACTTTCATTGCAAAAGATGGGCTGTCATAGGTAGAGCTGTAACAGACTTTAAAGAAGTGCTATATAAGAAAAAAAAGTAAGTTTAAGAGATCTAAGAGGAGCTCATACAGCCAACAAGAACTCTCGATTAGTCAGTACTGCCGCTACCCTCTCACCAAGCACCTCCCATCTGGTGGCACATGCTTACTGAGCTGTCTTCACAACAGACTGAGGACATTTCTGTCATGGAAAGAAAAAATTAGGTGACCAGAGAATTCATACAGGAAGTTCTGGACCTCTGAAAGAGTCATAAATGCACATTTTCCTCTCTCTTCCCTCATACACTCCCAGATAGAATTTTTCTTATTTTCTTAATTTCGGAAAATTTCTTTTGCTTTCACTTCCCTACATAGTGTGCCACATAAAAGGGCATTCAAATATAAAGGTCATTCTTCTGATAAAAAGTGACCGAACATCTGACAAAACTAACACTGTGTACTACTTACTGGAACAGATCATTCCCTGTATATTTTGTGACAAGGATTTTTATTGTGTATGGTTTTAAGGATACCCCCAGTGATCAACAGTGAAGCTTGGTCCTCACATTCAGTCATATAGCTTGTATTTATAGCAGTAAGTTATCCCACAAAACTATTCTTATGCCCCAAGAAAGACTATCAGTAATAAGAACACAGGTCTTCAAAAGACCTTTAGTTCTGCCTTTCTTTAAAGAATCCAAATAAATGTTAGAAAGAGTGTGGAAAAGGTATGTGAGCTTATATATGTAGGTACAGAAACACACACATACACACGCATTAGTGAAGTCTGCAATAATGCAGAAATTCTAGAAAGAAGTGGGGGGTGTTTTATTTTTTTTAACTATCTAGTTATGGGCAGCGAGCCAAGTGAAGTTAGAAAATTCTGCTTCTAGCACAGGTGCTGCAGAGCTCATTCATGCAGAACCACAGCTTTGGGCCTCATGTCATTCATGCTGTAAATCATAACACTGCCCTGCCCTGGAAATCATCTAATCGATCTTCTCCATTACTGGAGCAAAGAGATGTTGCGCTAGAAAAGTAGAAAACAAATATTAATAAAAATGGGGGAATTCTCCATAAGGAACCAATTTTGAGAGCTGCTGGAAATGTCATATCATACCATTATCAGTTTCTTGCCCAAACATAAACATAACAAAACCTACTCAATATGTAAATTTAGCATAAGAGAACTTCTGGACAAGCAACCATTTCTTAAGGGATTAAGTATCCCTCTTCATGTAATTGCTTGGGATTTATTCTTATCATTAGAATTACTAGTATAGATAGGAGAACTTAGTCAGGGACTAGAATTGTTCTCATTATTATATATACACAAATCTATAGAGTTCATTTTATGATGCCCCTGTGAATGTAGTATTGTAATATACTCTATATATTCCCCAACTCTCTACAAAAAGTACCAGATTAATTAAAAAAGTTTGAAATTGCTTGTTATACCTTTCATCCTGACACTCAAGTAAAAGCTGTCAGTCCTTTGCCTGAGCTGAACAGAACACAAGTCAGACAAACAGTGAACACACTTTTGAGAACACCTTAGTTCTACTAATAACTCACAGATGTGTGCTGACGATCACTAATGGTCAATAATTCTGTCTCAATGCCTTGGTTCAAAAGTACATGATGCCCCTCTATAAAAGGCCACTCAACCTCTCCTCCTTTCTGTACAAGCTGGGAAGTAATCACAAAGCATCCCTCTGTATTTCTCCTAATAAATACCTGCAGTGCCAGCCCCAAGTGTACAATATGACTCCTACTAGCTTCAGTGCAGCCAGCTGAGATCCACCAAGCAGTTTTGCTTAACTCAGGTTGCTGCTGTTTGAAAAAAAGACACGTAAGAACTGAGCATTCTGGAGCTGTCTACAGTTTCAGGAAGCCAACACTGCAGTAGCTTTCAGTCGCGATACAATCTTCATAACTATAACTTCGTTTGGGTTTTAGATGCCCCTCTCCCCCTGCTTTGGAAGGGTGGGAGAAATTTATCAGCTTTTCAAAACCTACCTACTAATCACGTTGATTCCCACCAACCTTTGAATTCCTACAGATTAATAGAATAACTTCTTTCTATTGTCACAGTTTACGTGAATAAGCAGCACCCTACACAAAACAAGTAGTTGTATAATTCAATACCCTGCCTCTGCAAGAAGTTAAACCAGACAGAGAAGACACTTTAATGCTATCAAGAGTACACTAGGGGGTTGGGGAGAAAAAAGAAATAAATTAAGACACAGTTGCCATGTCTATTTATAGGATTTGCATGCAGGGTAGTGGACCGGTTAAACACTAAAATACACTGAAATTAATACTGACTAGAAAATACTACTATACTAAAAAATTATGCAGTTTAAATTATATTTGAAAACATATTTTACATCAACACAAAAGTTGTCTCAATGTCACATGAAAAACTTTAAGAAGAAACACACTGTAAAAATTACATTCCGAAATGACTGCTTCAAAAAGATTTTTTTTTTTTAAACTAAATAATCTGTCACTATTTAATACAGAGTTTAAAGGAAGGGGGTACAAAAAGCAGCTTAACAGATGAAATGCCAAAGAACTACTGAGGAGACAGCAGTGATGGCAAAACGTTATCCGCAGGTTGGATAACACTATGAGGATCTTAAAAGTTTATTGAAAAAAGGTGGAAGACTGCAGAATCAGCAGAACTGATCTCCTAGTTATTTGGTTGTTCACTAGTAGATACAGACATCCTACACAGGTTCATTAAAGTTTGGTTTGCCAAGCCTTGTCTTGGGTTAACGATTAAAATACAAATACCATTGTGTTCTGACATTTCAATCCCACATAAAATGCCCATCTCATTCTCTACTCATCTGTCCAAGACAAAAAAAAAAAAAAAAAAAAGTACACAAAAGAAGGCACAGCAGAATTGCTGTAGATAAGGACCTAAGTGTAAAGTACCAAGAAAAGGACATACTCCGAACTCCTGGAAGAAACTGGGGAAAAAGGGGGGGCCCCCCCCCCCCCCCCCCAGACTCTTCCATGAACACTGTTCCTACGGGAAGACACTGAAAAGGACTGACAGATCAGAAAGAGCATGAGATCAGAAAGAGCATGAGAAGGCACCAGAAAGGAGGAAATGGAAACTAAGAGAAAAAACACTGCCAAATAAAAAAGACGAGAAACGAGCACTAAATTTACTCCCAAACATACCAAGGATGGCATTGAAAGGTACAACAGATAACAAAATAACAAGTCAACATGGTAAGGGGACAGCATTTTGAAAGGAGCAGGAGATATGAAAGTAGAATATGCTTAGCAAAGGTACACAAAAATGTCAAGAAATGAAAAACAGAACTGGGAAAAAAGAAATGTGGTGAGAGAAGCAGGATATAAAAAGGAAGAGAATGGAGAAAGACAGGAAGGAGAGAAAAATTGAATGAACTTTTGAAGAATCAGCACAGAGAGCAGCAAAAAGGAAGAAAGTGGCATATTGGTCCAATTGTAAAGCTTTTCAAGCACCCTCAGTGTGATTTTTTTTCTTAGCAGCACAACCTTGATAAGAAAAGGAAAGAGGAAACTCAGAAGCCATGGCACTGAAACAAGGAAACGGGAGAGGAAACTGAATCATACAGACTCAGAGAAGGCAGAGAATGTGAGCAAGAGATCACTTATTTTCACTAACATTTCATGGTTATGCAAAAAAAAAACCAAACCCAACAACCCAGTATGCATACAGAACAGTATTCCTCAACACTTTGTTTCTTATAAAAACACAAGGGATACCAAATGAAAGGGATACCACAAAAGAAAAGATGAAGCTTTGCTAAGAGTAGGGAAAGAAACAAATTTAATATTGACTTCTATGGGATATTCATAAATGTTTAATCCCCAAGTGGCAGGTTTTGCTACAAACTGGGTATACAGTGCATGAGGCCAGCACTTCACACAGTTTAAGCTACAATAAGGCAGCAGTGCCAATAAAAGAAGCCATCTTTTCCTTTCTTTATGCCTTGGTCTCTCTTGCCTTATCCAGGCAGAAAGTCAATGGGATTATGTGGTAAAGCAAAGTGGACTGGGAATCTGGTAAGGTCTGAAAGTAGCTTTTTTGTTCTTTTTGCTTTATTAGTTTTAGCTATGTTGTACCATAAGCTACAACCTCCGTGCAAGCAGAAGGAGAAGGAATGGAAGAATCGGGGAACAGCCGGATGAGTCCCAGTCCTGTACTAGCTGCTGTCATGGTATCATAACCTACAGTCGTTCCCCAAGAGCAAATACCTGAAGCTGCTATTGCCTTTACCTCAAGGAGAGTGAGCAGGACTGAGGAAAACAAGAACCATTCCCATCACCTTCTTACCAGTGGAGATACCACCGGAGCTCAAGGGCACCACGGGAGTCTATACACCCTGCTCCAGTGTGTCCCACTGCACCCACGCCTCGCACAGCACAGACAGCTTGTCCATGGGGGAAATGGGCACAAAGACATATAAAAGGTTTTAGGGATGTTTTTTCCTGTTTACAAAAATATTTTAAGTTTCCATGTACAAATAATTGAAAGTTGACTTCTGAATCCTGAAGATCCTCTGGAGCTCGTGTCTGTGCAGCTACAGTTCTGCATTACTGGCAATAACAGACACACACAGGTGGACAGACACAATCAGACCTAGTAGAGCAAACTATTTTTCTGAGCCAGCCCACTGAAAGTGATGGAATTTCTATTTAAAGATGCCAGAAACACTTTCCACGTCTCCTCAAATACCACCGAATACAATTTATGATGATATGCTTGAGTCTGGAATACCAATACCTTTACCTATTCATTCTTCTGGAATCCCGAGCTTTTACCATACTGCATTATCCCATTTAAATGAGAGCTAAAAACATCCACAATACGTTGTTCTAAGACTTCTTTTTTTGTTATGTTTATGGGCTTTTTAAGTGGTTTTTTGATACAAGCGTAAAATACCTTTTTTTTTTTGGCCTTAATACATTTTCAGAAAACTCTGTCTCTCAAAGCAATTAGATGCAGGTGATTTACTGACCTTGCTCAAGACTGAGGACAATTTCCAGTGCAACAAACAAATGTACGACGAATTTGTCAAAAAAGCGCCACATCTCCAGAATCTATAGCTGACTCTGCAGAATCAGACGGGTCCTACCCCCACCTTCTTTCAATGCTCATTTATATAATAAGCCTTCAAATGAAATGTATTTCAGGGGCAAAGGTTCTGAAAGGAAGTTAATATTCAAAAATCCAAGTACAACTCCAACTGCTCAATGCTTCACAGACACAAACTTCATCTTAACACTTCTCCACCATAACATGTCAAGTCTGTAATCTCTGCTTTGCTCCTCCAAAATTACTTCTGCTACAAAATTGGGTATTTTTCTTCTCATGATTTTTAAGTGGCGCTGAGCTAAAGAGTCAATGGGTTCAAACTATTCAGAGTGCCTTCATAGGTAGTGTTGTTGGTATTTAATCTGACTGGCTGCTAATACTATTCGACTTGGAAATATTTTACCAGTCCAGATTGCACTGCACCTCATGAGCGAGGTTGTATGAAATGACGATGGACACAAGCTGTATGTAAAGCTGATACAAGAAAAAGCTGGAAGTAACAAACACCAACAATGCCCAAGGAGCTTGTGAATGTTAGCTGCTCTGAGTAAAATTTTAGATAATATTCAGTATTTTGTCTTGTAGTGCAAACAGTAAATATACCAGAAGAACTCACATTCCAATCATTATGACTTTGGAAAATAATAATTAAAACCAAAAAAGCTTCAAAAGTAAAAGAAATATACCAATAAAATTTGACCTGTCTTAAGCTGGAAAAACATAAAAAAGCTTTTAGGGATATTAAGGTAGTAAAAAAAGAAAAAAAGAGCAATCGATACACCACACACTTGCAGACAGAAAAGCAGTAAAGAATTTCAAAGCACATGTCACTACCTCTAACTGTTAACCAGGAAGATAAATGACATCAACAGTCATATATCCATCAAATATCAGAAAATATAGTAGAAAAATACAAATATGTTTCAAGAGCTCTAAGATTAAATCACTGGCATCAGTCAGCTACTAAATTTGCATCCAAACTATAGTGAAGATTTTTCTACAAATGAAACGTTACTGAATCTGATTCTCTCCAACTATATGCTGAGGATGGACATTTACAACGCACTTCTGGTATGAGAAGACATGGCAACTTGCACAAGCATCCCTGCCTCATCACAAGGGATGTAAAAGTGATGAAAAAAAAATGGCACTAAAAATGGATTAGCAGTTTTACCGAAAGTAAAATGCATTGAATGTCTTACTCTGCTGCATCACATGCTAGGAGGTACTCTGAGGAAATCTATTGAAATGAATGTTGTGACAGCTAGCTTAACTTGATTCATTGTTCGTGAAGAAATCAGAGTACAAAGGCACAGAGAATGCATCCATTTATTAAGGAGATGCACACGAGGGTTTGCCTATCCATTCAGAAGTTCTGCATTTTCTTTCACTTCAAAGATCTTTGCATTTATGACAGAAAAGAAAATAAACAACATGCCCTAGTTTCAAGAACGAATAAAATACTCCTGCATTTGTTTCCTTTGCCTTCATAACAAGAGTTCACTCGTCCCATCTCCAGTTACTAGAAACTGCACATTAGAAGATTTCAATTCTTGCAGCCCATAATAAATCCATTCAGCAGAATATGCTCCAATTCTTCAACAAGTCCTGTCTTTGAAAGGCCAGCATCCGCTATCCTTCATCTCACAAGGAACGCTCCACTGTGAGGGAGTCTTCTTAGAACTGACAGGCAATCCTCTTGGTCAAGTCCAAGAACCAGACCTGCCAATTTTGAGATTCTGAGACAACAGCTTTCAACTGCTCAACAATACCAAGGACACATGAGCAGAACAGCAACTTCATGTGCAGCTGTGTCAACTGCAGACTGATCACTATTTTCTTTCAAAGTGGAATAAAGTGCATGAAAACTTAAGGGAAAATGTTCCAAATGTCACTTTCTGAAGTTTCATGCCTTTGCTCTGAAATTGCATTCAGAAGTAGTGTCTGAAAAATGTCTCAGTAACAACATGAGACGTCAAAAAACCCCCACCCCAAAACCCCATGACAAGCTGAACAGTGACCACCAGCGCTGTCTCTGACCTGGCATTACAAGGACTGATACCAGGACTCTGCCGAGAACACTTTTTTTTGAACTAGCTAAAAACAGCAATAAAATATTTTCTCATACTTAAATAATTCCATCCCATTAAATGCTTGAAGTGCCTAAACCCTGAATCCAGACTTTTCTGTTTCAGTATGACAATTCCACCCAACGTATTTGCTATTAGCAAACATAAGACATCATGTTAATATGACTGGAAAATATCAGAGAAAAATGTAACTGTTTTTTAAACTTCTACACTCTTTTGCCATGGATCGGACTTAGTGTGAAATTCTGCCCTTAGTGAGGAGTGTTCTTACGAAGATAAAACATAGCCAGAATTTCTGTTAGCGTTCAGTAAGTTTCAACTGACCTAGTATAATTGATTAGTTAATTTATTTGCTCTGTTCTTCCTCCAGTATATTGACAAAGGTTTCAGACTTACACATACAATTAATTTTATTTTCAATCGAGTAGTCCATTAAAGTCTATTATATAATTAGCACAATGATACACATATATCTTCCGAGCACTTACATCTATGGGTAAGTTTTACACTCAGACATTCTGATCCAGCCACATGCCTAATATATTAACTGTACTGGGAAAGTTTTCTCTTTGCACTCAACTACCAAAACCCTTCTGTTATCACTATTATACCACTATACCTGTTCTCATATTTGTTTGAATAGCATGAATTATATTAGTTTAAGTACATCAGTAGCACAGTTCAAACAGCACTACTGTACTGATAAAAAAGTCACACTCCTGATGTAAATTTCTAAGGTAGAGTTGAGCAGATTTAGCAATTTGACAGTGATGAAGGAATGCATATATTCCTCCCTACCTTCCCTAGCAATCTCGCCACTCCTCTGTGATAGACGCAGTGCTCATCTGACTGCATCACAAGCCAGTTCAACTCACTAACCCAGCAAAAAATTATTCACTTTTTCTTTTTTTGTTGGGTTAGTTTTCTACCAGTTTATCAAACTGAATCAGGTTGCTGCACAGTCAATGCCAAAACTGGTCAAAGTGGGGGAAAAGAAGCAGCAGCAAAACATCATGCTCCCTCACCTTACATTGTGCAGCTTCTCCTAACTGCCATGGATACATATATAGATATATAAAATAGATCTAGCACTATGTGCACTAACACTCCTGATTTCAAACACATGATGTTAATAGGACTAGTGCCTCATCTGGGCACACTAAAGTCAATGAGACTAATCACATTAATGGCTTTCTGCACAAGCGTGCTTGATACAACATAAGTTTCTAGCAGAAACGAGCAGTATGTCTGGTAGAGGGGTGCAAGGAGATGCAGAAAAATCATTATACCCGAGTCAACAAAACCTTTAGAGTAGAAGTGAATTCCAAGATTAGACTCTTAGCCATTTAAGGGAGGCTTTTACTATGGTGGCACAAATCGCTGATGAAGTTATTTCAAGACATGAAAGACACTGTCCACACTGGGACTGTTATACCTGTAAAGTCTTCCCAGTGGTACAGTGGCAAACTTCAGCTATGCACCAGCTCAGCAAAACAAATTCATGTAAACAAAACTTTTTATAGTTTTAAAATCATGGGGTTTTCAGTTATCACCACACCTAGGCTAGGGAGTCTACCAGAAGATCTACACCAATCAGCAATATAATTTCTGCAGTACCTTGGCCCCTTGTAGAAACGTGTCATTGCTACATAAATTAAGTTGCTTTATTTACTGGATGCAGCATACCTTTTCTGAAGGTAGCATCACTCACAGAAACTGAAGCCTTCAATAGTTTACAGTGTTTGCGTGGCCACACCCTCAGTTGCATTTAATTATCTAAAGCATTACCTAATGAAACTGTTGTAGCAACCAGAACTATACGAAAGAGCAAGCAGTTCACATAACTTAGCCTGCCCATGCAGACAGTCTGACAGAACGTTTCGAGCTCACATGCGAAACAATGAACAAGTGCCCAAGCATCTACAACTCCACACGTTTGCCCCACGAGTACTACACTTTTGGTCGCCATAGACTCTTGAATGAGTTTTGAAGCCTGTACGCTCTGTAGCCCTCTGAAGTAGTTTAAGATGACAAAAATACAGAATTGACTGGTCAAGTTGTAAATTTTCAATTGCAAGACACTGGATCATTCATCTACCCAATGAAGCTATTTGACACATAAACCCCTACATGCACATACGTACACAATGTGCCAGGAGACTCTTGATTGCTGAGATACAGCTTATATCCAAAGACAGAAAGAGATAAACTATTTCAGAAAAACTACATCAACAGTAGGCATTATACCACAGAAAACTGCATCCGCAGAAAACAAGCCACAGTCATACTAGTATAAAAACCTTTATGCCAACAACAGCCCAAATGAATGGCACCAATGAAGTCAGAAAACGCTTGGGGCAGCTGTTACCCAGGGATGTAAGAAGCACTTTAAGCGGGCGGACACTGAGCGATCCCGGTCCTCCTCCCCCAGCCCGGCAAGCCCCAGTCCGAGGGCAGGAAGCCCACAGCACAGGCACAAGCAGAGCGTACATTTAAACTTTAAAAGCGCCGTCACAAGCCTGACCCGGTACAACGGGACGGTTTCCGAGGGGAGCGGGGGCCAGCCGTGCTCCGCCCGGCCCGCCCGGGCTGGAGAAGCAGCTCGGGAGGCGGACAGCGAGCCGGAGCCAGCACAGCTCCGCAGAAACACCCGGTTTCGGCAGTTTTCCCATACAAGGCAAAAGGCAACAGTGAAACTAGAGCTCCCCTACCCTCTCCCTTCCTCCGCTACCCCCTGATACAATAAGCAGCAGAAAACAAATTAAAACTAGAAGAAGAAAGAGACTTAACGGGTAAGACGGGTAAAGCAGAAGACGTGGGAGCCCGGCGGCGGCACCAGCAAAGGCCGAGCCAAG
>NW_008795025.1:3233991-3236184 GCF_000699145.1 Aptenodytes forsteri | reverse complement strand
CTTACCGCCGGGCCTCCAGTCACCCCCCCCAGGCCCGGGGAGATTCGAGCCCTCGGGCTTCTCTGGGCCCCAGACACTCCCTCAACCTCAGAAAAATAACGTTTTCCAATATTTTCTTCAAAGCTTCCCCCCCCAGTTGTGCAGGCTTGACTTGCCGGTTCAGTCCACATGCAAATCATGTAAAAATAAAGAGCTGTGGCAGAGCTCTCGGTTTTGATGCAAGAACAGGACTTCGCAATGTTTATTAAACCACTGCTGCAGAGCAGTGCCAACGCTGATGCTGGCATTCCTGAAGCAGCTCCAGTCAAAACTAGGGCACCATTTTTTTTAGTCATTTGTATTCATATTTAAGTCATCTTTATAAAAATAATTGGGTTTTTTGCAAAATGAAAGCAGCTCTGATTACAGCCTCCCAGTTGCCAAATTTAAGTTTAAATAAACAACATTTGCAAAACTTCACAGAGATGATAGAGCAGATTAAATATCACCAGCTTAATTTCACTTCTAACAGGCATTATAAACCCGGAAGAGTTTGTTATACTATCTTCTATTGCATAGATTCCACCCCAAAGATGCATTAAAACCACCCACATTTCAAAAATAGGTCTAAGATGTTATCCAACTATAACAAAATCATTTCCACTGAAGAAGGAAAGCCATTAGAATAGGAAAAAAGAAAATCTTCCTACAGTTATTTTGGGAATGTCTCCTTCAGGGCTTGTCTACAACTTCACCAGTCTGGTTTTCAGTCATTAGTATGATTGTTTGACTACAAATACCAAATTTCTTGGGGGAGCACGGGGGCAGAGAGTTATCTACCCCAACCACTAAAGGATCCCTAAAACTACTGGAGCTTTTTTCCCCCCCCTTTATTTTTTCTTAACTAAAAAGGATTAAACTATTTTTACATAGCCTCTCCTCTTGTGAATAGTCAACATTTTGCATATAAATTATTCCAATATTGGGAACACCTAAACACTGAGAGACCATTACAGCTGTGAAGCTTAGGCAACACAGAACTTAATCACGTCACAATTACAGGATACCCATTTAACCTTAATTTGGCTCTTTTACATACACAAACTAATTACAGAGTGTATTTTCCAGAATAAGCATACCTCCTTTGAAACGAGGTAAGCTTGAGATGTCAGTAGTTAAACTTTTGAAAATGATTTTGTTTTGCCAGATGAGGGAAAAAAATAGGTGAACACCGAAGTCGAGCACAGGTCCAATGGGAAAAAGTGGTAAGTAGTGCCTAATTCCCTCCCAAGTCCTCAAAGAGCAAACTTGCTCCTCCCAAATACAGAAGACTAAGTAATAATAATGACAATTTCAGTCAATAAGAACAATATTGCTACAGTGTATGGGAACCCTGATTGCAGACTAGGGCAAATTAAATTATTACATTCCCTGTCATCACCTAGTGTTTGCTTAAATTTACTGCTTAATACTGCTGGATTCGCAGCCTATTGAAATTATTCAGCGCTTTTGTAATGCACTACCTCTTTCATTATGCTTTTAAACATAGTTTCTCTTTTCTGCTCGGAAGCAGTTAATCTAGTTTCACGCTCCTCCTTTTCATCTTCAGGCAAACAAGGCATCGCATTAGGATTTTCTCAAACATGAAAATAATTTCAGTCAGTCAAAATTAAAAGGCAACTACTGTTTTTGCTTCTATATGGCTTCTATTTAATCTCTGTATCTGTCAGTGGAACTTAATTGTAAAACTTTAGATTACTTTTTCAAAAAGATTCCCTACCGATGGACATAAAGCTCTGAGAGGCAAACATCACACGAAAAAAGAAGAGAAAGACATTCTTATGGAAAATGCAATCATCTTGGGAAATTCTCCAAGATTAGAAATAAACTGTTTACCTGCAAACAGCCACAGCTGAGAGAAAAGGAAGAATCGAACACACTCCAGTTTGATGAACTGCTCACTAAACTGCAAAGCAATGGAGATAACTGCAGCAAGCGCTGCCCAAGCACTGAAAGTGGTGGATGGAGACAGACAGTAAGTTAAGCATAAAGAGCCACAATCTCATCTTACACTAACTTGGTTATTGCAGCTTTAAGAGAGAGGTTTGGAAAGTTTTCCACTCCATACTACTCTTGCACACCCCTTCTAAAATTAGAAAGGGGCAGCTGGCTATTGCAGCCAAAGCCCCCCAGACTCTCTTCCCCCCCCCCCAC
>NW_008795025.1:3219425-3233843 GCF_000699145.1 Aptenodytes forsteri | reverse complement strand
CCCCCACCCCCCCCCCCCCCCCCCCCCGCCTTTCCTTGACTGACGTGGCTCCCAAGAGCCACAGAGGAATTTGGGGAAGGGTGCTTCCACCTGTTGGACATGGAATGAGGTTGTCCAGGCATTCAATTATAAATCCAACTGTCAGGAGCTGACAATAAAACAGGACACAGGACAGCTGTGAGGACACAGGACACCCTACAGGACACCCCCCCCCCCCCTTCTTCTTCTACATACTCCTACAATTTTGCAGTTTGTCTTGCAGCAGAAACAATGCATGAAAAATTGTTCTCTGCATGATTTGAGCTTATAAAATAAAGGGATCACTTCAGATTTGTTCTCATAGTTTTCCAGCTGTGCAACAGGGTCTTAGCACAGAATCTGGCAAGTTGTTCATGTATCATTACACACCTCCAAAACCAGATTCTTTTTTCCTAAATACAGCATGCTGGCGATTGCACTGCAGATGGTTTGTATAGCTACAGTCTGTACAGCAAATACTTTTATGCCTACCTTAACATGGAGCTCACCTTGCCTTTTGCCCTCAGTTTGAGCTGAATCAATTATTAGTTCAAAACATTTTTCAAAAAAGTTATGAAAACCATGACGTTTTTTAAATTTGTGGAAAATGAGCAAATGCTTTTGTTGGTGTGAAAAAAGTGGGGGAAAATATTAGTCCTTTTAACAAACCTGCTTAGCATGCTCAAAACTTCACTGCTCAGCGCAACATGACTCAGAGCAGGGTGTGAGAGACAAGGTAACAACAGGCAGGGCTGTGCATTGTTCTCGGTCCCTTTTACAACATCCACTGCTGAAGGCAATATGGGTATTGCCATCCTCTAGGTGCTCAAAGGCAACAGCAGGAGTAGCAGAAGGAGGGCCACACTCCACCTTCCGCCTAGGCTGGCTACCTGCAAGGGGGCTCTCGCCAGCTGCAGGTGTCTGTCTGCTCGCAACTCAAGGAACGGTTTGACTGCGTTTTCCAGTCCAGTTTGCACAGTGCTGGAAATTTTGTCTGCAAATTGGAGTGTAGCTGGTTCTGTTCCCCAAAGATCGTGTTCTGCCCAAAGTTTGTATGCTGTAAGCTCACAGAACAAGAAACATCCCCTTCTCAGTCCCAAGGCCAGACCTGGTGTCTTTGCTCTACATAAGCACATTTTTGCTGTCGCAGACTATTTAATTTGCTGAGCTGCTGACAGTTAGGGACAGCTCAACTTTAGAAGTGAGATTTCTCTAGAAGAAGCCAAAGTATTTTACAGTTTGGAAAACATCAAATGGCCATGTTTGCTGCAGGCAATGAAATAATTATACAAAGAGGATAGTAATCAGCTGCCTGTGAGCGACACAGACAGACATTACTCTTCACCTCTGGCTGAGGAGGAGTTACTTAATGAGATCTGCATTAAGTACCTGTGGATATTTAATGAGAGCCTTTTAAGGACAAAGCCACAGCTACAAAAAGGACCTACTTCTTCAACAGCAGGAATAGTCTTCTAATCCCAAGCCTTCCCCCTCCTCCAGAAGGGGCTACTGTGTACAGCATCTTGCTTTTGATTTATTTTTCCAGACTAAACAGCACACCATGTGTTTGGAAATACACCTCACTTTCCCTACAGTTAACAAAAAAAAGTGATTCTCCTTTGTCTGGCACAACATTAAGTAGAACGTTCAAGTCTTTAGTTTCCAGGCACACTCCTATTTTATCTTGAAGCAGGGGAACATAGCTCTTTAATACCCCATAGTTTTAGAAACAGAAAGTAACTTGGATTATGTATGTTTTACTAGTGTAAGAGCATAGAATCTCCTGCTTTCATGTCATAACTTAAGTCTTTTTTGTGGTTGCCAATTCTGCTAAGTATATACTTTTTTTTCTAAGCTAGTTTTTAGTAAGACTGTCCCTCCAGTCAGTTCACAGTGTACTAGTTTGTAACAGCAGAGATACAGGAACATGCAGCTAGGAGCAGAACAAGAATGAAGTCATCCCTTTTGTCAGCTGCTGACTCTTGTATCAGACTAATGAAACAAGTGAACCATATCTTATCATTAGTTCCACCTGAAATCAGAACTGAGGAATAGTACAAGAACACCAAGTAAAAGACAATTCAGAGCTATTACAATTTCCTGAATTGTGCCCCATCAGAGAAAAGCCCTGATATTGTCAAATACATGCATCTGCATCCCAGTATCTATCACCCCACTCAAGATTCTTAAAAGTTCTAAATTTTGCAAAGGTTGTATTTTAGGCATCTGTATTTGGTCAAAGGTAAAAGGAACAATCTTAAACGTAAAAAAAAGTCTGACCACTTAAAATTAAATGGGCAAATCTTAAAACAGCTTATAAAACAAACAAGTAGATTTATTTTTAATGATTACTAAAATAGTTTACATAATATACAAACAGATATGCTATCAGGACACACTCGGAAATATGTCACAGTTATTTTTTTAAAAATCATTCGTCCAGTGAAATGTCCAAAATGTAAATGCCATCTTTTCCTTCCTGAGCTATTCTTAAACATCCAGAACAGCAGCACTTCCATGTCTTTTTACTGTTTATATTTCTTCCCATTAAAATAAAAAGCATTATCCATTGCTGGCTCTCAGTGGTTAGAACAAATCCACCTCTGGTTTAAGTGACCACAGCTCTGCGTCTCTCAAACTGTGTTCTTTTAAATGCTTAAGGTGATTCTGGTCCATTCCACCTAACACCCCAAACCTTTGCTTGCACAAAGAAGCCAGAAGCTCCAGCACCTCAAGAGGTTTTCCTGGTTAAGAAGGACTTTTTGCAACAGGACAGCTCAAGGGGCTTGTGAATAAAGGATGGGTCCAAGAGCCACTAATCTCTCAGCTGTTACAAGAAAACGTCTTATTAATTTGAGAGCAGTCTTCACACGTTCCTTCATACTCAATAAAACCAAATGCACACGGACCAATAGTTCAAGAGCATACACTAACAGCAATGACATGGAAGTGCTGCAATTCTCCTATTTTTTACGCAAAATACTTACAATAGAAACAAGTACATGTTTTTAGCGTGGTGTGGGATTCTCTGCATGAGGCACACTAAAAAAAATGTATTTTAAAAACATGCATTACAAATCTCTTCTTCACTAGAAGCTTATACAGCAAGCAGCAGGTTATATGCAGACACGTGAAGAAATGTTATTTTTCTAGGATACCAAGTACCACAAATAAATAAATTCTTTTGATGCAAAAATAATTATCTTATTAAAATGAGAAATTACCTATGTCTTCCTAAACTTTTGTTTGGAAAGGAGATGCCACAGATCTTTAGTACACACACACGGCTGACATTTTATCATTTCCCCCAAAATTTTAAGACTTGCAGAACTTTGACAAAGAGCAGAGAATTCCTGGAAGCAGCGAGGCAAAGAGATGCTGAGGCATTATTTAACTGACATCAGTACTACTAACATTAAGCAATCCTTTTGTACCTCAGCTTTTCTCACTCTCCGGAACTGTTTGGGGCAGGGTCATTTAAGGAAGAAATGCTTGCTGAAAGGTTCCCTACAAGTCACAAATCTTTCAAGCAATTTTGCCATTTCTAGAAATTGCAAGAGACAGCTGACATCTATGTTGTGATCACATGGATCAAGAAAAAGCTTGTGCTTATACTCCCATCACTTTATCAGCATTTTCAGTTTATGTTTTTTCTTATGTTTATGTTTTTTCTTAGATTAGAAGAAAAGTAAGCAATTCTGGCAGATGAAGGTGATGTTTTTGCATCCTACTACCTTGTCAAATGCGATACCAGCTTTATGCACCACCAGAAAAGGATCCTCATAGCAAAGCCAATAGTGCACCAAGACAGCGTCAGAAGCAGATGAGTGGTTCTGCACTAGTGGACACTTACTTCCAGCTCCAGGACACCAAGCCTGAATAAGTCACTGAACACAACTTACCAACAACCAGCAAGTTCCTTGCTTACATTCTGCAGCTGATTTAGAGAAGTCCCAGTTACTTTAGCAGAAACAACCCTGCCAGCTGGTGGAATTTCTCTGTCCAGAAAGGACTGTATGCTGCCTGAACTCAGCAGCCGCAGTAAGTTCTTCCCTGTTCAGCCATTGCAACATACATTTTCTGTCTTCCTCCTTTCCCGAGTCTTCTCCAATAACTTTTATGTGCATCCCTCCACGGGGAGGCCCTTTTCAGGCCAAATAGGCAACACAAGATGAGATATACGGCTCCATAGTCCACTCAACTTATCTGTGTCCATGCTGTTATAAGAACTAGGAACATCTGAACTGGTAAACTTCGCCCAGAGGAAATCCCGGACTTTCTCCTCAACTTCTTGCAAGGTGAGGCTCTTTCTCAGCGACTGCTCATCCAGGAGAACTGTCAACAGAAGAGCCACATCCTTAAATGCTGCGTTTTCATGGTCACAGTACTTGTAAAAGATTAAGGTGGAGCCTGCAGGCAGTAACTCAAATCGATGCACCACTGCTACTTTCTTGCCTTCTCTGAACCCAGAGCTGAGCTCGTTATCTACCTCCAGCTTGACAATGTCACTATCCAATATGGCTTTGTCTGCCCCATTAATTTTGATTGTAGTAGCATTCTGGGAGAAGGCAAAAGCATCGGCAATCTCGTTACTTAGGCACCTGAGCGCTTTCTCAGCTTCTTGGCCAGCTGTGAACAGTAAGATGGCTGGCTCCAAATGCAGATGGGAAGCATTAAGGTGTTTCTCAAGGAACACGTGGGTTCTTTTCCACAGATTGGGGTCCTGACTTTGGTAAGTATTTTTTAGTTTCTTCATCTGGGCCCGAAATGCTTGCAGAATTTGAGTATCTCTACTTGACAAAGTTGCATCCATAAGACTTGGTATTCCACTCCACAGGACATAGAGCAATGGGACACCAATTAACAGAACCAGTAACAAAGTCCAGCTCTTGTGAAATCCACTCTGCGATTCACCATCACCTACAGAAAGGAGGACCAAACAGGAAGAAAGCAATGTTTTAAAAGGAATCAGAAGTCAACAAGTGAGAGGAAAATAAAAGGAAACAGTAGAATTCAATGAACTCATCCCACTCTTAAGCTACTGGTACAATAGTTGAAGAGCATAAAGAAGATGTTCTAGTTAGGAAAAAAAAAAAACAAAACAACCAACAACTTTGAACTTCTTTAGTAACTTAGTGAAGTGACAGCATTAAAAAAAGGACATTTTTACACATTTCCAGCTTGACTAAGAAATTACATTCTTCTGAAAAAGGAGCTCTTCTGAAAGTTTATCAATACTCCACTCTATTTAATCAAATCCAAACTAAAAGCTTAAAACAGTTCTGAAAAAGGTCAAGCTTTTTCCTACATTTAGGCTCAGCAGAAAAAGCCCTATACAAAACCTAGCATCACCAGAATGGTTTCTGTGTTATTTCTCCTCACTATACCTATAAGGATAAAAATAGTTTCTGCAGCAGTATTTGCATCTCAAACACTGGTGATCAACACTATCAGAAAACGTTTGTGGTCTTTGGATCGGATCAGTCAGCTTCACAAAGAGTACATGCAGCAAACAGTGCACAGGAAGCATATAGAATATCAGATATTTTGATTTGGTTTTGTATTTGAACAGTTAAATTAACACTTGTTTGACCTACTACAAGCATAAGGCTTGATTCTGTTCCCAGTAAAATTAGTGACAAAATATACCAACCTCCCTGGAAACAAGAACAAACTGTATACCTTATGCTACCTTTTTATATCATAACTTTAATCAGGACAGCAACACAACAGCTGTTAAATAAGAACACCACTAGGCCTGCCTCAGTTTTAATCTTGCAGCAAATCTTGTAAACCCTACAGATGGAAGGCCTTAAACGCAGGTGGAAATGTTACCTATTATACAAGACTCCTCCTTCCTTCCTTCGTGCTGAAAACACATGCCCTAGCAAGCAAGTCATCTGTTCTAGCAAGGACCCTCAGTTTAACACCAGCTACCAGGAAATCTAATACTTGGACAGGCATGAAAATGGTTAAATATAACACACGCACGAAGTAGAAGCGAAAGCAGAAGTCTTACTTTTGGCCAAAGGCTGTGACTGCTTCCCTATACTGGGCTGATCTCGAAATTCACTTCTGCCTGTTAAGAGATTAAGAAAGGAACATGAGAAAAATACTAAGACAACAATTATATAATCAATCTTCCCGTGGGGAATTTGGCAGGGAGTTGGAGTCACCAAACTGCAGCATTTTCATTGAAAAGCTGTTCTTAGTTATGCTTTTACATACAAACTTCTAGAAAGCTTACAAGAAGGTTAACAAAGCACCCTTGCATAACACCTTGTTGAAGCAAACGTAGTCCTTCTAAGCAGGAGCAAAGACGAAGCTGTAACCTCATCCCGGGTAGGGCTGCATCAAGTATGGGGCTTTCTGTTCTTTTCTGCATCATTCGCCCTCCTGTGCTCAAGCAAGGCTCGTCTTGAACAAGGAAAATGACACCTTCGCTGCTATTACTAGCCTGAGAAGTCCTATTCAACTGGCAACCAACTCTCCATCTATGCTCTTTGCCAAATGTCAGTTCTTAAGCCATCTTGATAATCTTGCATAAAAAGCACAAGTCCCCAACCTACCACAAATCATCCCCGAAGATTTTTAACTTTTGAAAAGTTACGCAAATAAAACCAGAGGCATTTCAAGTACAAGATGACAAAATGACAGAGATTTAACAACCTGTTATTTTCTGCACAAGGATCCCATGTCCCAATTAAGTTTCCTGATTCTGCTCAGGAATTTGAGGGACAGAAAAAATGGAAGCTCAGTTAGCACACATATTAGAAAAACAACATTAATGCAAGCTATAAGTAGCAAAAGCAAAGCGTTATGTTAAAGGCATAGTCTCATATTCCCTCTCCATCTAGCTTGGGTCAGAGGCCTGCTTCACCAGCAGTCAGTTTCTTGGGATGAATTGTGCTTTTAAAGCAAAATGCAAGCTTTCAACTTCAAAATATACTTTTGGTCTATTTATTTAAATGGGCTCAGACAGCAAAGTACAAGAGACATTATCCATAAAAGAGTGTTATGAACAGCTTTCCCAAGAGACCAGTATGAATACATACAGTGCAATTATTGGTCAGCATGTTTTCTGCATTTAGTCAGTTAATTAAAAAGACATGAGAATTTGTGGATCCTTGTGAACTACAGCAACTGGTTCAAAGCTGAAGGCTTTTTAATAACCATATCAGGATACTGTCAATGGCACTATTGAGAATAAATTGAACAAACACCCTGCAGTAGTTATTTCAAGAAGACTAAAATAAATTCTATAACCTTGTTTCTGTATGAATGTAATCGCAGAAGGTGCTAAAAGCAGCTCTGGTTTAAGCCGGAGCTTAACTGGCTTAATGAGCTACTCTATTCTGTAATTTCAACCCCCCCTGCCCCGATAGGGCAACAGACATGGAGCTTGTAACTGGCTAAGCTTTTATGTAAGTCTTCTAACAGTTAACAGATCAAAATCACCTCAATTCTGTAATATTTTACAATGTAGCCCTGTTTGCAGAGACTAGGTTTCATATTTAGGAGACAGCTGTGATTCATACCCTAAAGGAAAAAATATTTCAATAAACAGTCTAAAACCAGATCCTATCCTACCTAAGAATCTTGCCTTATTTACAATACAATTTGCATGAAGGCCAAGCAAATTATTTGTCTTGCCTAATTCAAAAGGCGTAACTTCTGCAGACGCCTTAGAGCTTTCAGAGTTTCAAGTGATTTTCCAAAGTTCTTCACCGAAGACACAACTGGTCAATCCTGTGGCACCTATTACTTCTGGCACAGGAAAGAAAAAGGTCCAGACTAGCGAGAACTCCCTGCATCAATTCATTTTTCAAAGGCGTTTCACAGATGTGCAGCTACCACAAGACAAGCTTCTCTCCCAGAAGGCACTGTGGTTTTCAGAAAAAAAAAAAAAAAAAAAACAAAACCCCAAACAACCCACCTAGGTTCTCCAGATTAAGTTCTGATCTACGAGACTTTGTTTATCTATACCTGTTCAGGATAGAAACAAGCACCAAGACATTAAGAACAGAAGGCTACTAAGAATTCAGAACATTTTTTTTCCCCTCTTGTTTCAAGTACTCTTCCAAGAGGAAAAAAAACCCAAACCAACAAATCCACAAAAACAACTAAAGATAAAAATCTGAAACACAGGGAACTGGTCATTAGATGAACAGACTGGAGTTTGCCAGGAAACAAAAATGCTGCTCCTCTCCAGGAGTATAAGACAACTAATTCAATCATAGCAGGCCACCATTATGCAGGGAAAGCCTAGAAGGGAAGGTGATGTGTACAAACTAATTAACATTCACTGCTACCAAAAGGTGAAGGTTTTGTTCCCTTCCTCAGCTCACCCCCACAATGCCACTAGTACATGCTCTGCACTTAACTGATTGTCCCATAGTCAACTCCATTTCCTAACCCAGCCAAAAAAGAAAAAAAAAAAAAAAAAAGGTGGGTCATTTTCTGTGGTCAGCAAGTGGAATAACCTCATAGAAGGGCTCTGGCTCTGGAATGTGCTGCCTTCTCCAGCTTCCATTTGGATCTGCCTCCTGGGTCTCTTTCCACCTTCCCAGACAGAGTGTCCGCCTCCTGGGTCTCTTTCCACCTTCCCAGAGTGTCTCAGGGCACAAGAAAAACCATAAGCAGAGGGAAGGAAAAGAATTCTGTACTTTTCACTTAATTACAGGGAAAGACTAGGTATCTATTTTTCAACTTACTCTGTAATGTAACTGAGCGGCGCTCTTGATTTTTCTCAAGGAAGTCAGCCTTTCTTTCTGAAACCAAAGCACCAATGAAAGAACTTGGTTATCACATCAGAGGTCAGAATAAGACAGACAAGCTGTACATGCTTTTAGCTCTTCCTATGAAATCTTCAAAGGTTTCATATACTCCTAGGGAAGGAGTATATGCTGTGCTGCCAAACCAAGCCTGTGCCATATGACAGCCTCTTAGATGGAGAAAGCTACTATTACCTAACACATTACTCCCTCTGTAGATGGAGAAAGCTACTATCACCTAATAGGAAGGGCTTAATTTGGCCCCTCACCCTGCTTTTCCCAATATGACACAAAATTACCCTGTTTTTTCTATAAAAAAGTAATGATGCGATAATGATAAAATGCAAAGGATGGGCAATTAGCAGCGTTATTTGATTGCTAATGGAGGGTACCAGATTCGTCACTTCTGAAACCAAAACTATTCAGCAGGAGGGAAAAACAAAAATAAAGAGTGTAAAGCTACCACCTTAACAACCCTGCTATCAGACCAGGGGGGACTCCAGCAAACACGGGCGTGTTCTTAGCTGCCTGAGCAAAATGCCTGCATGTGCTCCTGGGAAACAGCAGGCTGGCATAGATGTGTTCTTCTGCACATCTCAGCTACCTGGTTCACGTCTGTGTTTTGCCAGTTTGTGCTCACAATTGCTTTCAGTGCTCTCCCATAAACACTGTGTGATTAGGACTGTTACTGACCAAATGAACGCAAGCCACTACCTCACACTCTGACCAGTTACCAGCTCTCCTAAAAACCTCCCTTACATAGTATATCTATTTGGATGTATTCAAATCACCTGTAGTAACATAACTACCCTCTGCTGGGCTAACAAGTATCCCATATTTTCTTCCTCACTGTATCTCCCTATTGCTTCTGTAACACACATCGAGAAAAATCTCTTGAGCAATGAACAGAAAAAGTGCTCCCTCACTTTGAAATCACTTGGTATAGTCAGCTTCCCTCTGCTAAAGTCAAAAGTAACTCATCTTTCTAGAAAAAGAACAGTTTTGCTTTGCTTTGCCTGAGGCAATTAAAGATCCACTCTCGTAACAGTTTTTGAGGCAGGTATGATACTACTCATCTTTTTGTTTTGCTTTTCAAAAAATAGACAGCTATGTATTTATGAAAGTTTAAAACTGTGCTTTCTTGAACTTCAAGGTTTTACAGCCAAGCAGATGACTCTCATACTACAGTCAGTTTTAATTTGACTCACAGGCAGGAGTACACCCTGAAAATTTTTTTTTTTTTTAAATTCTTCACCCATTCAGATTTCAACTCAACAACTCTCCCTTTTGTAATAGAACTGAAAGAATGTGATTTTAGCACATGTAAGCAATCGTTTGTTACATCATGGAAAAGGTACTGATAAAACTAGTGTTGTTACCTTTTAACGGCGTATAAATGTTTGGTTGATGCCCTGCTGGTTTATCGGGTTTGTTACTGTCATAAGCCTTTGCTTTTTCCTTTATTGGATTCTCTTGAGGAAAGGAAATTGAAGAACTGCCTGTCAGGAGGCAAAAAAGAAAATAAAAGAGGACTGGTATAGATGCAGTATCATTTGTGCTCATAACATCACAAAACTAAAGGACCAAGATACAGTTTCAGAACATACATGATCTACATCAGTGATTTTCAAGTTGTGATCTCCCAAGAGTTACTTTCTTAAAATGTAACCAAAAGCAACTAAGACTTGAAAAGCTTACTGTAAATTTGAGTTCACTACAAATATAGCTGTCTACACCACCACACACCTTTTTTTAATTTTTTTTTTTAGGAGTCTTTGGCTTAAAAACACTTGGGGAAAAGAAAAAAACAGACATCAAGACACCAAATGCTAACAGCCAAGAAATGCCTTACACTAAAGGGATTCAGTGTAAACTAGTAAATACACAAGCATGGGAGTAAAGAGAATTTTTCCCACAGCTTTGGGCACACAACTTACAAACAATAATTGTGCTGTCTTCCATAGTATTAGGCAGACGGGAAAAGAGAGAGAAGCAAATATAGAATGTAAGTCCCCTTTTTATGTAGTCCAAGCCATCCTTTAGTTGGGTCTCTTTCTCCCTCTCTCTCATATTAACTATAAAGGCAATCTAGGGCACCTATGCTCCTAACTTAACCCCCTCAGGTAGCTGGGAAGAATCTAAACCAACACCTCTAGGTTGTTTGCCAAATTACACAGCCATTCAGATGCTGAAACCCAACTTAGTTAATGTTACTAACTAGAAAGAATAAAGCCCTGAAAGATGACAGGAGTCACAGAGCAAAGGTCAGGGCTGGAAAGCCAGTCAAAAGCAGAACAGCAGGAGAAGAGTTTTGAAAGGATAAAGTGCAACCACATGGTTGCCCAGATTCAAGGAGGGTATGGAAAGAAAGCTGTAGTACAGCTGTGGAACAGAGACCATGACACAGCAATCAAGCTGAAGGGCACAAGCAGAGGAAACAGCAAAGGGAAAAATACAATTGGTAGAACTTTTCCTCTGTAACATTTACACCAGGCCCTTTTATTCTTTTAACAGTACTGGGTTCTCCCAGGGTTTAATGTGTTTCTGTAGCTCTTTTACCATATGCACGAGGACAACACACAGCTTGCCACCTAGTGTTTATTAATTTTACTTCAAGAAAAGAAAACATAGCCTTTTTCTAATACATTCTGGTAGCTTTAGCATGTCTGTGTATGTGAAGCATACAAAGGAGAAAAAAAAAAAAAACCCCAAACAACCCAAAACACAAACAACGGAGAAAGCTAAGTTTTAAACTAAGATATTAAGTCACAAGTACAACAGTAAAGTATTTGCGCACAGTGAGTAGGATACTATTATTTTCAAAACAATCTTAAAAGCCTGTTAAATGATTGATTTCCCACCAAGCTAAGAATGAAGATACTCACCAAAGTACTTGATCCTCAGGAATGCCAAACAACATAGTCATATTTCACTATGTACTGAGGTTTTGCAAGGAAAAATCTTACTAGCAGCCGTGGCTAGTAATCACAAGACCAGAAAGATCTATGAATCTAAAGAGATAGACTGCTACTCATGCAGTCTATACTTTTTAATTCTTCTCCCCCTCTTTGCATCAATCACTACTCTGTCTCTCAAAGTGTTCTTAAAAGTTGTTGTAAAAAGGAAAGATGTAAACATATACAACTTAATTTCTCACATGAAGACAGCTTGTGAATCAGCACCTTCTGTAACAGTGGGTTATCGCCAACAGACAGGAAGAGACAAGCACACACGTGCAAGCAGACAGCACACATAGTACCCCCTAAAGAAAAAAGCAAACTCCCCCTTTATGAAGTTTAACTTTCCTAAATATATATAAAAATATAAATTCCAGTCCAGACATGCCTGTTCTTTCCTTACAAGGCCTTAAGCCTCCTAGCCAAAGGATCATTCCTGCCTCCCAGGCAGCTAGTGAGGATTTTCCAATCCACCTTAAATCTGCTAGCTGGTCACCTTCTGCACGGTCACCTGCCAAGAGAGTGATTTTCTTACTATCCCCATTTCATACGCCGGTTTAATCAAAGGGATTAGAAATCTGCGAGTTCATAAACTACAGGTTTATAAACCAAAATACAAAGCCACTATTTTAACATAGTGGAACTTGTTCTTTTAAGTCTGGTACATATCTATGCCTGTGGGTTCACTCTTTCCCAACACAGAGATAAGCCTGCGACACATTTGCCGCAGTGTTCCACAGCAACTACAGACAGCACAAACTCGAGTGCCAAAACCACCTAGTGCCTGCCTTTAACTCGTACAGTTGTACACTCTACTTGCATATTTTAAGACAACTTCAACAGAGATTGCTTTAGCTTGTTGATCTAGAAGATGCCTGATTCGAGGCAGGGTTTGTAGGCTCTCAAAGCTTTTTAGCTCTAGAAGCAAGTTTCCTAATCTATATTTAAAACCTCTAAGCAGAAGCCAGAAACCAGTTTCTCAAGTTGTGGTTTTGCTTCCATTCTGCTCTCAGGGAAGCATGACAATTATGCCCTTATAAAAATCCACCCTGCTTGTCCCGCTGCCTCACAGACCTGCGTTCCCCCTGGTCTGCCCTAAACTCTGCAGAAAAAAACCCAATACTGTATAACTACAGGTGGGAGGACTGTGAGGGGGAAAATTACTCCTTCGCTCCTATATAAAGCATTAGGGTCTCTTTAACATCGTACTTTTATGCCTGTTGTGACTGTAATCAAATACCACTGTTAAGAGCTCGGGGAGGTGGGGGGAAAGACATCTCTCCCTCCAACCTCATTTTTAGAGACGTCTACATTAACAAAAAACCACTCAGCTGTACCTCCTAAAGAAACCCAGCCACATTTAAAATACTAAGCATGTCAGTATCCTGTTAGCCATCTTTGGGAGTAACAGCTTCCCACAGCTTTTTTCACAGATAAACCTTTGTACTTTCGCAAAGAAATACTCGTAGCCTCTCTCTTCCTCCCTCAAGGTAGGATTTTTCCACGCCTCCTGGAAATTCTGCTTCTGAAGCATAATATTGGCAGCCATTTTTAAGGGCAATGCCACATAATTAGGCCCATGCACTGCAGCTGTAACAAGAGCTTGGTGACAGCCCTGTCGCAAGAATACAGATGGCAATGGAGAATAGTCTCAGGCTAGCCCAACTCATCCATGTGAGAATTGCCACATACTAATAATGTATACAGTCCAACTCAAAACAGACCAACAGACTAAAGGAGAAGGAAACAGACAATTTGCTTGCAGTTTTCTGATGGAATGACAGGCTAAAGCCACGTGACTGTATTACACAAAGTTAGCATCTCTCCTAAGTTTTGAGGAGAACACAGTGTTCATCAACTAAAGAAACAAGAAGGTGCCACACAGAGCTAATGCAACAGCGTCCAAGAGCAAGTACCAATGTATGCTTGGTGCTTCAGAGAAAGGACGGGCAAGCCCCAACTATGCACCTCCTCATAACCAATGCTGCTCACTGTACGGAGCAGTCTTACGGCAATCTGTTTTTGCAGCTCAAGATAGCTTATTTAAATTCAGCCTTTAAAAATCAAGCAGTGTCAGTAAAATCAGTTATTCCCCATTTTAATGCTGTGACAAAATACTATTCCAAGTGAGGCACTAGGTAAAACAGCCACCTAAGGGCTTCAGCGTGCTCTACATGCACCCATCCTTTTGGAAGGCAGAGAAGCTCTTATGTATGGAATAAAAACCACAGGGGGATTCCCCCACCTGTATGCCAGAACCACGGTAAAACCTGCAAAGGAGCTAAAACCCAGTAAACTCCATTTCCTCCGGTCTTGTGCATTTCAGCACCTTTGCAAGTGGTGCGCACAGTAACCTCTCAGAGTTAAATCCTACCTGCCGATCTACATGCTTTTATAGGGGGCCGAGTCAAGGAGCCTGGATTCCCAAAGTGACGCTCGTCTCCTGAAACGAGAAACAGGGGAAGGGCGCGGCAAGGCCGGGCAGCTCAGTTCAAGCCCACCGGACCCCGGCCTGACAGCCTTCCAGGAGCGCCGAACACCCCTTCCAGACTCACTGGGACACCCCAGTATTTCCAGCGGGGCTGTCCGGCAGGGCACCCCGTCTCAACACCCCCCCGGGCTGCCCCTGCCTCCCTGCCCCGCAGGCAGGGCGGCCGCGGGGAAGAAGG
>NW_008795025.1:3206907-3218325 GCF_000699145.1 Aptenodytes forsteri | reverse complement strand
GGGGGCCGCCGGAGGGACAGCGTGGTGGCTCCGCTCCGCAGGCCGTCGGCGCGCAGCTCGCTCCGGCGGCGGTCGGGAGGAGTGCTGGGTGCTCCCGGTAAAAAGTGCCCGCGGTGTGTAACCCTCGTGCACGCTGTGTTACGGTTGTGTTTGAAACGGTACGCGCCTGTGCGTGCCTGGTTTCCCGTCTTTCGACGGTGGACAGACATCTTCTGTAACCGCCGCACAGATGCTTACCAGGGCAGCGAGCGGTTTAGGACCAATTTGGAAACGAGTAAATAGGGGCCCTTTTACCAATTCTAAAGGATTTCTACATACTGAAAAAGGCAGGATCGAGGAAGGCGATACTGACGTCTGCAATAAACCTGATGGCAGTATCTTAACGTACAATGCTCCTGAAGACGTACGCTCACGTTTGTGATGTCGCTGGTTTTGCAGGGTTGTGAAGGGGATAGGTGTGTACGTGTTCTGTGTGTTCAAACGAGAAGGCTGGGTGAGGGAAGTGCCATTCAGTCTTCACTTCTGCAACTGTCTCGTCTGTACATATATTTCAAAAATTATTTTAATGCTATATTAGCACACCGTAAATGTTCCAGTTTCATCCAGAATATTTGTGAGATAAATTATGCATACCTCTTTCTGTAGCAGCAATAGAGTAAATACTGCCTTTCTTTCAAGATGCAAAAGCAGAACACGGACGCTGAGCAATGTTTTCTAAAGCAAAAATAAGAGGATGTAATAAATACCGCAACAGGAGGTTTCAAAGTGCAGCTGAACTGTCCATGCAGCTCAAATCAAGTGGAAGATGACCTGCCGGTGACTGGCTCATGATTTCTGACTGCGCAGAACTACAGCTACAAGTAGTATGGCTTTATTTGCAAGTTTCCAAAGAAAGTTACTAGATGATTACGTTATGTAAATATTTATATAAGCACATCCTTTATAAGTCACCTAGTCACTGTTGATTCTTCTGCAGATTGAGAGAAAATGTCATTCCTATTTAAATAAAATCCTCCCTCAAACTTGAGTTAAAAAAAGACCAGATTTGTTAAGTTACAATTCTACATCCCAGCTCATATCCCATGACTTCGTGAATGCTGAAGGAAGAAAAGCAACGTTACACAACGTCAACATACTTTTTTGTAATAGTTTTGTAGTGGTGGATGACTTCATAACCTAGACCGACCAGTTAATTCTCCTTCCAAACTGCTTTTCAGTAACCGGGTTCTCAACCGGCACAGGCTGAAGCTACCCCCTGATTTTGTCACACACTCGCCTCTCACTTGCTGAGCTGGAGTTCCGCCACTGGTTTCATGACGCTTGTGCTTCAGTGGACAGGGCAGTCCCTCTGCCCGCTCCCGATTGCCTCCCGTGATGAAGCTGGCTGGTTGAAGGGACAAAGGGATGTAAAATACTTTGATTTTCATGAAGCCCTTGACACCAGCAGCTCCTGTCAGCTTTGGCCACCTTGGCTGTTCCTTATGGCTAGAAGCAGATCAAGTCAAACGTGCCTTTGGCCAGGATGTGAGATGGACAGCAGCCAAGAGCAGGGCCCTCAGGGAGATCTTGGCATCTGTAGATCAGCCACTCGGACTTTTTTCTTCTTTGAAGATTTGCCATTCTCCCCGGTTTTACAGCCTATACTGCACCCGGTGAGAGATTGGCCACAATAAAAGAATGTGCTGAATCTGCCAGGGAGGGAGGTGGACTCTGTCCCTTCCTGGCCACCACCAGCAGGGTGGCTCTGCGGGTCACGGAGGAAGCCGCTGCCTTTCTGCACTGCTAGAGAGAAGGTGCAATCCTGCTATCGCTACATGTGCTGTGCCCACGCACACCTCACGCCTTCTCACCTTCCTGATACGACTAGTGTCGGTATTGATACTCGTGCACATGCTCACCCCTTGTGTAGCGTGACACACGCATGTCTCATAACTGAACAGTTACAATACAGTCAAGGGATGGAGACAAAGTTGGCCCTAGGGCAGGCGGCAGCTCGTGGAGGCCTGGGGAGAGACAGAGAGGAAGCAGGGCACCCTCTGGCCGGTCCTGCCCAGGGGGGCACAAACAGGGTGGCACTTGCAGCCCCTTTCGGTTCTAGTATCCCCAGTGGGACAGTGCTGGGTGCTGCGGGAGCATAAGGAGGACAGAGCACGGGACGGGGCTGGGATCACGTGCTTCACCTAAATGGCATCTCCCATTGCCAGGTACAGCCCTGCCCGGTCTGTACTAACTGTTTATGGACCTGCTGTCCACAAATGAGACTCATCCTTTTTTGAACCTTCTGACACTCTGCCTCGGTGGCCCCTGTGCCAGAAAGGTCCAGAAGTTTCCTGCACACAGCAAAAAGAAGTACTTTTTTTCTTCCCACCTGGACCCGACCTCCTACCTGTTTTACAACTGTCTCAAGTCCTAGTATTGAGGGATTTGGTGAACAACAGCTCCACATCAGTCAAATCCCCCCCTTCAGCCTTCTGCTCTCCAAATCGAGGTGTCCAAGCCATTTAGTCTCTGTTCCCTACAGGCACCATTTCAGTTGCCTTTCCCCATGCTTTGTCTCAGCTGTTTGCCACTGGGCTCCTCTGGGGATGTTAGTGAGAAGGCTGCAAGCTGACTTCGAGGTGGGTTGCAGTCTCTGTGCTGCTGCACCTTGCATTGATGCCTTTCCCTGGGGCATGTGTCCTGGGCAGGGGGGAATAGGGAAGGGGGTTGGACCATACCTGTCCCCTGTGCGGGCACAGCAAGGCATAGCATCATTTTTTGGAAAACCATTGCCCAAATGAGGCCAGGAGCAGCTACACACACTCTCTCGGACCTTCCGCCTGTTGCAGTCTCTGGACCATGCTGGAAGGGGAGCACTGGGGGGCCTCCCCATCCCTTGCCCTCCAGGCTGATGCTAAAGACACTCCATTTCACAAGCCGCAGCTCCCCAGCCTCCCTGCACTTGCACAACAGGTCATTTCAAGAGTCGGGGGTTTGCTGGCTATGCGTTCAGGTTGTTTTTCTTGTGATACTTTTCATATTCATAAATCAACTCTCAAAACAGTTCCTTCCTCACTGTCATTTCGTTGTTTAAATCTGCAATGGTGTTACTTAATGCAGGAAGCCACCAGTCATCCAGTCTGCCTGAAGGAAACTCTGCATGACCACAGAGTTTCAGAAATACAGCCGAAAAAGAAGTTATTGTTTCCTGAATGCTCCCGAGAATGACTGCTGTTCACTGAGGAAAAGCCATCTGCCTTTGGCGAGCAGGAGGGAAGGAAAACTACAGCTCCCAGCAGCCTGCCGGGGGCCCGTGGAAGGGCAGAGTTCACTGTCACGTTGACAGTGGAGGATTAAGGGTGCGCATTGAGGGCACGGGCTGTCCTGCCACCAGCAGAGCCAAAGGGCCTCTGGGAAGGGCAGGCGGAGGGGCCAGTGCTGGCCTCCTCTTGCTGCCCCTCCACTTCACTTCGCTGCCCCGACCGGCTCCAAACCTCCAAGCCTGGGTAAGCATCTGACTCTGCAAGCCACTTTGTTCCTCTGACTTCCTTCTTCTGCCAGAGCGCCACAAGCGGGAACAAGTTCAGGGAGCGGAGGGACGAGAGCCAGGCGGCAGAGAGCAGCAATTATACCCACACACACACCTCCAAATCTTGAATTTAGCAAGAAAACTCAGCTGTGGAGACAGTGCGGGTGGGGGAAGGTGCCCCCCTATGCTAGAAGAGCTGCTGTGAAGTCTGAGCTTGAGATTTTTGTACGGAAATCTGCACCAACCTCTCTCCAGCAGGGAAAGTTACTTGGGAGTTTTCCACGCCACCTAGTTTTCCGCGGGCAGGCGTTGCGCTCATAAAAGCCATCAACTTTCTCAGGTTACACCAGCGAGCCTATCTCTGTCCTATGCGGCTGTCCGGTCCCAAAGCACTTTAGCAGAGGGGGAAGTATCGCTGGGGGGGGCGTAGGAGAGTCAGGCTGCGGCTCCAGGTTCACAACACTCGGCCAGGGCACTGCTTGGCCCCCTCAGACGGGCGCGAGGTCGGGTGGGGGTAACGCTGCTGCACAGGGGCCGGGCGGTGTTTCTGCCAGCAGCTTCACCTTCCAGCACCACCGTCTCCTGATCCGACATGCTGGAGGCAGGAAGGTAAGGTAGAGCAGGCTCATTGCTCTGTGTCGACCTGGCTGTGAGATACCAGGTGCCCGAAAGCACGTGGGGCAGCCTGCCAAGCCCCAGCCTCCAGGCCTGCCATCTCGGAGCACAGCCGAGTCCATCCAAGTCCGTCCGGATGAGAAACCGGTGCCTCACCCCACCGGCTTGTCCCGAGACAGCTGCGGTTTGCGTTAGCCCTTGGACTGCTTGTAGCCTGCTGGGAAGCAAAATAGCTAATAGCCCTTGGGCTGAAGGTTCACATTTATCGGTGACATCCCTCCATTTTCACACCACCTTGGTAAGCATGGAGGGAGGAGCCTCCTTCTCCACCATGAATCACTGCTCCTGTGTTTGTGCTTATCAGGTGTACGGGCGTTTAGTCGCAATTCTTGAGGCCAAGACGGGATGGTGTCTGTGAGGGGGCTTGGTCAGCCACTTGAACAGCAGGGAGATAAATCTCCTTATGACCAAAGGAGAAAGTGAAACAAAACGGTGCAGAAGCCAGAGCTCCAAGGGAAAAAGAAAATGGAAGAGAATCCAAGCATGCATCTGTCTGGAGGTAAGTGAATCCTATGCTTACTCCATCTACTAGGAAAATCCCTTTGCGAGAAGATTTCAACAGTGACATGGGAAACCTAAGCAAATAAAAAAATAAAAGAATTCCCTCTTTTGCAGGCCAAGAAAAGGAATCTTTTGCTATCTTTTTTTGAAGGGTGAAAGATTAACAAGTTACTTTCAGTTTTGGATTCCCATCTGCAACAGGTTTAGACTCTGTGTCCAGAATGGCAGCACAAGGAAGGCTAAAGATGGAGCTCCAGACTGGGAGAGCTTTCTTCCCTGCATCCCAGTGCTTCCCATCTACAGATGCTTAAATAATAAGCCAGTTTTGCACCACCTGTGGATGGGAAATCTCTGGAGGAGGCAGGGCAAGGAGTACTGTTTGTGCCCAGCTTGAATAGCAAGATACCTCCAGGTTCCTCATGTTTCAGTTTCTGCTGTGTACTTACATTCTCCGGGTGCCTTGTTATGACTACTACATGTGAGTATTTCGGTGATGCCATGATGCTATAACCAGCTCAGATCTGTCCTAGGTGGTCAGAAGTGTTCCCGTAATACTCAGCAACAAGGAATGTAAAAATCATGCTCCAAAGGACAGCATGTTCTGACACGTTACACGTGCAGTTTTTTCTCTGCTTTCAAATTAGTAGGGAGTTCCTTGCCATTTTTATCAGAGTCTTTATTCTAATTTTAGCATAATCATTTCTATGTCATTGTAGTGCTTGATCATTCATAAGCAATTTTTCACAAATAGCGCCTGAAAATTGAGCTGTGCTGTTTGGTTTTGTAAAATTCAGAATATGTTGCAAACGCTTATGTTCAGCCTCAGAATTTCTCTGTTGAATTATGCTCCAGTGTTTGCTTTTAATTATACGTTGCCATAGCTCTTTGGGAGAGCAGCTCCAGAACAGGAGCAGAGAAGGAGCACAAGCAGAGCTAACACGTACATTCAGACAGATGCTTGAAGTGCGTTGGCATAACTGTTCTGGCCAGTACTCAACAACAGGTTTAGAAATTCTTCAAATCCATCACTTTAATTTACCAACCTAGGAAAACCCACTATCTGTGGAAGATGTGGTAACATGTCCTACCACTTAATGAAAGAATTGCCTGCCCACCCCACATAGGACAGCATGGGACATAGGCTGGGACTGATTTAACTTTCCTCATAGCAGCCTGTACAGTGCTGTGTTTTGGATTTGTGGTTTTTAAAAAAAAGTGTTGATAACACAGCAATGTTTTGGCTGCTGCTGAACAGTGCTGGCACAGCGTCAAGGCTTTCTCTTTTTCCTCCCTCTCCCCCCACCAAGCAAATAATCTGGGGTGGGCAGAAGATTGGGCAGGGAGCCAAGGTGGGCGAAGGGATATTGCATACAATATAACATCATGCTCAGCAACAAAAACTGGGGTACAGGAAGAAAGGGAGAGGGGGTTGGCTTCCAAAGTGGCCATTGCTCGGAGACTGGCCTGGCATCAGTCTGCTTGTAGGAGGTGGTGAGTGATTGCCTTTGTATCACTTGTGATTTCCCCCCCTTCACCTATTCAGCTGTCTTGATCTCGACCCATGAGTTTTCTCACTTTTGGTCACCCTATTCTCTCCCCCATCTCACTGGGGATAGATGTTTCTGAAATGCAAGAACTGGGAGTTTTACAGGGTGGTGGTAAAGCACTTGGTATTCTTGACTCCTGTATGGCTAGCTGAGCTTGTGAACTCTGATCCCAACAGCTGGGCCAGCCCAAGATGAGGTGGAGAGCACAGCAGAGCATCCTGTGCACCAAGAGGCCACCCAAGAAACACTTGAGCACCAAGTGACAAGCAGGTGGCCTGAGACCTCCGGCAAACCAGAGGAGGATTCTATGGTGTGTAAATCACCCACTGCCGATGGAGGAGAGACGACACTGTCGGATTCAGCTGGCCCCACAGTAGAGGAGAAGGTTCCCCAGGAAACTGAAGTATCACTGGAAGAATCTGGGAAGACAAGAGATGGTGTCTCAGAAAGATCCCAGGAAGAAGACGACTTGGATGAAGGTGAGTCTCTCCCCTTCTGTGTACAGCCTTTCCAAAATGCTGATAACCTGGGCCTTTGCTTAGAGGAGGCAGAGCAGGAGAAAGGGTTGTTTGTTCTTGTGCTGAAAGAGACTAAGCATAGGTCTGTGAATTTTATTCCCTACAGCCAGGCTGGCCCATGATAAAATGGACAGCAAAGGAGACAGCCCTGTCCACCAGGAAACACAGGAGGACCAGGAGACAAGCAAGCAATGTGAAAGCTCCTACACAGCAGAGGAAGATGCTTCATCAAGAAGCAAGTCACTGAGCTCTGACAGTAAAATGACACATTCAGATGTGACTGCCACAGAAGATGTCACCAAGGGCCTCTTGGCAGAGAAGAGCACCAGTGCCCCTCTCCTAGATCAGGAGCTAGAAGAGCACATAGAGCAAGAAACACAGGACAGCGGTTCCCAAGGCACATTAAGGAACAGACATGGGACCAAAGGTGAGCTGGTGGCTGCACACTGCTGCTCTTCGACCATGCACATGCCTACACTTTCCATAGGTATTAGAAAAATGGTATGGTGAGCTCTCTAGTGCCCATTGTCAGTTTTCTGGAGTTGAGCAGGAATGAAGGTATAGGAAATTAACGGGGTTCTCTCTTTCTCTCTCCTTTGGCTGCTGTCCTGCTTTGAAAGGCATGAAACCACGCTGTGCTCTGCATCATCTTTCTCCTTCCCCTGCCCCAAAAGCAGGGGGAGCCAAGATTGAAAGCAGTATTCACTTCTAACTCTTTCCCTCAGCTGGGAGCTCCTGGCAGCTCTGTTGCTTTTCTTACTACGGCCCAACTTACCTGTTCCCTCAACATTGAGTGGCACGTTTCTTTCTCTTACTGTAGGGCACACAGCCCCAAAGCCAGAGGCTCAGTCCTGCTTGCAGAACATCACCACCCAAAACACAGACCAGGAGAAGGCCAAAGAGTCCCTTTTGCTGAAAGGTGAGGAAAAGAAGCTTCCCTTGTGCATTACTCATCGACCAGAAGGCACTGATCCTCCAGGAACAAGTAATGAAGCACATTTAATTCTTCTCTCTCAGGACCTTTCACAGCCTTTTCTGAGGGTTTCAGGGAAAAACCATCCCCTTAAAAATAGGCTCAGTTTGAGCCTATAGTAGCAGCCTTCCCTTCAGCTCTCCAGCCTCAAAACCAGGTACATTGTGTTCAGCATGCCGGGAGTACCCTGGCACATCCTGGGAGGTCTGAGGCTCTCACACTGATGGTCCCCCATCCCAGTCCCCCTCTGTGTCGTGGGGCCCCAACCAGGAACCGTGATGCTGATCTGCACCACACATTTCTCCTGGTAGAAAGAGACCCTGCTTTGGAATGGAGAGGGACGCAAGCAGTTGTGTCTGGACCTCGCTGTCCTTCTTTCCTGGGCAGAAGCATGGTAGCCTTTGTTCACGCAGCATAGCTAGAAGGAAGGCAGTGAACAGGACACCTTAGCTGGGTCAGACGCCTCCATATGTGGAGGTAGGTGCTTTGAATGGCCACAAACCTTAAAGAAAACAGAGCAGAGGGAAGAGAAGAAATCTTGTGGCCAGCTGCAATTTCCTCAGGAAATTTTGCACTGCGACAACAAAGCTGTCGCCTTGCCTCCATCTCTGGAGCTGTAGTCCTCCCCAGCTGCTGTGTAGGAGCATGGGTCTCACAACATGGGGCAAGCAGCCTCTTCATCATTCCTGGTCCCCCAGAGCGCATGCCAACCTGAATCACTTTCCTGGGGTAGTGGGGAAGGTCTGGGAAGGGAAAAAGAGCCCTTGTAGCTACTGTCCAGCGTATCACCGCAGGTCACTTGGGACTGACTTCTGTTCCCCGTCTCGGGTCTCTCCCCTGTTGAACAGGGCTTGTTGTCGTGAGCCTTGTATTGCTCGGCTTCTGCATATTCTGCTTTGGCAGCCCATCCTCCAAGGCCCAGCAAGCCCCCAAGAACCCTACAGTGGAGGCCTTTCTGTCCCAGTTCAACCAGCTGCAGGACAGGTTTCCGGGGCAGAGTCCCCACCTGTGGCTTCGTGGTCGCAAGTTCCTGCAGAAGCACCTCAATGTGTCCCACCACACGCAGCCAGCCATCATCATCTTCACGGCCGCCCGCAAGGGTGAGCAGACCTTGCGATGCCTTAGTGCCCATGTGGCTGACACCTACTCGGCCGCCCTGCATGCCAGCACAGTCCAGATCGATGGCATGGATAAATCCAGGCTCCAGAGTGACCAGGCCAAGCTGGAGGTGGACTCAGAGCTGAGCTCAGCTTTCCAGGCTGGGGGCCGTGCTGCAGTGATACACCGCTTCGAGTTGCTGCCGGCAGGGGCCACCCTCATCTTCTACAAATACTGTGACCACGAAAGTGCTGCTTTCAAGGACGTGGCCCTGCTGCTGACCGTGCTGCTGGAGGAGGAGATGCTGGAGACCCACGTCAGCCTCCAGCAGGTGGAAGAGAGGGTCCGCGACTTCCTCTGGGCCAAGTTCACCAACACCAGGACCCCCAGCTCCTATGACCACATGGACTCTGACAAGCTGAGTGGGCTGTGGAGCCGCATCTCCCACCTGGTCCTACCGATCCACCCAGTGCAGACCATCGAGAAGGGGGGCTGCCATGTCCACACCAAACCCTAGGGGCAAAGGCTGCCAGAGCCCCGGGAAGGGTCGGAGAGATGGTTCTGGCTGACTCTGGTGCAGGTGGAGGCATAACCAGCGCTATTTCTCTTCAGTTTGTTTCCCGTACCTTCCTGGGAAGAGTTGGACAGGTACAAGTTGATCCAGGCCATTTGGCCAGCTGAGTCCTGGAGGTGATAGATCACACACATCCTTCTGGCAGATGGGAAGAGTGGATTTTAGACTGCTAATTGCACAGGAGAACATCGCTGTGTGGGGAGGCAGGAGGGAAAACAGGACTTTGCAGATAGCATTTCTATCAGGAAACACACAAATAACGTACACAACTATTATGCCAGAAAGATACTGCAATTCAGTAGCTCTTTCATTTCTTCCTGCCCCTGAGTTTGCTAATGTCGTGTACATCAATCTCACAATGTACTTTATCTAGAAGGTTTCTCTGTCTTTGCAGAGGGCTGCTGGAACACAGGAAGGTCAAACTCCCCAAAGCCCAATATTTTGAAGGCATGCTTCAAAAAGAAAACCAGTTTGCTAGTCAACGGTTTGACTAGTCAGTCCTGATAGAGTCCCACTTGCACAGACTGAATAACATGTTCAAACAAACCTGCAATTCAGAAATCCCCTAAACATCAATTACAAGAAATTTCAGGTTGTCAGCACTTAAACACTACGCTAAAGGTGGGGGACCCCATGAGGGGATCCCGTATGCCAGAGAATAAGCTCCGAAGAGAGAGAGCAATGAAACAGAAACCACCTTACTGTTGCTCTGATAGTGTGAAGCCTCAAGGGATTGCACAGGTGAAAGAATGAGTAATACAGTTTAACTTAATGCTACCTCTTTAAAAAAGTAAAATTTTAAAACTCTTGATCCCTTTGCCACCACAAGGCTATGACTATCTCTTTGGGCTGATGCATCAGCTTTGGTCCTACACAACAGATTGCTCTTCACCGGGATCTCTGATCTGCATGTAGGACAGGAAGCCGTCTGCCTGCCTCTCCCCAGCTAACTTTTATTGATGAATGTAGATGTTAACACTGGTATTTATTTCAAACCACGTAGGGTAGCACGCCAGGTCCTTGCCCTCCAAAGATACATGTGCCTCCCTGCCAGGCAGCTGGTGCTCTGGCATACGCTAAAGCAACTAGGAGCAGAGGTGGGGTTAGCTGGTAAAGACAAAATCTCTGGCGTTAATGCTAAAAATCCTCAACAAAACAGGTTGGTTTCTTACTGTGCCTCCTCTTCTGCATCCCAGGAAGAGAAATCCGAGTCCTGGAAACACTGTGGTGCCCCTGCACACTGCGTTTCTGCAGATGCTCTGAGGCAGAGCAGCCAACTCAGGGAACACCTGGGGGATAGGTGCAGGTTACAGCATTTATAATAACCCAACAGTCAGCCCCAGGTGTCAGCCCCTTGTGCCTACAGTGCTGCCTGCCGGAGAAGGAGCAGCTGTAGCAGAGCACGGCTTATTTCCATATAAGCAGCACAGACTGGGGCCTTGCAGAGCCAGGCTCTGTATCTGAACAAGACACAAACTGAGAACACTACGGTGTTTTTACAAGCAGCGCATCTGAGTGCTCCTTACAGCAACTGGACCCTGGTGTTGGCCGGGTCTCTTGCCAACGGTGCCTTGCTGATCTGCCCCACCGATGACTCAGCTGAGGCACAGCCCTGAACCCTAAAACCACAGCCTGCCTCTTCTTTCTTCCCGCCGCATGCCTTGACCTGTGTCCTGGTTTCGGCAGGGATAGAGTTAATTTCCTTCCTAGTAGCTGGTACAGTGCTGTGTTTTGGATTTAGGATGAGAACAAAGTTGATAACGCACAGATGTTTTAGTTGTTGCTAGGTAATGCTTACACTAGCCAAGGACTTTTCAGCTTCCCATGCTCTACCGACTGAGAAGGCTGGAGGTGCACAAGAAGCTGGGAGGGGGCGCAGCCAGGACAGCTGACCCAAACTGGCCAAAGGGACATTCCATACCATGTGACATCATGCTCAGTACATAAACTGGGGGAAAGCTGGCCGGGGGGGCCGCTGCTCGGGGACTGGCTGAGCATCGGTCAGCGGGTGGTGAGCAATTGCA
>NW_008795025.1:3199814-3206370 GCF_000699145.1 Aptenodytes forsteri | reverse complement strand
GTGAGCGGCTGCGTGGTGCTCAGTTGCCGACTGAGGTTAAACCACGACAACCTGTCTCAGGAGATTTGTGGCCATTAACTTGGAGGAAGGGATAAAATGAAGGAAAAGGAGGGTGTTATTTGTTCATGTTCTAATCAAAGAACAGACTTTTTGGTTGGTTGGGGTCATGAAGACAAGACCACAGGGGTTTTAACAGTGACAAACACTGGGCTAGAGCCCAGCATCAGCAGGGCAGCCCAGGGCATGGTTTTGTACAAGATACGGGTTGCTTCCTCCCTTCCCTCCTTTTTATTGCTATACACTACTTTGGTAACAGAAAACACTTTCTGCTCTGCATGGTTCAGTGTGGGTGTTGATGTAAGAACCGGCAGAGCATTAATCATGTTATGTCAATATCTTGAGGGAAATCTGTATTTTAACATTATCTCGCTCTCAGTTTTATGTACCGTGTTTGTAATGCATAGCCAAGGTATGCAAGGGCAACTTCACCCTGCTTGGGCACATCACTGTAAGCGTCACCCCCCCGAGCTGTTCTAATACAGAAATATTTTTATGACCTTTTAAAGACAAAATATCTGCTTGCTTCTGAGACAAGACTTCTATTTAAAAATAAATGAGATTGTGAAAGAAACCAGCAAAGTCTTCGAAGTGAGACTGGAGTCTTACCATATTTTTTTTTTCTAGCTATTTTCAGTTCATTAAGCAAAGAGATCATCACATTGGACAAAGTTTTATTTAGGTCAGGGCTGTAGTTGTGCAAACAAAGTGAATATTTGCTTTTTTCTGGAAAAACTCAAACCAACATTTTTCTCAGTTGTTTGGGGCAAATGTTTGCAGCTTTTTCAACTAAGGCAAAACTAAAAACAAACCCCCAAGCAGCTGCTGAATTCAACCCAGGTTGAAACATACTGAGGTTTGCGTAATACTTAATGATAATAATTAAACTGAAATCCATTGACAACTGAAATATTTTAGAAATACGGAAAGCAAATATTTCTCATTCCAACACCCGTGATCAGATCAGTTCCCCCTAATGTCACAGCACCTCAGCACACACAAATTTTTATGTTTGTGGTGAATTATTTTGCTCAGCTCTGGCCTAAACAGAGAGAGGGCTGAAAAAAAGAGAATTTACCCTGTTATTCTGAATTTTCTTCAGTCCCTGTCCAGGCACTGGCAACCTAAATACTCACAACATTGGCATCTATTTTCAAATAGATGTTCATGTGATCGATTGCCAGAAGTAAACATCACTCATCTCCTGCTGTCTGATGCGAGAGGACAAGATTTGGTCCTAGCCCAAAGATTCAGATGAAAATCCGGTGTCATCAGGTGCAGTGATTGCTGGATGCCAAAACCGGGCTGCTTTTTCAGTCTTGCACAAATTCAAAAGCAAGTCCAAAGGCAGCAGCTGAACGAGCTCCGAGAATGTCTCCAGGCAGAAGGGTGCACTGGTGGTTTTCCCCTAGATGATTTGCTCACCATGATCTGTGTTGGTAAATAGCATCATCATCCTTGTACCTGCTCCAAAAATCAGGTTGAACCGAGAGTGGGAGTGGTGCCTGCTCTTGAAGAGAGGCAGGGAAACCAGGGCAGGCAAGTCCAGAGGCTGCTCAGCAGTGGCTGCACCTCTCCGTAAACTTTGGGGCTAAATCTGCAGACCGCTCAGAGAAAGGATCTTTAATATGTACCAAACAAGAGCCTCCTGCGAGTGGCTGAGCAGCGCTTCCCCAGAAGGGAGAGACACTAGGCCGACCTTCCCACCCGCCATGCCAAGCTGCAGCATTTCCACACCATACCCTTCCTCCCGCACCCCTGTGGGGCTGGCCCTGGGGTCACTTTGTGGGGGGCGGCAGGACCCCCTGCAAGGTCCTCCAGCTGGTTTCTCCCAGCCAGGGATTCGAGTTCCCTTCTTCTTCCCAGACTGTGAGTTAATTCAGAAACGCTGCGCTCCAGCGTGTGCTTCCCCGGGGCAGGGTGCTGGAGCACATGCTCCACCCTGTGTCCTCGGTGGACACCACCAGGTGACGCCGAGGACATGGGGCACAGCCAAGAGCAGATGCGCTCGCCGCAGCTCTGGAGGAACTAAAGCTCCCCCTTCCCATCAGCTCTCTGACGGCTGCGACAGGTCAGCACAAGACTAGGACGGAGCAGGACATGGTCCAGCTCTGTACCATCTGAGGTAAATGAATTTAATCCTCCTGGGCACCACATCCACCTGCACTAAGGGCAGCTCTTCCCTTCAACTGTCCCCTGTGCACCTAGTTCGTAACCTCTGTGGGAGCATGTCTTCCTGCACATACACACATTGCCCAAGCATGGCAACGCCATGTGTTTGGCTGGAGCTTATCAGTTGCCTGCTGTTACATCAACGCTAAAACTAAATTCTTTTTCAATTCCTCATCTACAAAAAAAAAAAAATTATTCTTGTTCTACTTGGCCTATTAAACAATGCACCCCCCTCCTCAACTCTCTCTCCCTTTTTTTTTTTAGTCTCGCTCTCTGCAGCAGTACTTCTGCAGGGAAGGTTTTGCTGCCACAAGGTGCTCAAGGACCCTAAAAATTACCTTGAAAATTACATAGCAGCTCAGCTGAGGGGCAAAACCAGTTCTGCAAGGCCAGCCTGGACTGCTCCACCACAAAATTAGCACTGATTATACATGTGAGCATGCCGCTGCCTTGTGAGCTGACATAAACTTGTCATCCCTGGTGTTTAAAGGTGAGTGGCCCAGCTGGCACTGCACAGGCTTGGCATGCCACCCTGCTCTGCCTGCAGCATCCCTATCCCTGCGACAGGCACATCATGTCACATCTCTTTTTACCCCTTTCCACCAGCATGGGCTAAAGCTGGAAGAAGGCAGGATGCAAAGAGACAGGTAGTGAACCCAGCTGAGCCACATTTCTTCTGTTGAGCTTTAACCTCTGGGAGCTCATCCACAGCTTAACCCTCCTGCAGCTCCACACATGGTCAAGCTCTGCTGCCGCAGGTCTGGTCCCTCGGGGTCACTTTTAGGCCTACAAAACCTCCATTGTAAGAGAGATTTGCAGATATTGGGAGCTTAAGACTTTTTTAATTTCCCCCCTTCGCATCTCCGGGGAAGCAGCTGTACGATGAATTGCACAAAGGAGCTTGGCCTCAGCCAAGAGCCTGCAATGAAAAGGCTCAAAGAATACAGCTTGCGTGTTCCCAGCACATGGAGGGGGCAAAGTCATAAGCAGACCTCCCACTGGCCTCTCCCTGCTTTGGCCAGACTGTGCAGTTATGCTCAGTCCGAGGAGAGAGCTCTGCAGATCGCTCGCGGGGGCACTCAAGAGCTGAGGATCCTCCCAGAGCCAGAGCAGCGGCAGCAGCATGGTTCGACATGAGGGATGGAAACAGCCTCCCCACACCATACGTCCTTTGAGGTCTGCTCCATCCTCTGCCCCAGCAGCCCTGGGACTACTTGGACATCTCTGCGAAGCAGTTTCAGGTCATGGTGATATCCATGGAGGAGCAGACCTGGCCTCTTCCTACAATTACAGCTTGAGCTGAATTAAGCCACTGTTTTCTCGATGTTAATGGAGCTGAACTCCTGGAGCTGCTCAGAAGGACCCGCCATTTCCCTGGTCAGAGCTTGTATCTGCAGAGTGGAGCTTTGGACCCCACAGGTTCCTCCTCACAGGGATAAGAAAGTCCAGTTGTTGTTTCTGCTCCTGGGGGGGCATCTATGCTGGGGCAAGCACCAGGTAAAGCCAACTGAGTTACTGGGACTGTTTGGCTGGGGGGATGGACTAAAAACCCAGTGCAACATCCTGCAAGACTGCTGTCAAAGGTGGGTTCTCTCCTCAATGGGAGAAAAACACAACACAGAGAAGTAAAGGGGTGTCCAAAGACCTTTACACTCTAGGCCAGTCCCTCACATGCATTTTTCTAAACTCTCAGCCTCTATAATTATGATCCCAGGACTTTCCCCACAGGAAGACGGCTTCCATCTGTGACATCTGCAAGTGAGTTGTGAGCTGAATAAATCCCTTCAGGTCATGTTAAAGGATGGTCTACTCCAGTCCTGCAGGACCTGCTGCAACAGCAGCCACAAACACCGGTCCTCCTCACCAGACGCAATGCCCTTTGATTGCCCTCCTGGCTGTGTTTGGGAGCTTTTCAGAGAAACAGTTGGCTGATGAAACCCAATTCAGTGAGACAAGAGGTTGAAATCCTAGGCAACTTCCAGAGGGCAGGGGATGAGTGTGAATCATTCTCCCTCAGCAGCCCACACATCCGAATGTGGCTGGCACCTACAATGAAACACGTTGACTGGCCCCAGCTCAATTCTGGTTATGGAGAGTCTGTTAGGATGAAATCACGTGGTCCTGATCTTGGGTGCTAATAAAGGAGAGATCCTCAACCTTTGTGAATCTTTTAAACATTCTCTGGCTGTAATACAGACCTACTTTCTGTTAACAGGGCACATGAAACTGGGAAGCAACTGGGGAAAAGCCCCTTGTAATGGTAGGGCTGAATGCAAAACCACAAAGGGCTGCTGCACATGCAGAGCTCAGCCTGCTCATGCATGTAATACAGCTCACAGCAGAACCAGCTGGCCCAGTTTGGAAGTGGCAACTTTATGGTCTAAATAAAGACAGTAGGAAAAAAAAATACAAATTGGCAGAGGTGTATTACAAACGCTTACAAGATTGGAGGCTGTTTGTGGTGGCTGGTATTGGCTTTATTAGCAAGCTTTTAAATGTATTAACCAGTTCAATGGCACTATCAAACCCTTCCATACACTGGTTACCTGTGGGGTCTCAAGACTATGGGGGAGCCTTTAAATCCTATACCCTTGCCCCCACATTGACTGAGAGTATTCAAAATCTCCTCTGAACTTCAAGAAAACAACCACACTGCTTAAACTCAGGATGTAAAATGGCAAGCAGCATTTTAACATTGTCTTGCTGCCTTCCACGCTGCACTTGCATCACCCCTGTGGACCAGAAGAGGCTCGGTAGTTGTGCTTGTGGGGTGAGAGCAGAGCTAGCAAGAAAGGTCAGGAGAGAGAGGCCACAGAGGGGCCCTGGAGGGGAGAGCATTGCAGGCCACCTGGATTTGCCCCGTCACGCTCCCTTAGCGCCTCACATGCAGATCCCTCTCCTCAGATCTTCTCTGCGCTGAGCGGCACTCAACAGCCTGCTTCTGCCTTCCAGGGCTCCTGCTCAGACACTGGTTTTGAGGGGGGCTGAAGAAGATCAGGCACACTGAAACTCGTGAGAGACCCGCGCTGCTACCAACTCCCTCGCTCAGCTGGAGCCAGCTCCCCTTTTCTTCTTATGCACAGCCTCTCCCCCACCTCTGTGCCTCTCCGCAGCTTTCCTTATCTGCAGGGCAGGAGCTGGCTCCAGAGGAACATTACATTTCTTGCAGCAGGGCAAGAAAGCCAAGAATTGACTCTGAAGCTTTTTCCCTCCCTGCCTTTGTAGAAGGCAGCTCATGGCGCAACCATGTTATTTGTCAGTGCTCCTCACCCTCATTTTCTCTGGATGGGTCAGAAGCAGATCGCCCCCTCCTCCCCTTGCCCCCTGCCTGCTAGCAAACAGCTTTGATCAGGAATCCCCAATTGCTCCCCCCTGCTGATACCCCTCCATCATTTCCTCTCCCCTCCCTCCACCTTGAGGCTGAAACCCTTGGTGGGGGAAAGGCAGAGGACTCCGATCACCTCCCCACACTAATGACAACACATATGGCAGGCAGAAACTGCTGCTCCCCAGACGCCCGCCCCAGGCTGGAGACACCTGATGCCATTTTTGCACAGCCTCTGTCCATGGCTCACAGCAGCCGGCTCCCAGGAGGGCCGAGGTGTGCTAGCACAGAGACTCGCAGCATCTTGCCAAGAGCTGCCTTCTGATCACAAGCACAGCAAGAGGGAATCCAGAAAGGAGGGGGGAAAGTACCAGCAAGCAAATTCATCCCTTTTAAGTTGCACAGTTGACTACCTCAGTGTGCCAGCCTGAAAGCAGCACCTGAAGACGAGGATGGACAGATTTCTGTAGCCTGGAAGGTCTCAGAGAGCTTATGGGGGCTTCTGAGGTGCCATTGCATCTTCTGAGAAGGCCTCAAGCAGAGAGCAGACTGCTGCGAGTGGGTTCAAGCGGTCTGATTTTGCAGTGTGCGTTTTGCAGTTACCGCATAGACAGGACGCACGAACTGAGGTGGCGGAGAACAACTTTCACGTGAGACTTAAGCTGGGCTTTGGTATGTGACTTAACAAACCGTGGCTGAGAACTGGGGCCTCCAGGCAACCATGTCCTCTAGCAAAGACCAGGTCATCATGCTCGCTCACCATGCGGGCATGATTCGTCTACCGCACCAGCAAGAGCAGCTCTCCATGCCGTGGGTGATGTTTCCCTCCCACCCTTCCCAGCACGGAGCACACGCTGCCCTCCAGCCCGAGCAGGGCCAAAAGGGATGCACTAAGAAACAGAGCTTGCCCAGAAAGGGCTGGAAAGATGAATCGGGTAGCAAACGGGTTTTGTGCGGGTGGCTCAGCAGGGACCGCTCGCTGCATCACGCCGCTGCCCCGGG
>NW_008795025.1:3159795-3198739 GCF_000699145.1 Aptenodytes forsteri | reverse complement strand
AGCCGCAGCCGCGGCGGGGCCGGGGCCAGGAGGGGCGCTCCGAGCTCCCGGGCCTGCGCGGGGCAGGGGCAGGGAGCGGGCGGTCGCCTCAGGGGAGCGGCGACCCCTCGCCCTTCCCCGCAGGTCTCTGGTTCCTGCAGGGTATAGCCCGGACTTAGGGGTCCCCCCGCTGCCCTTCCTTAGTCTTGAGGTGCTTGAGAAGGGGGTTTTGTCGTGTGTCCCCCAAATTTACCCCGAGGACCAGACGCTTTGCCCACTCCCCAGTGGCCTGGCACTAACAAAAGGCCAACGAGGGGTGGTGAGGATGCCTGAGGAGGCTTCCCAGCATCACCAGAAGGGACCATGGGGGAGCAAAGCCTTTGGGGTTTGCCCGAGGCTGCCCCCCAAGTTCATCCCTAGCAGAGGGTTGACTCCAGTTTAGGGCTGAAAACAAACAGATTTTCCTCTTCCCTCTCCCTCCCGCCACTCCAGGCATGGGTTTAGGCAGCTGCTTTCTCTGCTAACTGTGGGGTGCACATCTGGGCATCGAAGCCCCATACTCCTCTCATCTCTGCTCTCCTCCACAAAGGACCTCCTCAGCCTGGCCTTCCTCGTGGCACTTGTTTCACACAGTGCTGAAACCCCTCTGCCAGTCCCCTTCTCCTTCCCGAGGCCTGGCCTGGGAGAATCGCCCCTGTTACTGTGGCAGGGGAGGCAGAAATCCCAGCTTTGCAGCGCGCTGGTTGTGCCCCTGCCTTCATGGGTCATTGCGTGCATTGTGGCTCGGCGCTCCTGTTTCCCCGAGGGGAACCCAGGCGGATTTCTTTGCTGCTAAAGGGATTCTGCTCTGCTAAAGGAAGAGGGGTTTGGGTTGTGTTTCCCACACCCCAGACTCCATGGCTGATGTGAAGCAATCTCACATGAGCTATCTTAAACATAGAGAAGACCAGACACCGCAGCTTTACTGCAGATAACCCAGGTTTGAGGAGCAGCAGCGTCTCCTGTTCTGGGGTTGTCTTAATTTTAAAGCTCAAGTATCTCATTTCCACGTTGTTTTTACCTTCACATACATCGCTGCCTGTTCTGTTTATCCTTTAACTGTAGGGCTAAGTCAGAGAGAAGCTTCAAGCAGAGCAAGCCGGGTCAAGCTAAACAGATGTGAAGTCCTTCATTTAGGACTGACCTGGATGGACTCCTCCATCAACATGTGTACACAAGCCTTGGCTGCTCATGGTTCTCCCTGCCCCCACCAGCTGTGTTTGTATAGCACCTAAGACGAGGGCATCCAGGGCTGGGAGGAGGGCTGCTCAGCCCTCCCCAAGACAAACGCACACCAATACTGTTGCCAGGTCTGCCCCGAGGACTCCCTTACTCCAGGAGATCCCCACAGGGCACTCTGATCAAGGATTGCGTGGTGCGAGTTGGCCTGGCAGACGTGGTTGCTGGTATTGATTGGTGTCTCTGGTGCAAGACAGCACACGAAATGGTCATTAGGGGATTAACCTGCAGTTCCTCTTACTGTCCCGTTTCTTTATACAACATGATTATACAAAGAGTGACACAGAAAGCCTCAATATGGTAAGCAAATTCCTTCCTGTGTGGGCTAACTGCATTCAATGCCCCTGAAGAACCTGGCGGTAGAGATGCCTCTCATGCATACCGCCTGTTACTCCCTTCTCCCCCTTCACAGATTTCCATCCTTTCTACTGGCTTGCCCCAGAATAAGTGCGTTATCCCACTTGAAGGGAATGACCTAACTGACTTGGATTAAGTATTTTGTAATGACGTGCAGCATTTGCCTGTGAACTTTCCGTCACGGCAGGATTATGAACAGTACTTGATAGTTCTCCACTGGCTTCTGTTCACCAGTTTTCTAATTTGCTTCTCATCTGCGCCTCATTGTATGTCCAGATTTCTGTTACTTATCTGCTGCAATATCACATCTTTAGCAAGCTACCATTTTTCCCCGGATTAGTGTTCTTCCTGATCCCATAAAAATTATTCTGCATTGATCATTTTACCTCAGGATACCTTCCCCTCATGGAAAACTCCTTCTCAAATATCTTGTTTAAACTTTTCTAAGGAAAATTTGGTTTTGTGTCTACTTCCAACATTAGATAGTTTGTATGAGAGATTCAGTCTACCCAAATTGGATAAAACAATGACAGGATGAGAAATAGCTTTACAAACACCAATTCTTTTGTAAAACATCAGGGCATAATTGCAAATGCTATTGTTTTTTTCAGGGCTGTGGTAGAGTCTATCACCACAGCTTTAGTCAGAGAATGACACGGGGAGCCCAAACCAGGGGAGCTGAACATGGTCATTCATTTCCAGATAATAATCTGACGTCCATTCCAGGCATTAAGACATCTGAAGCTACTTAGTATTTCAGTAAGTAGTGTGGTTTGCTGTAGAGAGAAGCCCTTAAGTAAAAGAATCGTGGAAACTTTTGGTAGAGGACATGCAGTTAATGGCCTCAGAAAAGGTCTGTGAAGAATTTATTTCATTTTCAGCTGCCATTTCTAGTAGTCCTACAAGCTCAGACAGGGTTGAGCAGAACAGTTTATGACAGCTACTGTGCCCTTCAGTGATGGGCCAGCCCTTAAGGCTGCAATGGAGAGCCTTCGCCCCCAAGCTCCTCTATTAAGGGAACTAGACAGGCATGTTTGTGGTCTCTCTTCCCAGACAGCTTTTTTACAGGACCCAAGCTCTAATGAATCTCAAGATTAGGCACAACAATAAGCAACACAGGAGGCTGGGCCACCGACACGGTAATTGCAGTTATTTCCAGGTTTCTGGGAAACCCAGTGTAGCTCAGAGCTGATCCAGAGCATGACAGAGAGTCAGCAGAGAATTTACTTTATCCCTTTCAGCTCTTCAGAAAGACCGCCTGGAAATCCGATAGGATGTCAGTCCAGGCCCACCCTTCTTTGCAGGGCTGAAGCATTTTGTTTGTGGCAGCCTTTGTTTGGCAGGAGGGCGAGAGGGGAAGCAGCTGCTGGGTCTTCGGTTAGACAGAAAAAGCTTTCAGTGATGCTGGCTTAGAGACTGATGTTTCTGTCACTGATATTGGCAAATCTGGAGACAGATATTTTATCCTGGAAAAGTCCCCTGCAGGTCGGGGTTCAAAGCTCTGGTCCCCCCAGCAAGGGCACAGGAGGGCAACCCTCACCTACTCAGTTGCATGGCCTCCAGCGCAGGTGCAGAGGCACAGAAATAACGTGGTTAGCCTCAGAGAGGAAGAACTGCAGCTGTATAATCACGGGGTGCCAAGCCACAAACACCTCAGGGGAAATTATCGCAGAGAGCACCTGGCTGAACTGGAATATGGTCTATCTTTTCTACAGATGCAAATTCTAGGCCTTACATTCCTCATCACCTAAGGAATCGTACCTGACCCTCTTACCTCCTTTAGGCAAAGCCCTCACCCAAGCACAGGCAGAACCAGCCTTATAAAGACTGGATCTATGTGCGTCTCCTGCTCCAGTGTTTCTAGCCTGCTCTGTGATTCTACAGCAGAGTGTAAATTAGAGCAGCTCCAGCATCTGTAACAAGGAGAGTGCAAAAGAGTTGCAAAGCCCCTTTGATTTCTCCTTCTGCAAGGACGAGGCAGGGGGGGATTCACTCGGCCAGAAGGTAACTCTTGGGATTTGCTGAGGGGCTTGGGAACCTAAAGCTAGGAGCTAATCTAACCTGGAGCCTGTCCCACAGTCCTTAATTTATTATCTGGAAATTTGGAAAATGCAAGTATCTCTAATTAAAAACAAGAACCATTTGTGTGTCATGATTAATGCAGATTTATTTCTGACAATATAATAAATTCAGCACAGATTGGAACCAGCTGCCCCAGCTCTAAGTACCTGAAGTTCCCCCTCCACATCGCCAGGCCTAGGACTCGGATGGAGTCATGCCATAAGTCTCGCTGGCCAAGGGGACAGCTCAGCATTGTCCTTGCTTACACAAGAAAATAAACGCTCCTAGGCAAGGACTGGCAAGGGAGCTTGGTCACGTAAAACCTGAGAGCCAAATCAATCTACTTAAAAAGTGATTGATTCCTCCAGTGCAGAGAGGAAGCAGGAACAGGGCTTATGGATATAGGGGAACACATTTTATTAAAAAATAATCTCTTTGACTAGCATCCTTCAATAAGTCTTCATTTGGGCTCCTGTCATTCCTGAAAGTCATAGTGCAGAGAGGAATGTATCCTATTCTAACTGGAAGAAAGAGGCACACAAAGGTAGAGACACTGATCTTCCCCAAACCTCAGCTCTGCCACCACATGCCAAGTCTCCCTGCATCCAGGCAAGACACCCAAAAGCAGTAACCCCAAAAACGAGCCTGCAGCTTTCCACCACTCCAAATACACAGTCTTTTTCATATCCAGGGGTGGGTCAGTAGAACAAGCTATTTCACTTCCCTTCGCCTGTTTCCCTTCTGCCCTGTCTCACCTATTTGGATTGTAAGATCTCTGGAGCAGGACTACCTTGCAGATTACAGCTACACAGATTTTTATTGCCACCTGGGGAAAAGCTATGTAAATACTGCAGCTTTTGGTCCACATGCCTTCCCTCCAGGCAGTCCACGCGCCTCATGTAACTACTCAGTGAAGTGGTAAGACACCAGCCTTGATTATTACCCCAGCTATGGGAGAATCTGTATTGTGGTGAGCTCTCTGCACATACACCAGATAAATCATTAGCATTCTCCTTCCCGACAGTTGTGAAGAGCTCTTTCTCCGTAGGCCTTGAGATGCTTATCACAGAGAAGCATAGAAGGGGTCAGGGAAAGATTTTAGCTGAAAATACCTTATAATAAGAGACCTTTGGTTTCTTTCCTTTGTAAATGTGGAAGCTACATAGTCAGCATTTCCATTTACAGTCTGATAATATACAGTCAGACAACAATTCTCATAGGAAATAGGTTGAGATGATCATTTGGAAGAAGAGAAAAAGGTATTTTGGAAAACACGTCTGTTTCTTTTAAATTTTGTTTTCCTCTTGAGCAACTCAGCTGCTGGCCACAGCATTTGGTCCCCGTCAGGCAAGTCAACTCCAGTCACAACATCTAAGTACAGCAAAGAGTTCTGTTGTATTGTTTTAGAAATCAACTATTGTAATCACTAGAGAGTAAAGCATCAGGTAACGTGGTGCTTTTTTGCAGCAGGGTAGGTTACTTTCAACATTCTCTGACTATCACCAAGAAGAGGCACTATGCGCATTTCAACCACGCTAAGTTACAACTTAAAAATATTTGCATAAAACCAGCTGCATCTCCTCTGCCCAGAGGATGTTCTGTTGGCAGACGCTGTAGAAACAAGTTCTCAGGCAGGAATTACGCTACAAGATGAAGAACACTGGCTTTATTACACCATGAAAGAGCATAAAGCCAAGAGACAGTCAGCCAAAATAGTGAACAGAGCACATTTAGCAATGAGCAAACCCTGCTGAGTTTTCTTTCACATCCATCAACTACGCTTTGCAGACCGGTTCTTTACAACAGGACTATCAGCCACTGCCACAAACCAGCATGTTTTGCTGATAGTAGCACTGATAGAACTTCCCTGAGCCCTTACTTTAACATAGCAGACTTCACACACACACACAAATTATTCATTTTCTTCTACTAATACTGAAATACTATCAGCATTTTCAGCTTGATAAATCCCTTCCAGTCACTGTCCTGTGTTAAACTCATTGCTGCATTTAGCACTGCTCACAGCTGTATTTCAGTAAACAGCAAATTAGCTCCTGCACAGGCTAGTTTGTCAAAGTCCCTGCGAGCTTTTAGGCCATCAGACACTAAACAGGAAAATATTGCAAGGAAAAAAAAGACCCAGCTAAAACACAGAATCACTTACCTGCTGGGAATTGTGGAGGCAGAGCCAACAGCAACCTGCTGCAACGACCACGTTGGGGCCAAAAGAGCTCAGGTTTGCCAAATTTAAAGGCTCAGCCCCAGCAAGGTATGCTGGGAGAGGGAGCAATCCTCCTCTGAGCATAGTGGGGTGATGGAGAGAGGGGACAACAGCAACTGAAGGAGGCTTTGGTTCTGAAGCACTCTTGAAAATGACTTTTGTGGAGGTTGGAGGGTGAGAAACTTGGATCTGAGCTGATTTAGTCACAAAGAGAAGTTTATTTGTTGAAATGCAGCTCCAGCAAGTGACAGATGCGTACCCCCAGCTTTCCTGCGGGCGGGCCTCCGCACGACCAAGCACCGCAGCTCTTCCTCTTCTCTCCTGACCATGCGTCAGACCCAGACAGGCAGCATGAGCCGTGATCTGCTGTTCTATCTGACCTGGGCTGGGAGCGATGCTGTAGGGTCAGGCTGCAGACGCGTTACTGTCACACACGTCCAGCCCGACAGCCCTTCTCTACATCATGTCATGAGGTCTTGGAGGCATCTTCCTTCCCATGCATAACTCAGTCTTGGAGGGAAATTTGAATTTTGAGATGTGTGAGCCTGGCGTGACCCCAGAGGGCCCTGATCTTGCCACAGTTGTCCCAGTGCTGCCCGTTTAGAAGGCATCCAGCTGATGTGCTCCCTGGGGGAGCTGCCTTTGGAAGGCCCTTCTCTGCCTGGGATGGTGAGGAGCCAGGTTCTCCAGCTAACCATGCTCTGTTTCTGTCAGGACAGTAGTGAGGCAGCAGATGGAGCTGGCCCCTGGGATGAAGAAGTCACCAAGTGGTGGGGAGAGTGGAGCTCCTGGTCCACCTGCTCCCGGTCCTGTGGGGGAGGCGTGATGTCCCGAGAGAGGCATTGCTTGCGACAGAGGTGAGTTGTGTCCCAGCCTGTGCCCTTGGCCAGGCCTCAAGCACCAGAGGGGAAACGGGGTGCCCCCAACCTGCATTTTTGGGCCAAATCTCCTGGGTTTGCATGGCTGTCCCTTCTCTCTTTTGCAGCCTCTCAGAAAGGAAGGCGGCTGTTGCCCGTGGGGTAGGCGGTGAGCAGGCAGTGGTGGGGAGGGCTGATGAGGGAGAAGCATGCTGCAGTGGGGCAGCCGACTGGCCCCCCAAACATGTCACTCACTCAGCCTGGCTTGTCCGATGGGGAGCAAGGGCTTGGTCCCCTCTTGGGGTCTGTGAGAGACTTGAAGATGACGGGGCTGTGGGCTGGAGAAGACTAACTGTATTCCTCTTCCCTTTTCTTTCACAAACCCTCGCTTACCATGGCTGCCCTGACCAACCTAACCCTGATTTGTAGCCAGTTCCTGTGCTAAGTATGTGGGCACATATTCCCAGACATCTTCTGGGGACTTGATTTACTCCTGGCAGCAGCCAGCTCAGCCATATCTCAGCAATTTCCCCTCTTTATTCCCTGCAGAGCTTGCAAATCTTTTTCCCTCTATCATTTATCTGGCTGTCACCTGACAGCATCTCCATTTGTCCCCTACAGCTGCTACAGTCCTGGTATCGGTTGGACAGGGTTTGCGGGAGTGGGGAGAGCTTGAGAACTTCAGCTGCCTGAACTCCCACTGTCCCCTCCAGGTCACCTTGCCACCAAGCCCTCCTCCTCCTCACTAACTTGCTATTCCAGACTCCCAAGATGTTAATGAGAGCCCGAATCCTGCAGTACAGCAAGCCCATGGGGGCTGCCCACTCCACACTCAGCGCCTTTCCCTTCTGCGTGAATGCACTCCTGAGCGGAGGAAGCTCAGACTAGGGCCCCCACCTGCTCTCCTTCCTGCAGCAGAAAACTTCTTTTATGTGGGCTGATTGGCAGCACGGCGAGGGTCCAGATGTGCTGCAGTAATGGCCTCCCTGCTAATCGGGCTTGCCAGTGTCTCTGCCGCTGCTCCGCCTCCCCAGCACACCATGGCCATCATGGGAGAGCAATGGGAAACAGAGGGCGGGAGGGAGCCTGGGGCTGTCCCACACCCCCGCACAGCCAGAACCGCCCTTCTGCCCTTTGCCTGCTGCCAGAAGAGATATTTTTCTCTCCATTTGGCATCTGCTCTTTCCTTGAGTCCACAGCTGGGGAGGGGAGGGCTTTGTTGTGGCATTTTACTCCAGGGTTCAAGTCTGAATGTAAAAAAAAAAAAAGCCCAACATAAAACCCAGCCAAAAGGTTTCTGCAGCTTTAAGAACAGCTTAAGTGTGAGCCAAGGATGCCCACAAAACAATTTCTGCCTGAGTCTGCAGGCAGCCTCTGCTTCAGCTGAAAGGAATGGCAGTTTTCAAGCCTTTTGGTGCAAATTTAGGCTTTGCCTACATCGTGTAAAGCATTGTTCTGCAGTACCTCTAGCCAATCCAGCTTGAATATGCCTATGGGGTTCTTCATTACACAGTGCATCCTAAGTTCCCAATACTTTAACACATTGTCTGCTGCTGTTCTTTACACAGACCACATTGCCTTAATCTGTGGTCTCGGCCATCCTCCCTACGTCTTCCCAGCTTCCAAGAATTTTTTTTCGCCTTTGCATCAGTCAAGGACTCCAGTATCTCCTGGATAACTGCTGCTGGCCAGAGCTAAAGCATCATGTTGAGAAATTCCCGTGGTTTTGGTCCATCATCTGCACCAGGCCTTTCCTGCTAATCTTTTAAGGTGGCCAGTGCCCATGAGAGGTGCCATCTCCCTGCCTACTGCACAGTGAATCCTGAAATCAACTCCCTTGGTCACTGCAAATCCTGGGTGCTTCCATAAGAGTGATGGATCATCAGGGTCTGTTGTCCTTTTGTCACATCAACCCTTTTGGAGCTCAGCGGTGAAGGGACACAGTGGTGGTGATACTGCAGTTGCTCCCCGTCTGCTCAACCTACCCCAAAACAAGAGTAGTCTAAAATCACAGTCCACCTAAAAGCACTGAAAATGTGTTTCAGAGGAGATGTTGGCTAGTCTAGATCCAGAAAGCTTTGCTCTGAGAAAATGCCTACCTTGCTTCTCCCCATTAAGTCAGGCCTGACTTCTCTGTCATCTTCAATACCTTAGTACTTCACAGACCTCCAGCTCATTTTCTTTCTGCTTTGCAGGCTCCAGATGCCCCAGGGAACAAACAGCACCATGTGTGTTGGTCAAGCCAAGCACTACCAACTGTGCCAGCAGCAGGTGAGAACCACTTCCAGTACTCCTTGGTCAATACGGGCCTCAGAGTGTCACATTTGGAGCTGCAAGAGCACCAGCACTCAGGGTGCGACTGGTCCGTCAGAGGAGTGCAGATAAAGGGTACGATCCACTCCTGGAGTGGTTGACAGCGTGCCTTTGAAGATGTGGGAGATGGGCTCTACTTTCTGGGACTGAGAGGTGGAGGAAAAGGATATAAAAGCATATTTGTTGTGGGGTGGGGGGAGGTTTTTCCAGCATGCTTTTCCCTTCGCTGGAAGTAATTTTTGCAGGACTGTTAAATACAGCTGTCTGAGGGGCCCTTTGCGATGGAGGCCTGGCCTTTCTGCCTGTATTACGGCACCTCCAAGTCCATCACTGATTCCTTCCAGGGTGGACAGGGCATTTTCATCCTCCAAGGATGCAGCAGGGACAAGCAGCTGTCACAACCATGGCTGTGACATAGGGAGCTTTTGATCACATTTATTCCCTCCATAGCCCTGCCCAGCCAACACAGCAAGCTTCAAACAGCAGCAGTGCTCCGGTTTCAATGCCAAAGCCTTTGGGAAGCGCTACTACCACTGGATGCCCCTCTATCCAGGTGGGTTTTCACAGCTTCACACAAAAGATCAGGGTGAGAAAACACCCACAGGATCTTCTCAGACACAGAAGAAGGGGAAGGTCCCAGGGGACAAGGGATGGATGCTCCTGGCTGGTCTGGAAGTGCTTCCCTATGCTTCCTGCTTTGGAGAAATCGTTCCCTGTCTCTTCACAGAGCCGCTCTACCCAGCCAGGCCTCCTCTCTCACCACATTGCTCCTGTTTTGGATCCTACATCAGCAAGCATTGGTGGGCAGACAGGACACAGGCTTCTCTGAGTTGTCTTGGCTAACCAGCAGTCATCTTGGCAGAGTGGGTGTTCATGCTCTTTGTGCCTTCTACCATTTTGGCTGCCTCTGTCACCCAGCATGCTTTCCACTGGGTTGGTGGTGGGTTGTTCTGAGCAGGATGCCCATCAGTTTTCTGCACAGGCGAGACAAATTGCTTCACATGGGTTGTCAGGTGGCCCTTGAGGCCCAAATTCAGCTCACCTGAGATATTACACTCTTTCTGGACCCACTTGTTTTTCCATTAGCTGCCAAGGGGACATAGAACATCTGCATCTCTAGCTTCAGTTGCTTAGCTGGATGGGGTGTAGCTGGCCACAGCCCCACACTGTCGGTATCCCTCTTATAGGTCTTGCTTGCTCTTCTATATTTATGTGTGGTCTGGGATCTGCTGGTACAGATTCCCATGTCTGGCACAGGGGATGGCACTGCAAAGGGGAGAGGGTATGGCAAGGAAGAGGGTTTGCCAGCAAGAAGCATTTCTGCTAGGCATGGTCCCCAGCTGCAGCCTCATACCATGACCCTTTTACTACTACAAAATCTGAGCCTTGGGGTCTCATCTCAAGCAGCAAGAACATCCAAAGTCATATCAAACCTTCAGTATGGATAAGAGGGAAGTCCCCTTCCTCGCTGCCCACCTCTGAGCACTTTGATCTGCCTGGTGACTTTCTGCCTCTGTCCCTTCAGATGACTATACCAGTATCTCTAACAAGCCGTGTGACCTTCAATGCACCACCCAGAGCGGAGAGAGGCAGCTGATGGCCCGAGCACAGGATGGTACTTCCTGCAAGGATAGGACCTATCAAGGGGTCTGCATCAATGGGAAGTGTGAGGTGAGGCTGTGGGAGGAAATGGTACAGAAATTGGGAGTTTAAGTGCATGGCTGGACCTCCTGGTCATCGCAAAGCCAGGGGTTCCAGCAGGGAATTGAAACTGAGGCCTGGCGTGAAGTAATTACATTCACTCTTGAATGCCTGTGGGCTAGAGGAGAGCAGAGAGGAGTACACAAAGGGAATTATATACATCCATATGTTCCCACTGAGTGACAGCACTTTCTTCCCAGCACAGAGAAGACTAGAGTTGGAGGTTTGTTTACATAATTATCCAATTTAAAAAAAAAAATCTTCCATTTGATTTTTCACCTCATACGGCAAGGATGAAGGGTAATTGTATGTAGTGTTACAGAGAGGTGCCTTACAACCTCAGAAAGGCCTGCTGTTGATGCAGCATTGCCTGGAGGGTGATGACATATGTCATTATTTCAGTGAGAAGGATTGGCCTAAATACAGAGACAGAAGGAACCAAAACAGCTTACCCAAGTCTTACTCCATTCACCTACATGCACAGGCCCCTGCCCCAGGTTCAGGGGCACAATGTAGATGGTCACAAGTTACACAGCTGAATTTCTGCTGCTGTTGGATTCACTCATTACTCCACTCTAAGCTAACCTACACCCCCCCAGGACCTCACCAAAAGAGCATGGTGGCATTTCCTTGAAAACACCCTGACCTGTGGAGATAAGTTGGCCCCAGGAAACCCTTTCTTGTTCTGTTCTTTGCAGCCAGTTGGGTGCGATGGGAGCCTGTACTCACCCCGGACGATGGACAGATGCAGGGTGTGTGGAGGGGACGGCAGCACTTGCCACCGTGTCTCGGGCAGCTTCCGAAAGGCAATCTCACAGATAGGTACTCCCTGCTACCACAGTCTGGAGACTTCACCTGCTACTTCTTACCACCAGCTGGCATGAAGGGTGACTGGCTTGAACGCGAGTAGGAGTTTCCCAGCTGCTTGCTGGAAAGAGCTGAAGAGTGCCACCCCTGCTTAAATGCCTGTATTTTGTCCTTTTCACTTAATCATCAGAGGAAATTGGTTTGATGTGCTGTATATTAGGCTGGTAAGGTTTCCCTTCATCTCTTTACAATAGGAAGCAGCTGGGGATCTATTTGTTCCTATTGATTTTGGCATCTTGCCCGCCTCAGATAATGTGAAGAGATCAATGAATCTTCTTTTATTTGTGCTACGTGTTCATTTGAAACTTAAGCTCCTATGATGAGGGTCACAGCATTTGTTTCAGCCTGCACTTAGTCTCCTGCTTTCCCCAGTCCTATGGCTGGCACAGCTCAGGGACAGTCTGAAACTGGGCTGAGATTCATCCCTTGCAACCTCATGGCCCATTCCTCCACCCACAGAAGGAATAGACTGTGGTATGCTCATTAGTAATTAACTAACTGTGGTTTGAGGATGCTTTGGAACATCATTTCACATTGTTGTTTCACTAGTCTGCCTCGCTCTCTACAGACACCGGACTAGAAAAGCACTCAGGCCCCTTTCCAGAGCAGGGGTAATTGTGCTAACCCCTCTAGCAGTACAGACACAGTTTTGGCCTCCCATTCCAGTCCTTACAAAATCTTACAGACTGGACAAGGCCTGCATTTCTAGCAGGAAAGACAAGGTGCCAAACCACATAATTTCAGAGCCTTCTTATTTCCTCTCCCTTTAAAGGTCAATTTTTATGCTACTCCTGAGACAAATTCTGTTGAGTCAGGAGCTAAGGGGACCTATAGTCTTTTCCATCTTCTGTTCAGCATCAGCCCTGATCACTAGTAAGCTTTTTCTGTGCTCATGCCAGAAAGAGCGTGAGAGCACATTTGTTCACACACCTAAAGACTGCTATACTTGTGCAGTTCCTTCCTGGCTCCAAATGCAGCAGTGCTCAGACTGAGCCTTAGAGACCTGTAATGGTGATCTATAATGGGACTTCAGAGGAACAGCTCAATGGGACTGGGAGCTCTGGGGTCAGAGCTCATAGACTGGCGCAATATGCATTTATGTCCCTAGCGTCCTGCCCCTGAAGGGCAGCGCTGCCCTCCTACATATACACTTATCCCACGAGCTGCTTTTCCTACCTACACATTTTTATTCTGTCCTTGGGGTTTCCTCACTGTCTGTTCTGTTCCTCAGGTTATGTGTTCATCACCAACATCCCTGCCGGTGCCACGGACATCCTCATCATTGAGCGCAGGAAAACAGAAAACATCCTAGGTAAGCAGAGGAACCGGATGGACATGGAGGTCCCAGTTCAGCTGCCTGTGAGGTGGGAGAAGGGCTCTGTGCACTCTGTGCTGTGAGAGCTATCTGTGAGCATTTCCTCCAGGGTAGCACAGGGGCACTTCATCTCTCCATAAACCAAGCCTACCACATCTCCAGCAGCCAGCGGCAGGAGGGACATTTGGAAACCAAGCTCACTATGGGCAGTCCCTGTTGTGAAGACGTTTGTGCTCTTGTTGGAGAGGGAAATGAAAGCAGCAGGCATTGAACACTGCTGATCTGACCTGATGTGGAAGATGAACACTGGAGGGCCTGTGGTTCTTTTTCTGTTGGGCTTTTCTTGGTCATGAGCTGTTTGCTTTCCTCAGTGCCAGTGCAGCCCTGGTGTTCTGCACGGAGTATCACATTTATCCCTTTTCTCTCTCTTTAAAGCACTCGCAGATGAATCCGGGCATTTCTTCTTCAACGGCAACTCTGCCATTGACAACCCCCAGAACTTCAGGGTAGCTGGCACGATCTTCAAGTACCGGCGGCCCTTGAGCCTGAACTCAGATGGGCTGGAGTATATCATAGCTCACGGGCCCACTAACCAGTCTCTGAACGCCATGGTATGTGAGGAGCTAGTTTTAGGCTTTCCTGTCTTGCCTGTCCTAAAATTGTGAGCCTCCCTCAAACAAAGGGAATATTTACCTGGTTCCCAAGCCAAACCTGAGTGTCTAGGTGGCTGAGGAAGCCAGATATTGTCTTGGAGGGGGTTTCCTCTTGGATTTATGAGGATGCTATCTTCTCTTAACATCCATCACAAAATGGATGTGGCTAGAAGAGGTCTCTGGGAAACACATGTCCTTAAAATAAAAACAGTTTCGTTTTCTTTCCTTGTTTCCTCCAGTACTATAACTTTAATGGGAAAATGCCACACATAACTTATGACTACACTGTACCACGGACACCACCTCTCCGAACTGCAGCCCCTGCTGTAGACAGACCTCTCTATCATCACCTACCCGATACCAGCCAGAACCATCCCATTCCAGCCAACTCCAGAGCTGCCCAGGACTTCAATGCCACATGGCTATCCCTGTCGCCAGATGACACCAGTGAACAGCTTCCTCTAAGAGAAGGACATGAAGATTTAGGCTTCGGTCACCCACACTTCTTCCAGACCAACTCCACCAGTCAGACTCGGGACTGGGGCTGGGAACAAGGTGAAGAGAAGAAGTATGACTTCCAGATAAGACAGGTCTACCATGCAAACACAGCAGGAGAGGAAGAGGAGGAGGAAGCAGCAGCAATTGGTGGAGAAACAGAGTTGGGTTGGTTGCTTTGCTTTTCCTTCCTTGAAAGTGGACATCCCACATTGGCCTTCTTGAAATCTAAGGTGGTTTTACCATCAGGGCAGACAGGAGGGAGAGATGATTAATAGCAGAGCGGAGACTCAGGGAGTAGCAAAGGCCAGTAGCTCCATAAGGGAAGGGGAGCTGGGAGAGGGTGGCCACGATACAGATCAAGCAGTGCCCTGTCATGCAGGGCAGTCCCATGCTATCTGAGCTTGGCAAGCAAGGCAGTGACAGCAACAGGTCCTAACAACCGTCCAGTGATCATCAGGTGAAGCAAGGTGACAAGTCAAATCTGAGGTCAATCTGGGAAAGCCAAACAACAATTCAGGGACAAAGTACATCTGCAGCATTGCTCAGGCCAGGTCTGAAGGCCCAGGCCTGAGCTTAAATAGAGCTCCTGAGCAATGGGCAGAGAGTGTGTGTGAGGTTGGTCAGGGCAATTAAGGCCTGTTGGCAATTTATGATTTTGAGGCCAAATACTCAGTGGTTTTTGCCTTGTAAGATACCACATGCTGAAGTATAAGCCATCCAAGATAATTAAAGCATTCCTGTATTTTTCCTCCAGCTCTCAGGTTCAATCAGATTTCCATCAGCACAGCTGTTCCATACAGCATGAGGAGATCCGAGCTCTCACAGAACAGCCACATAGCATCCTCCAGGCTTCGTCTCTTCAGGCGACTGTGTCACCGAGACCCGCACAACACTGCCTTCTGTAGGGAGCTGCAGCACCTGGCAGCCAGGCTGGCCCTGAGGAACTCCACAGCAGGACTATGGACCGAGACGGCTGCCCGGTGGCCACAGGGCCTCCACAAAGCGCCGGCCCGTAAGAACTCACTGGAGGACTTGAAGGTGGAGGCATTTGCTGGGAGTCAGGGGGAAGCAGCCAACTACAGCATGATGGCATCTGTGGAGAACCCTCTGCTAGGTGCCAGCCCAACAACGGACATCAGCCAGGCAGAGCCTCTGCAAGCCCCTGGCACTGAAAGGTGGCACTTGATTTCCTGGGCAAAACAGGAGCATGGTTAGCTGGGGAGGGAGGGTCAAGCCAATACTCTGGTAGTCTCACTGCTGTCCTTGATGTCCCCATTCTCCAACGTCTATCCATGCAGCTGCTGTAGTTGCTTGACTAATGGTGTGTCCTCCAAAAACCGATTAGCACAACTGGCCTGACACAGAGCTCCCAGAATGTATTTTGCCCCCGCCTCTAAGGAATCTATTTAAATGGGTTCTGAAGGACCTGGGGGGCCAACACTAATGTGATTATCAAGAAGGCCAGGAGTCTGTAGCATGTCACATACACACATTTACCAGCACGTCACGCCCCTTCTGTCCCATTCCTCTGGGCACACATGCCTCTGTAACTTCAATAAACATTTGGCAGGAAAACGAGGGCCAACTTTTAAACATTTCTGGCAAGCCACATGGGAACTCTCCCACCACATTATATGGTAAGAGGGACCTTGCTTGAGCTCCCGTTTCCAACTTAACGTTATACCTCTTGAGGCGATAGCATGAACTGAGGCTGAGGGCACCTGCATGTTTGAAAGACCATAATACAGACAAGTCTCACTATGAACGATGCTTCCTCTCAGAGGATGTTGATCCACAGCTTTTCACAGCCTTGCTAGTTGAATTCAGGAGGTGGATCAAGGCTTTACACTCTGTTCATCAGTGGTCCATCTTGCCCAAGGTGGGGGAGGTGGAGAGTGGAAACACTGGGTTTCTTCTCATCTTCAAAGACAGTGAGGAGGGAATTCACTGTATTTTATGTTTGCAGCAATTCTTCATTTTTAGCTCATGCCACCTCCTTTTTCCACAGCAATGAGTTCGATGTGAGCCCCGTGGGCCATGACGACATTAGCTTGGCTGACATGTATCGGTGGAAAGTCTCAGCTTATGCCCCCTGCAGCTCCACATGCACTTCAGGTAAGTTTGGCTTCAGGTGACTGATCATGTGAGGTCCTTTTTGGCTGTTGATGGAGAGAATACTGGTATTTTTTAAAATGGCAGGTAGAGTTCCAGATGCAGTGAGCACTCCAGTAATTTAATCATGGTGGGAGGAGGCTTTTGGATCTGATGGAGCCTGACCAAGAGAGGGTCTTGATTGCCCAGCAGGTATCAGCACCTCCTATGCGATGTGTGTCCGGTATGACGGAGTAGAAGTGGATGAAACGTACTGCGATGCCCTAACCCGACCAGAACCTACTCATGAATTTTGCACAGGGAGAGATTGCCAGCCTAGGTGAGTGGAAATGACATCAGCTATCCATGGGGATAGCATATCTTTGTAAGGATCATTTTCTGCTCAAAGTATACAGCCATTTCTGGGCTGGAAGATATGCTTCAACAGCTAAGCCCTTGTATCTCCTTGTAAGCAAAAAAAGGGAAGGAATTTGCTGCCTAAATTGCCTGCTAAGGGCAAAGTTGGCTTTCAAGACCAGCATCACCTTAACACAGACATATATGTGATGAGCAGATTCATAGCAGTAGCTACTGGATGAGGGAGTCGCAGGCGTGCAGCACTCCCCAGCCACCGCGTGTCCCTTGTCCCCCTTACCTGGGTTTTCCTTTGTGCTTTCTCTCCTGGGGACTACTCGTGGAGGTGGGAGACCAGCTGGTGGAGTGAATGCTCCAGAACCTGTGGTGAGGGCTATCAGTACCGCACTGTGCGCTGCTGGAAGATGCTGGCTCCAGGCTTTGACAGCTCCGTTTATGACGACCTCTGTGAGTCAGCTGGGCTGGCCAGGCCCATGGAGAGGAAAGCCTGCAAGAACAAGGCCTGTGGGCCCCAGTGGGAGCTCTCCGAGTGGTCTGAGGTAGGCAGCAGGGCAATTTTGCTCCCAGAGGTAAGCAGCCGGGGCTGGGCTGGGGCGTGGAGGAAGGTGGCTGGCAGATGTTGGGTGCTGAGGAAGCCCCTGGCCAACTGCATCCTGGGGAAACAAGGACTGCCTTTACCCACCACTCCCCTGTTCTGGCATTGCCCAGTGAACAAAGAACATTGCAAAACATTTTTTCTAAGGTCACTTCTCAAGCAGGACAATCAAATGAAAGCCCTGTCAGCAAGAGGCTTTGCCTCCCTCTTCCCAAGGATTTAACTAAGGGCAGATGGGGAAACAGCATGGAGACATAGAGGAGCTAAAACGCAGTTGAAATCCCTTTGACTGACTTCCCACAGCCTGCTTGGGACTGGGACAGTGGAGCTGCCCAGTGACTTTGAATAACAGTCCAGGACTCAGCATCTTGGAGCGTTGGAGCTCTAGGACCCAAAGTAATTAAGCAGCAGAGATAGAGACGGAAGCACCTTTTTCTGTCCCTGCTGGGGCCCTTACCCTCTCCCCTAGTGCAGCAGGAGGAAAACGGGAGAAGGCATAGCTGCCTCCCTCACCTTTGCTCGTCCCCCTTGTTCTCTGCTTCTGAGCCCCGGGCCTGACTGGCTGTTGCAGTGCTCGGCCCGGTGTGGCACGCAGGGGACGAGGAAGCGGGAGGTGCGCTGCTCAGTGGAGGCACCCCTCTGTGACGAGTCCCAGAAGCCCAGCAGCGAGAAGGCGTGCACAGGCCCACCCTGCGACCGCCGCTGGACCGCTTCAGATTGGGGCCCGGTGAGTCCGGAGGGTCTGCTTCCCCTTGAACCCGATGCAGGGAGTGCAGGGCTGGCGGGAGGGAGCAGGTGAGCAGTCATGCTACTGCTCTCTTTTGGCTTTCTTCTGGCAGAGGCTAAGCTAAAGAAACTAGAATAATCTGTATTTTTGCCTCTCCATGCTGTGAATTTTCATTAGCTGTGAGGTGAGCTCCATTCAATAATCTGGGAAGCTCACGGCACCTGGAGAATGGAAGCCTCTGATCAGATGTACCTCTAAAGACCCTTGGGATCCAGTGCCACAGTCCCAGTGGCAGGGCTAGGCTCTGGACTCAGGTCTCCTGGCACCACCGACCCTGACCCCTCCACCTTCCTGCTTTCTGATGTGTCTAAATGCCCTTTATTCCTCCAAGTGCTCAGGTTCGTGTGGTGAGGGACGCATGAGCCGCTTCATCGCGTGTCGCAACCTGGAGGGCAAAGTGATCTCCGACTCGCAGTGTGACCCAGCCACCAAGCCCCTGGCTGTCCATCCGTGTGGAGACAAGAACTGCCCTGCGCACTGGGTGGAGCAGGAGTGGGACCAGGTAAAGCCAAGCCCAGCCCTGTGTCCTCAGCCTTTCTTCCCACCCCATATCCCACAGGAGATGTGGGAGCCTGGGTCCCTTGGAGGAGCAAGGTTGTATGGTGTGACCTCCAACTGAGGAGCTGTACCCTCATCCTAGCTCCTTCCAGAGAGAGGGAAGGAGTAATAAATACGCCAGCTTGTCCCCCACCATACCCTAAAGACCACCCCAAAGTCTGTGACATTTGCTGCCTTCCCAGGGACCTCCATTGGAGGGCAGCAACATCCTAAGGAAACCATCCTCTCCCACCTCTGGCTCCCAGCTGGCAGTTGCAGACTCCTCAGCAGAGCTCCTTTTGTCCAGAACCTGCACTCAGCCCCAAAAAATTTTGGTCCCACCACTAAAGAGAAAGCCCCAACAAAACCAGCTTCATCTCTGATAAACAATAGCCAGAGGTAAGCCTGAACCACAGCCCAGATCCCTGCCCTGGAAGTCTCATCCAGGCCACAGCTGTGTACTTGCCTCAGGACTTGTAGTCCAGTGAATGTGGTCCAGGTGCACCATTCTACCAGGCAATCGGTCTCTGCCAGTCTACTTACTCCCCCTCTGTTGCTCAAGTCCTAGGGGCTCTGGGCTTCCTGTTAGAAGCTGGTCCAAATCCCAGAGCACCCAGAAGGAACACATTGAGTCAGTTGTGGGGTTTGGGCTTTGTCTTTAAAGTCTTGAGCAATATAGGGCTTCACAAAGCGCTAAGGAAGAAGATTTTTAGGAAACCAGAGAAGCAGCCAAGCCTTCTCCCCTCCAACCATAGCTAAACCTCTTTTCATTTTGCTACCCTTTATAGCTGTTGACTACGTTCAGCTGAGTCTCCCTCCAGCACTGGTAATGAGCACAAACTGGTTAAACCTAGGGACCTATGGTTGTCCCATAACCCTGTCCTGCTCTGGCCTATGGTGTGGGTCACAAACAATGCTGCAGTGCAGTTTTTCAGCTGTGTCCAGGCTATTAAACTCACCCAAACTCTGAAAGACCAGCTGAGCTCCCCACCTTTGTGTGTGCCAGCTTCTTTGCCTTTGCTGTGTTCTCTTGGCTGATCAGCAGTGAGTTCACAGGATGACTAAGGGCAGATGCAAGCCAGCTGTGCTGGCCCTGCCGCGGTGAAGAAGGGCACAAAGCAGTGAAATCTCAAACTGGCAACTGCCTCCATGGGCATCAGGGAGCAGAGCTGAGCTAGAATCAGATCCTGCCTCCTGCCGCTTCTCTTGGTGGTATCCTGAGAGTTGAGAGCTCCTAGCTAAGCTTGCATAGCTTTGGGCTCAGCAGTACTTGTCCATGCAAAGCACCTGCAGTGCACCAGTTTGGGCCCCTTGGGCCCACACAAAGCTTCTTGGTACTCCAAGATGTAGTTTGCTACACGAATAGGCTACACTGTTTTTGAGAACATAGATACACATAAAATGAGACAGAAAGCCTCTTGCAGTCTTACCTTGGCTGCTCCAGGTCCCTTGTGGTAGCTGCTTTCAAGGCCAGCCAAGGTGAATTTGGCATTCCCAATGCTGGCTAAACACTAATGACCAGCTCCTGTCCTCGCTCCCTAAGAAATTCGGCTCCTTTGCAGACACCTATTGCTCCTGTGACCTGGGCAGCACTACCTCAGACTGGTGTCGGCACATGCATTAAGCACCTTGCTTCTGAGCAGGGTGCCATCTTGAAGCTCTACAGCTAACGAGCATCATTTGTTACCTGGCCGTTATGTTTTCTTTCCCAGTGTGATGCTAGCTGTGGGCGAGGGATGAAGACCCGGGTTGTCTTGTGTGCGGGCCTGGAGAATGGTGTGTACAGGGAGTACCCCGAGAAGCGCTGTCAGGCCTCTCAGAAACCTGAGGAGCAAGCTGCCTGTTTCAAGAGGCCATGTTCAACGTGGTTCACTACCTCCTGGTCCCAGGTAGGGCTCGGGGTGGTGAGGAAGAGGGAGAGGAGACCTCATAACCCTGGTTGGTGGAGCATGACCTGCACTGAGGATTTCTAGCAGCCTGTTCTGCTGAGAGCTCTGTTAGGTCTGGATGGGGCCATGAGCTCTGCTCTTCTGCAGACCAGGCAGCAGGTGGAGGGACTGGTACACGGGAGCTGGGGAAAACCTTAGAGCATGTGGATTATTGTCTCAAGCAAGAGCATGCACTGCACTGCAGGCAATACAGCCGTGTCTCCTCCTCTGCCAGGAGTCAATGTTCTGTCTTTCCCTGCTTTCCCTTGATTTTAACTGGTGAGCGTTTAGGGAATGGGAGGACAGGGGAAGCTGGGCCTGGCTCGCAGCAGCCATTTTCTACGTCTTCTATCACAGCATCAACACTCAAAGCAAAAACAATTCTGAGTTGCATTAAAGAGTTGAAAGCAAACTCCTCCCTTGCTCTACCCCAACCCCGGCTCAGGGAGGCTCTCCTCCAGCAACAAAAGGGGAACATAAGTTTGAGATCAGTGTGGGATTTGACCCAAACCTCCTCAAGAACAGTCTCCAAAGCAGGGACCGGGAGGCCTCACTGGAAGAAAGAACTTGGGTACTATAGAAAAATTAAAAAATGCCTCTCACGATCCCTTTCCTTGCTCTCGATCCCGACAGTGCAGCAAGACGTGTGGTGCTGGTGTGCGACTGCGTGAGGTGAAGTGTTACCAGGGGGAAGCGCTGGCTCAGGGTTGTGACCCCACTTCCAAACCAGAAGCCAGGCAGACATGCCAACTCCAGCCATGCCCCACAGAGGCACCAGGTATGTCTGGCAGGGCAGGGAGGGAGAGCAGCCCTTGGGAGCCCTTTCCTCTGTCCCGGTCTCTTCTGGGGAAGCACATCTATCTCCTTTTTAACCCCTTCTGTGGATGCTTCTGCTCCCCAGAAGAAGACTGTGAAGACAAAGCGACAGCCAACTGCGTGCTGGTGCTGAAGGTGAAGCTGTGCTCTCACTGGTACTACAGGAAGGCTTGCTGCCGGTCGTGTCGGCTCAAGTCACCCTGACTGCTGCCAGGCCGTACTTCCTTTCCAAGTTCAGGGGCAAGAGCCCCCTTGAGCCAGACTTTACCACTTGAAGCCACCCCACTTGGCTTGGCTGTGGAGCCAGTCCCTGTAGACCAGCCTGCTCAGCGAGGAAGGATTCCTAGGACTTAGTCATCACCGTTCCCTCTCCACCAAGAGGATTTTACACAAGAGAAACCATCAGTTCCTAGAAAGCTACTGAGAAGTGAGTTGGGAGAGCCTGTCTCTGCTGTCATCAGAATAGCTCTAGTTGGAGGCGGTGGGGCGCAGAGGCCAGCCCGCAGCAGGGCACAGACGACAGCAGCCGTCTCTCTGGTCTGCCCTGCAGATTCTTCTACTACAAGAGCAATTTCCAAAACACACTGAAAAATTCTGTGTCACAATAAAGAGCTAAACTGTAAAACTGTGTTTTTGGGATGCATGTACCTAGGCCAGAGGCAAGGGAAGAAGAGGGACACAAGAGGAAGGAAAGCAGGAGCAGGAAGGGTAGGGAGGAAAAAATCCTTGCACCAGGACAGCTTCCAGGCAGCACCAGATAAACCCCATTTTGTGTTGCCTGCCAAAGAACAGAAACCACTCCTGTTTTGTATTTCAAAGTCCTTGTTTATTTCTGACATTGTATTTGGACCCATAGCTGAGCAGCAAAGACAGAGAATAATAACAGGAGGAATCTGAAGTGGAAAAAATCTGGGATCCATGCCCCTACCCCGTCCTGTTCCTCCACCATCCCCAAAACCTTAAAACCCACAGTTGCATCTCCCACGTTTCCAGCCCTTTCAGACTCACTCGTTTCTCTGTAGCCGTGCCAGGCCCAGGGCGTTGTGTTGGCCGTGAGGATAACCCTCATCTTGGCCATCCAGCTACTCTGGAACTGCCTCACCAGCCTTGGCACCTCGTTAGCAGCCAACAGGTCATGCTTAATTTGCATGTGATGAAGATGACGATGCGGTTGCCTTCCTTTCACAAGAAGGGTAACCCACAGAAGCAAAAGCCCCCCATGTTATTCCCACCCTCCGGAGGTCACGGCCCAGCACGTGCTGCCATTGCTGTGGGAAGCCTTGCTGCGTGCCAAGAGGTAGAGTTGGATGCTGGGAGCTGCCGTGCCCGCGAGCTGGCTCTGCGCCCTTTGAGGGGACGGCACTGCAGGGCCGTCTGGCAGAGCCGTGCGGGCGGCAGCCCGCAGGTCATGCTGGGACATACTAACTTGTGGCTCCCAGCAGGATGGAGACCTAGCTGAGCAGATGCTCTAGTGGGAAAGGATGGGATTTACTGAGTTAGCCAAGATTTTTTTTCCAGTTACAGGCTATCTTTTCAGGGAGGAGTACTGGCTGGATGGGAAGCAGTAGGAGCTACAGACTATTGGCCAGTGGGATCCAGAGCGCTTTGCTGCTGCTGCTAACTTTCATCTTCCCTCCTGCCTGCCCTTAATGTGAGATGGCATTTAAAGACTTGCTATCGCTTTTTGGAGAATGGAAGGAGACTCTCTAAAAGAGATGCAGCTAGACTGAGTCTCAGGATAATGGAAATGCAATGTCTTTCTGGGCCAGAGGTGGGGGAGATGGTGCACAATGTTTGTTCAACAGGCTGTGTAAAATGTGGGCTGGGGCAAGGTGTTTGGTTACAAGGACCATGGCCACACTGGCGTTCATCTGGCTCCTTTTCTTTGGATAGTTTGAGCAGAGGTGCCAAGGCACGAGCAGGTCCAAAGTGTAAATTAGCCTTTTGCCTGATAACGTAGACATCCGAGGCTTACGTAGCGTGCACCTCCATGCTGAGACCTACATTTTCTGTGCATGAACGGGGAGGTTAAGTCTAAACTCTTCTGTGAGCAGCAGGATGATTTCTAAATTGCGGTGGTGAAAAAAAAAAACCCAAAAGCACTCACATTTCTGAGCAGTTGTACCCTGTATTGCAAAGGCATGGCAAGCGTTTCCTGCCATTGCCTCCAACAACATCCTCATGGCTGCGGCGATCGTTGCTGTCCGGGTCCCTCCTCCCTGCCGTGAATGGGAAGCGCTCAGCCGAGCAGTCCTGCACCGGTTGCTATGGAAGTGCCCGTGAATGATGGAGATGTCCTTTCAGTAATTTTTCACCTAATTTGATTTATGGAGGAAGAAGGAACTTTCCCACATTCATTTTTGCAGAAAGGCAGAGTCACTTGCTGTCATTACCAGCCGCCGAGCCGGTGAACCCAGGTTCGGGTCTTGTACTCTCTTCTTCCAAAAGCAAAAGGGGGGGACACCAATCACCTGAACATCACTCTCCCATGGGAGGTCGTGGGCCCCGCAAAGGAGGACACATGACCCGGTGGTCTCTGCTGTTGCTGTCAAAAGCAAAAGCCATCCTAAAACAAACCTTCATCTGGCTGTCCAGAGCTGTCAGGATGGGCTGGGTAGGGCTTTGAAAGCTGAAGGTGACCAAAACTGCAGTTTTTTAGGGATGCAATTCTTCCTGTAAGTAAAATCTTGCCATTTTTATGGGTCCAAGTTAAAATCGCTCCTAAGAAAGCCTGTGAAGAGTAGAAGAGCTGGGGGCTTCGGCCGCAGAAGGATCAGCTCGTGCCCGTTTGCATGGGTGAGCGGTTTTGCAAGCAACTTTGCCTCTCCCAGTGGTGATCTATTCATGTCTTGAACTTCTTCAGCACGTGCAAAGACAGAGGCAGGTGGGGGACAGTGTCCTATCTTACACTCAAACACAAAAGCTAACTGCTAGTGGCAACTAATGCAGTACGAGGGGAGCAGGACGATCCGGATCTTCCCTTCTTTGCTTTCCTGTTGCCAAGGAGCTCTGCCATTCCCAGCTCAGCGGTGGGATTTGCCGGAGGTGGCAGCTCGCAGGTGGTCGCGCATCGCTCCATGTGCCTGAGGCGGCAGGCATCGCCTCGGGTGGCTGCATGGGGACATTGGAGGCCTCGCTCTGGGCTCGGGGAGTCGCGGGATCCTGGGGTAATTAAATTAGATTGTACTGTACATAGCCCTCGTTAGACAAGTCCCTTCAGGAGATAGAGTAGAATAATAATGACACTTATGATGGGTTCGGAGGTGGCCGGTTTAATGTTGCCCTTCGAAGTCTCTCTCGTCTTCTTGCCCGTAAAGCTTAGCCGTGCCGGGCGGTTCAGCAGGAGGACTGTGCTGGTCTCGGGCTGGGCTTACGGGGTCCTCTCTGCATGAACCCCCCCCCAAAGACAAGTAAAAAGCCCCTTCCCTCGAGCGGGCGCCGGCTGAGGACACCCTGTGCTAGTGGCAATGGTGACTACACCTCCGTGCTGATAGCCCGCGGGTTCGGGAAGCTCTCGCGGAGGAGGCTGTGGCGGCTCACCGGGTAGCTTTGCAGGGTGGCCATGTTGATGGGCGGCCCCATCTCCTTGTAGCACGCAGGGGTGTAGGTGACCCTCTCTCCCCCGTTGCGCACCATGTCGGCAGTCCGGATGTAAAAGGGGGAGCCGTAGGGGGAGCAGGTCGGGCAGTAGTTGTGAGCCCCGTGCTGGTTGAGCTCGCTGGGGGGGGGCGCGGGGCTGCCCTGGCCATCCACCATGCGGGAGTTGCAGGCATTGCACGTGCCGAGGTGCGAGTGTGTGGCAAGGTCGGGCTCTTCCTCTTCCTCCTCCTCCTCCTCCTCCTCCTCCTCCTCCTCCTCCTCCTCCTCCTCCTCCTCCTCCTCCTCCTCCTCCTCCTCCTCCTCCTCCTCCTCCTCCTCCTCCTCCTCCTCCTCCTCCTCCTCCTCCTCCTCCTCCTCCTCCTCCTCCTCCTCCTCCTCCTCCTCCTCCTCCTCCTCCTCCTCCTCCTCCTCCTCCTCCTCCTCCTCCTCCTCTTCCTCATCGGAGTCATCTTTCTTGCAGCAATAGTACTGTGCGAAAGGGAAGGGGTTACATTAGGGGGAGCGAGCAGCCAGCAGGCAGATTTGGCTTCACAGCCAGCCCTGCCACATCCCCTCATCCCCCTGCCAGAGAAACCTTCTGCCAGCCTCTCACTGCTGTGCTCCATCAGTACCTGGGGTCTGCAAGGCAGCAGAAGTGGGACAAAACCTGGCCAGGACCTGAGCATGCAGCAGGAGGCAGCTGCCGGGGAAATTGTCCTCTCCCCTCCCAGTGAGGTTTGCAAGGGGAAGGTATTTTACTGTGCCAGTTGGAAACTCCTCCAAGTAACGGCTGTGCTTTTCATCACACGGGCGCTGCTGCGTGGCACAGACTTCACATTAACTTTTAAAGAGTTGTTGAAAGCCTCCTCATTTAATTTACAGGGGTAAAAAACCAAAAAAAACCCAACTCCATCTGGTATTGCAAACCCAGCCAAGCCTACACCTAAATTAGCAAGTGCTGCAGATCCTCAAAAGCCTTAGGGGAGTCCCCCGCAGCGGGAGGAGGAAAGGACGTATCTCTGCAGCACCTGGGGGAAAAGGGGGTTTCAACTCCCTGCCCATCACAGGCAAGAAAACCCCCACCAAGACCCCTCCTGCAGCAGCAGTTCGGCCCAAGGAGCAGCGACGCTGCTGGGGTTCGTGGCAAGATGGGGGATGGCCATGGCACTCACCTGTAGCCTACAGTAGCAGAGCACAGCAATGATGCACAGTAGGATCACCGTCGCTAGGATTCCCCCGGTGATAACAACAGTTCCCGCTGTCATCCGACCGATTCTCCATCAAACTCTGAAAGGCAAGGCCACAGGAACACGTGTCACTCTGGGACATGAAAGTCACCTACTATGGCTTTGTCATCACATCACAGACGTGACACCCATGAGGCATCCCGAAATATCGCATCCCTGTTCCTCCCTCCCTAACCGGAAAGCTATCACCCAATATCATTCTCCTCCTCCTAGCGAGAGGACACCTGAGATGCAGCATCATGTCCCTTTGCTGCCATCGCTGCCTCTGGCTTGGGGTCTTTGGGAAACACCCCGCAGTCCACCTGCAGAGCCTCCCCCCTTGCTGAGCCAAAAGGGCTGATTTCCACCCTCCCGGCAGAAAACACAGCTTCTGCTTCAAAATGCAGAAACAAACCTGGGTTTCCACCGGGAAAAGCCAAAGGGGAGCCTTTGAACTCCACAAGTCTGTCAGTCTGAGCCCAAAAAATGCACCCTGGCTGCCTGCCGGGCACTGACAGGTCTAACATGGGCTTGGCATGAGCCAAGCAGCCAAAATGCAGAAACGGTTTCCGGTTTCCACCGGGAAAAGCCAAAGGGGAGCCTTTGAACTCCACAAGTCTGGAGCCCAAAAAATGCACCCTGGCTGCCTGCCGGGCACTGACAGGTCTAACATGGGCTTGGCATGAGCCAAGCACCCCCCCCCGCCGTCCCCGTGCCATGGAACCTAGGGGCTACTTACGTTCAGTGACGGAGGCGTTGGACCTGGAAGGAGCAGAGGGAGAGGTTAGCCGTGGCCCGCTAGCACCCCCCCCCCCATTTCCCTGCTTCCGGAGAATTTGCCTTGATTTGGGACCTGCAGGAAGCCCTGTTTCATGTCCCGCATCCCACAGGGATGGGGCTCAGCATGCGCCTACGCCCCCAGGAGCCACCGTGATGCAAAAAGCATTTTGAGTCCTGCAGATGATGATGATGATTAATAACCATAATAACTATTATTATTATTATTATTACTATTATTATTATTATTTTCTTTAATTTGGAGCAGGGAAAGGAGGCATTTCCCAAGCTCGGAGAAATACTCCACAGGACAAGGCTGTGCTATCAGCAGCTCGTGAATCACACAGCTTTGCAGGGCGAAGGCCTGGCTTAGTCAGCACTTGGCCTTTTCGTCTTTAAAATTAATTATGGGTGAGGTGGATGCATCATCTCGCAAGTGGACAATGTTTTATGTGCCGCTGGGAACGAGGCTCTCCCCTCCATGTCCTCCGGGGCACACGAGCCCCAGCGTCCCCCCACCACCCTGCAGGCACCTACCCGGAAAAGGACAGGCAGGGTGTTGCGGTCACTCCGGACCCGGGGCAGCCGGCTGGGACAGGCAGCGCTGCATGGCCACGGGGAGACACCAGCGGCCCTGGGAGGGAGGACAAGGAGAAAAACCCACCACCATCAGCTTGTCCCCCCTGCCCAAGGGGGCTGCTCAGTGTCACCATTCCCGCTGATGCCACTTCTGTCCCCACAGCAGGGCTAAATAAACTGCTTTTTTAGGGAGACCGGCAGGAAAGGTGCTTGCTGCAAAGGTGGGTAAACCCAAACCACCAGGAAAGGATGATCCTGCACCTGAAACCTGCAATTTCAGCAAAAGTGAGAGACTTGCACCCAAAAAGTGGGTGCACCCATTGCCCCCATCACCCCCACCCTTCGGCGATGCCTGGCGCAACCACATTTCATTACCGACCCCCATGTCTCTCTGTGTCTCGTACAGAGCAAGGCTAATTGATTGGGCCCAAGTGCCAGCCGGTTGCAGCCAAGGAGATCTAATTACCCACTCACCACGCAGTCCTAATTGATGGAGGGAGGTGACAGTTTCCAGACAAGACCTGCCCAACTCTGCCCTGGCCCCTCGCTGCCACGTGTGCCGGCGTGCACCGTGGGGAAAGACCCCCCCCCAAAATCACCCACCCTCCTCACTCCGCTGCGTGATTTTCAGGATCCTGCCTGCCGCAAATTGGTTTTTTGCTCTTGGAAAGTTCTTGTATGAAGCCAAAAGGCAGGCACACATTGGATTTCCTCCTCGAGCTGCTCTAGCACACGAAACAAAGCAAAAAAAAACCCTGAGAAATCAATAGGTCTATAACCCAGCTAACATCTCCATCCATCAGGGGACCCGACGCAGAGCCGATAATGGACCCCGACACGCTCGGCTCCTGTGCCCTGTTACCAAACCGCACCATGAAACACTGCCAAGAGCGAGGAGCACTGGGGAAGGCGGGGGGATACACGGGGGAGCCTTCGATGGAGTTATCAACTCCCCAGGTGCCATCCTTAACAGGGAAAAGCTGACAGTGGGTGGCTGGAAAAGGCAAACGTTGACCTTCGATGACCCCCAAGAGGGACACGCTGTGAGCCGGGCAGTGATGGATGATGCAGGCGGCCATTTGCATCCAGAAAACTTCATTTCATGGGAGCTGTGATTTGATTTAGAGCTCAGAGAGCAGCATCCAATTAGCCTGAGGTTTGGAGCAAGCAGGCAGCCGCAGAGAACGACCCTAGGTGGGGAAGGACCAGTCCTGAGGACCCTTTGGTCACCTCCAAGTACGACCAGTGCTGCCTCGCAGACGGCTGGGCTTCCACGTGCCCCATCTCTGGCATTCCTGTTTCTGGGGCTGCCGGGATCAGTGTTTCAGCAGCCCCACTCAGGCGCCAGGCTCTTCCTTATTAAAATAGAGAATGTTAAAAAAAAAAAAAAGGGCAAAAATTAAAACGAACCAGAAGAGAAGCGCTGCCTTTCCTCATCTCTTCAGAGGAGATGCTTTCAGAGAGAAGGAAGTTTCCTACCCTCCTCCGCCCCAAATCCTACACACCGGCAGCCTAGCAGTTCATTTTCTAGCCAGTTTGTGCCTATAAAATAGTTTCTGCCTATAAAACAGCCTTCTCTAACCCACAGCTCTCTTCTGCAGGGATGCAGAATGGGATGTAATGCCTCTCGGGGAAGGAGCAAGAGCCCCAATCTCAGGAGTAACTGAGGTCTTGTCTTGGGAATTATAAGGCCCGGAAAGGGGCAGGACAACTACAACAGCCTTTTCCAGCCCTTGCAGAGGCCATAAAACAGCCCCAGCAGCCGTATCCCTGCCGCCGGGGATCAGCCCATCTCCATTTTCCATCCACTCCCTGCAAGCACATCCCAGCCTGCCGGGAAAGGGGTATTTTGGGGTCAGCTTCCCTCAGGCTTGGGCACCGCACAGCCCCACCACACCATCCCGACAAAAAGCCATACGTTTTTAGGGGTCCCCTAAAAGCCTCAGGCTGCACTGCAAGCTGAGCTGAGCCCCACGGCTCCTGCTCCCACAGCGGGTTGGGATGCAGAGGCATCGCAGGGGGATGCACAAGCTGAACTCCCCGGGACACAGTCCCGTTTCTCCTTTTTAAAAAGGGAGTTGAGAGTTGTTTAAATATTTAAATATCCCACTCTGAGCAGATGCCTTGGTGGTCGCCACTGACCTGCTCCTGGGCAGCTCAGGAGAGGGGCCTGCGACCCAAGGGCAGGCGTGGGGACCCTCCGGCACACAAACCATTGCTGAATAAAATCAGGATTTGTATGAGCGGGGCTGCATTACCCTCCCTGCCCCTCGCTGGCTTTCGGGAAGCGATTCGAGATGCTAGGCAGTGGTGTCCCCAGTGGGGATGGGAGCGGGTGGAGGGAGGGTCCCCGGCTGTATTGAACTCCTCCGGGCAGGCGTGCAAAACTGCTTGCTGCAGAGATATATTTTCTTTAATTGATATCGCCTCACAGCGCAAAGTTACAGCCTGAAAAGTGACTCTGGGAACGAGCGGCATCGCAGGCTTCTATATTTATTCTCCTTCAATGACGTCCATAGCAGATTTGCACAGTTTGCAAGTTGATGGTGAGGTTTTTGCCAGCCGCCAGCACTCTCAGCCCAGCTGAGAAACTCCCGTCCCTCTCCCGGTGTGTCCCACCAGACCCGAGCTCAGTGCCCCCCATCCAACAAGGGTTGAACACTAACACGGGACACGGGCGCAGGTTTTAGGCTTGGGCAGAGCACGGCTATTTGCCGTGAGCATCATGCTGAACATCGCTGGCAAGTCCTGCCCCAGCCCGGGCTCTGCTCTCCCGGTTTTGCTCTGCAGCTCAAGGGCTAATTCAATGAAATGTCTGCCTGGTAAATTAGCCCGTCCGCTGCCTTACCAGAATCATCTCCCAAGGCCTAATTGGAAAAAAACAGCATCAGGGGCTGCCTTTTCAAAACAGATTATGGCAGCAAACAACAGGGCAGCTCCTGGGAGGCTGCGGCCTGCCCTGAACGGGCTCAGCCTGGTGGGATTCAGGTGGATTAACCCATGGTTGCAGACCTCGGTGAGGGGGGAGGACACGAGCAGCGCGGCCCCCCCCAGCCATGGGGCAGGACGGGTGCATGGGGAGGGCTGAGGCCCTGCAAACTCATTGCATGTCAGATGCTCTGTGCTGCAAGGTGTAAGGGGACAAGTCGAGTCGTGGGGGAACAGAAACAAGGCCCCCCCCACCCAAAATGAGCCAAGCTCAAATGAAATTTCACCCAAAGAGCAATGGCAACGCGGGATGCAAGAGGATGCGGGGGCTGCACCCAGCCAACAGTCCCCCAGCAGCCCCCCTCCGGCCCCAGCACTCGCCCCGGGGCTTCTTGCCCAAGTCCCAAACCACTGGGTCACTTTGAAGCCTTTAAACTCTTAATTAAGGGATCCATGGGGGGTGCCAGGGAGCTGAACCTGCTTCCCGCCCTAGGCCCTGCGAACACTGCTTTTTGGAGGAGTCACAAATTGCTGTTTTGATTTACCCTTGCACATAAGTGTGCTTAAGCCCCCTCATTCCTGGGGGGGCCAGGATGGGGCCAGCCCCTTCTGACTCTAAGGTCAGAATATCTCTAAGGCATAAAAATTGACCGTGAGACTGGGCGACCAGAGCAACCCCGCTCCCTCCTGCAGCAATAACACCCCCGGGAGTGGTGCTGAGCTTCATGGCTGGTTCTGCCCGAGTTATAATTGAGTTCGGACCAGCCTGCAGACAGAAATCACAGTGGCAGTTGGGAAAACTTTGATTTCAGCCTGCTGCAGAGAACACCAATAAAGGCTTTTCCCAGCAGAAAGGGTGTTTTGTGTGATCCGTTTCCTACCCGAGGCTTTTTCGTGCCGTGGCCCCTTTGGTGCCTTGAGCCACGTGGGGTTTGGCCCAGCAGTTTTGCAAGGGAAACTGCAGCCAACACCCGGCTCCTTGCTCCTGGCCACCGCAAGGACAGCCAGGTCGCAGAGGTGACACCGTCCCCCAGCTGAGGCTCCGGCGATTTGCAGTCAAGTCATCAAAACCAAAAATCCTGTGCCCCGCTGAAAGCTTGCCCTTGCTTTCCCTCCACCACCCACACCAGCTCCCTGGGGCTCCCCGCCGCCTCCTCCCAACCCCACTCCTCCCCATCCAAGGGATGGGAAAGAAGAAATACCGACAAGGTTTTGAAACCAGCTCTTTTCTTGCAAAAGCTTTGTGGAAAAGGCATGATCTTAATTGCAATTAACAAAAATCAAACCATTTGAAGGGTGGAAGCCGCCAGCCAGACCCTGGATCCCAGGTGAGCGTGAAGGGCTGTGTTCCTGCTGCTAACACCATGCTCCCGACCCACCGAGTCCAGGAGATCCCCTCTCCCGGCTGTCAAAAACCACCTCCTTGCCAACCCAGGTTCACCCCCTCCCATGCCAGGCCTCATCCTGCCCTGTGGAAGCCCAGGAGACTTTCCCCGCCAGTGGCAATCGCCTTTACAGCCACGTAGGACTGAGCATCCCCCTCCAATCTCCGGCCGTGGCAGCGCCAGGTGTGTGAAGCCCCGGCACGTCCTGGGACCGCCAGGCACATCCGCATCCCTGTCCCAAGCAGGCCTCCCAGCACTTCACAGGCTTTTGGAGGAAGGGCGGCTTTGCAGCCTGGGACGTCTCAGGCGCGGATTACACCAGTATCTCGTTACTTGGGCATCTCATCTGCCCTTTATCTCCTTAAGCAACTATTCAGATCCTGTCCTGCCCGCCTGCGTGGATTAACTGGAGCCATGTGTAAGGATGGAGGGACATGGAAGGGACCGTCATCCCATCCTGTCCGCCCTGAGCACACACATCAACATGATACTGCAAAGCCCATGGCATGGCCAGAGCTACACCTGGATCTAGGCAAGTCCCTATATAATTATACCCCCTTTGCAGCGCCTCCTCATCGCAGGACGGCTTGAAACCCAGGGCAGGAAAATGACACCTCCCTCCTCATCCCCTCATATGTCCCCTACCCGCTGCATTTGCTTGGCCAGCTCCCGACCAGCCCAGCCCAGCAGCCACGGCAGGTGGGTGCAGCCCCAGGAAGGGGCGATGTGCAGACCTGGACATGGGGAAGGCAGCAGACGTGGGCGGCCCACGGTGGGATGTGGGATGGAAATGTCCCTGGCCTGACCCACATGGCTCATCTCCTGCCGCTACCCCCGGGGTCCCTCCCGGGGCTGCTCCCGGCAAAAGCTGCGGCTGAGCCCAGGCACATGTGCCGGGGACCTGCTCCACCATGGTCCCAAAATAACCAGCGACAAAACTGGAGGCATCAAGCCAAGTTGCACAGAGAAGGGCTTTTGAGATTATCCCCTATGTCAGATCCCTGCGGGCTCTCCAGAGACAGCCAGGACCTGGCCAGCATCCCTGATGCAGGCACCATCCCTCCCAGCACCCAAATATCCCCCATGATGAGCAGCTGCGGCAGCAGCATCCATGCTGGGAGCAGAGTGAGGCTGCGGAGAGCCAGAATGCTGGGTGTGCCCCAGGTGAGACCAACCCTTGCCAAAAAGCCAGAGCATTTTGATGCACATGAGTGCTAAAGGCTTGGGACCGTGCCTATGGCCACAGCCAGTGGAGAGCCGAAGCCCAGCCTGGATCCTGCTGTACCACGGATCCCTGGAGGACACGGCCCCGGAGAGCAAGGACTTGGGTCTGATTTGCACCCCATGTTGCCCCTAAATCCCCCTGCCACAGCAGCGCCCGGGTGTTTACAGTGTACAGCACAAGACATGGATCCTTGTGAGCACGGAAAGGAGCGGGAAGGGTTATTTGCCTCCACCCCAACGTCACCCTTGGTGTTCACACAAGTTCATTGCACCAGTGTAGGTATCCCATGACTGATTTAACCCTGTGGTAAAGCACCAACACAGCACAGGTATTTCCCCTGCATCAGCCAGCGTTCCCAGCACTTGCCCAGGAAAAGGTGAGAAGGCACCAGCAAAGCAAAACGGGGCAGCAGGGACCTCTTTAAAAGCGCTCAGCCTCCAGCCATTCCATACCGAGGCCTCAGGGCAGAGGAAGGTCCAGGTGATGGATCGGGATCCTGCTGATCCCACAGCCTGGAGACCCTCCCCGGCAGCGTGACGGAGCCAGCCTCTCTTCGAGGATGCTCTGCTGTTCATTCCCAGCCCCAGGAGGGTATTTCTCCAGCACCCTCATTGCTCCACGATGAAACCATCTCCTCATCATCCATTTATTTTCACACCAGCAGGCTCTTCCCATTAGGGCAAGGGGACAGAGACCTCGGCCAGAGACCTCGGCCGGATCCCTCCATTCCCTGGGGGCTGCAAACACACCCTGTGGAGATACGATCTCCCCAATTTGATTTTCTCGCTGCTACCTTCCTGCTACCACAGGAAGGTGTGTGCTCTGCTCTCCAGCGTGGCTAATCCCACCGGGAAACGCAGGGACACCAAATGCATCTTCACCCCGGGTGCGAATTGGAAGAGGAGGATCAATCCCAGCAGAGGCATCGTGCAACGCAGTCCGGAGCATCCCCACAGGGCATTCCCAACAAGATCCAACTGAGCACAGCAGCAAGTTTCCAACTGAAGATTTTTTTTTCATTAAGCCAGTTTCTCACCGGCTTTCTTTGAAACAACCCCCAGGACAGCTTCTCCTCCAGGCACCACCTTGTTATCTCCCTCCTTGCCCTAGACATTGGTGCCATCTCACCCCTTCTACCTCGTTTCCATCACTCCCATGAAAATCCTCTGCTCAATTCCCACCCGGATCTGCCCTCGCTGCCCTGTCCCCATTCCTCCCAGCCTGACGTATGAAACACAACTTGTGCAAAACCCTTCCATGTAGCAGCAATCTCTGCTCCCGAAAGCAAAGCCCGGGGGAAAAACTCTGGCTGAGGCTGGAGCCTCTGTAATCCCATCGGCTTCAGCCCCCCTGGCACAATACGCTCAGGCAACGCTGTCCGAGTCGCACTGGGGCGGATCTGTCATGCCTCGATGTCACCCAATTTATTTGTTTTCCTAAAATAAAATATAAAATCAATTCTCCTGGTCAACCTCTGGTTTTAACTCGTGCCCTCCCACAGCCTGGATAACACTATGGGACCGGTGGCTGAAAGAGTGACTGTGTGTTTAAGGGATGCTGCTCCCCGGGGACATGCAGGGCACGTCCCCCCATGTCCTGCCAGCATCTGCCCTCTCACCTGCCTGCGAGCATGCCAGTGAGACAGCCACCGCGGAGGGATTAAATTAGCAAAGACATCATGAGGGGTAACTGGACCATTTACCAATTGGGTGGAGTGAAGGAAGATGAGCCTTGTGTCTGCCCACGAGGAGAGGGGCCACCAGCATCCAAGAGGCTCACGAGCTCTCTTTAAATTCCATTTACAGCTAGGAAAACTATATGGATGTCTGTCAGTGATGCACCATACTTTCCCTTTCATATTTCAGTGCTTGCCTCACATTCATCTCCCTCCAGCCACGGGGCTGGCTGAGATCTCCCCCAGCTGCCCACCAGATCCAGATATGGGTCAAAAAGGACACGGCCATCAGCCATCAGCATCTTTAACAAACCAGGAGTCGAAAACCGGGGCTGATTACACCTCTGCCCACTTCTAGCCGGGCAGGTGCCCTTCAGCATCAGGGAGCAGATAACTCTCAGACCACCGCTCCTCCAAAAAAAACCAACCCTAGGGCTGGCTATAATTTAATCCCACTCCCACAGTAGCTGCAAACCTGCATGGTGCTTGGGAAGCGTCCTTTTTTTCATGGGAAAGGGAGATGGAGGGTGCCGTGGCCCAGCCCCGGGGAGGAGGCCGTGGGGAAGCGCAGCCTCTTCCTGCGCATGATGCAAGACCTGCTGCTCCGACTGTCAGCATCCCCCCAGCATGTTCCCTTGGAGTAGAAACAGAGATTTATTTTAATGACTCATTAAAGCCTAATTGCATTCAGGCAGCAATACAGAGAGAGGAGCCTCCCACGTGCGGCAGTACTACAGTCAGAAGGGCTCTCAAAGCCTCCCCGAAAACGCAAGGCAGACAGACTGTCTCTTTTTGGTGGGGCCAGACAGCAGGGCCAGGTGCCGGCTCTGGAGCAGCGTGGCATCGTGGTCGGGATCCAAAAAAACAACCCAGAAAAGTCTCTGTTCTTTTCATTTGCCTCTGTCCGCCCGATGCGACAGCCTCCACCGGCTGCTTGTCCCTGAACTCCAGGGAGGAGGCACGACCTGCCCTGGAGCTTGGATGCCCATCTCCAGAGCCTCAGGCCCGCAGCTATTTCAGGAGGTGGCCATCTCCTAGCCTTAAGGACATGTGTGCTTTTAACTCCCCTGTGTTTTTAAGGACCCCGTAGTGGAAGTGGGGAGCTCAGCAGGGTGGGATTTGTGTGGGAGCCACCACGGGTCACCCTGGCAGGGAGCCGGACATGGCACAAGGAAGGGACGAGCTGCTCCTCCCATCTCGGGAGTAGCCTGGGTGGGGGGAACAAGGTGGTCATGCTAAAAACCAGCCAGCTTGGAGGGGAACTAGCCAAAACCCCAATGCCTGCAGTCCAGGTACCCCCTTGCCGCTGACACCACCCATGAGGAGCTCTGGGGTCTGCCTCTTCTGCTTTTTTGGGTGTCCCAGCTGGCTCTGCCCATGTACTTCATCCTCCCCAGTGAGATGCAGACCCAGTGACAGCCATGTCACCTGTGGGGACAGGAGCTTCAAGCCACCCTGATTCCCAGGGTCCCCATCCCCACCTCGGGACGCATGCCGGACACTGGGGGTTACGGCTTTGCTGGAGACCACTGCCTCTCCCCAGCATCATTCCACCAAAGCCAGCAGAGATCTGGCTCCATATGCTCCCACCGCTTTCGGTAGTGCTCAGCCCTCCTGCTAATTGCTTCAATTAGCAGAGGGAAATTTTTTTCCGAAGGTTTCACTGCCTCGCTCCTCATGTTGCCTTCAGTCCCAAGCTGAGCGGGTGTAAAACCCTGCCACCGGGGATGGTTTATCTCCCCTGCCAGCAGGTCCAGGCAGGGAAGCCCGTCCTGCCCTTCTCCACCTGCACAGCCGCCACGGATCAGTCCTTGTCAAACTGCAGCTTTCTCCCCCTGGAAAGCTGTCCCACGCAGGCACAAGAAAGCCATGGGTCCCCTTTCCCGCTCTGTGGGTACCACAGGCACCCAAATTGCAATGATCCCAACCTGGTGCCGTTGGACAACAGCCTGCACAGGGACAGCCACCCCACAGGGGCATGGGTCCCCAGCCACAGCTCAGCTTTCCAAGCCAATGGCAAATTATCCCTCTGGGACAGCCCATCTGGCAGGATCCTGGACCGCAGCCCGCAGGCTGCGCAGACCCAGGGAAAGCCGGAGCCGCGCATTGCTCTGGGCCGATGCAGGGGCACAGCGCCTGACCCCAACCCTGCTGTTTGGGGTAAATCGAAGCAGAGTCACTCCAGGATCAGGTCCAGGACTGACTTTTCCATAAAGCCACAGGAAAATCTCACTCGCGGTTACTTTACGGGACCACTCACACTCCTTTTACCCACTGCATCCCAGCCGGGGCGAGGAGGCACAATGCAACCAGGCACAAACGGGTCAGCTCCGCAGAGCTAAACTCTGCTGGATTTCAGACCAGCTATTTTTTTTCTATCATCTGATTTATCACGGTGGTGCTCCACCTTGCCCAGCCTGCGCTGCCCGGTCAGGCAGGAGCGGGGCCAGCCGGAATGGTCATGCACACACCATCACACACACCCAGCGAGAAGGAAAACCTGTATTGAAGTCTCTTAATGTCTCCTGCAAATGAAGTGTGAAACGCACTTTCAAGAGAACAAGGGTAACAGAGCCTCAATAAATATTTCATCCTGCTGGGAAAGCAGCGACAGGGAAGGTCAGGCGGGCAGAGACGCCAGGAGGGATGGGGGGCAGTGGGGATGGAGGCTGGAGGGGGAGAAGGGGGAGGCAGCCGGGGCAGGGAACAACGGGAATGCCATGGCCTGACCTTATTTCTGTTTGCCGCTTGCCCTGGGGGCTACTGGGTTTGAGGCATCACCACAAAGCAGACGCCAGAAAGGGGAGCAGCTCTTGTGCTTCTGTTCATACCCGTGGCTAAGGTGGGTGATCCTGCTCCAGCCAGGAGCCGAGCTCCTCTGAACACCCGCTCCTAACACTTCCCAGCAGACAGGCAGCTGTCTGGGCCTCCTGTCAGTCCGCTCACCCAAAATGCTCCCACACAAAATGGTTGGAGGATGCTTGGTGTTTCTCCAGAGGGGAGAGTTTGCAGAGTGGAAAATCCTCCGCACCTGGTTTCCAGCCACTAAGGATCTTTCGGGCTGGAGCAGAGCCGGGCCGGGCTGCCTCGCCTAAGCAGGGCTCCAGAGCTGGCTCTCCTCAGGCCTGTGGTTGGGCTGAAATCCAGCGCTTTGGAAAGAGATGGGAGACGATCTCACATCCCAGTGGAGATGGCGCTGGAATGGGATTGGACTCACTGATCCGATGTTCACCACAGTACCGAGAACAGCAGCCTACTGCCGCTGTTCCCTCTTGGCTTTTCAACAGGTGAAAAAGCCCTTCCTAGAAAAAACCTTTTCTCCCCCCTCCCTGGTAAAGCCCAGGTTAGAGCCCATCGGATCCTGCAGGGATGACACCGAATGCCAACCAGCAGCCCCAGTACACCCAGTGCCCCAAAACGGCATTACAGGGAAACTGCAGCTTGGACGAGCGAGGGGCAAGGCTGGGGGAGGGAAAGAAAAAGCCCCGGTAATACAAGCCTCCGTCGGGGTGGAATATTCCACCGCACCTTAGAAAATCTCTCTGCTGGAGAGACAATCAATAGCACGCAAATGAAATCCAGCTGAAAAGACTAAATGTTTCCACATGCCCTTTTAGAGGGAATAAAATCCTCCAGGATAACCTTAGGAGAAAACAAAAGCCAGGCGAATAACTCAAGCGCAGGTCTCCTTTAATTACCGCAGCACGGTGAGAGATAAAACAGAGAGCCTTCAGAATAAACAAAAGGATTTGATTTCCTCCACTTCAGCAAAGGCAGCCACCATTTCCGCAGAGAGGTTCGGTAGCGAGGTTGGGGATTTGTTGGGCTGTCATGTCCTTGCTGAATGGCAAAGCTTTGGGCTTCCACCAAGGGAGCAAGAGGCTGAGCCCCAGGCTTGGGACTTTCAAAACTTCACCCGGCTGCAAAGAAGTAGGGTTTAGAGATGGGCAAACTCAGCCCTATCCACCTGAGCAGCCAGAAGAGTTAATGGTGACTTAAAAAACCCAGCTCAACGCAAAGTTGGACCCCATAACCATGAGAAAATAAGTCAGGACCTTGCAGGAAACCACAACCCTGGAGCTTCGCCCGGACGAGGCTGTGGCGCAGGGGCTCAGCGCTGCCCCGGGATGCTGGGAGCAGGATGCTGGGAGCATCCCACCCGGGCATCCCAGCCTGTCCTGTCCTGTCCTGCCCGCAGCCCCCCACCGCCCGGGCTCCCCTTCCACCGCAGCCCCAAATTCAAGCGAGAGCCTTTCCCTTGCCCCGACCCCTCTGCAAAGCTGCGGTGCCCGGGGGGGGGAAGAGGGCAGCGGGATGCCCGAGCCGTACCTGGGCGCCGCG
>NW_008795025.1:3151692-3159080 GCF_000699145.1 Aptenodytes forsteri | reverse complement strand
ATGATGCATTAATATTCCCCAAGCCAGGGTCCTGCAGCACCCCTGGGCACCCAAAACCCACCCCCGCAGCCCCCTGAGCACCCCCAGCACCATCAGTGTCCCCGGTGCTGCTGCCACCACTGCCTCGGCCCCGTGCCAGGGATCTGGAGGTTCCGGCTCCCGCTTGATCCATCCCGCCATGTCCCAGGTAATGACACCCTTCTGGCCGCCAGCACAGGCAGGGATCCGGTGCTGCAAACAGCCAGGAGGAAAACCCATCACACCGCTACGAGAGAGGTGAGCCGGGGCCGGGGGGAGGATGCCAAGCCTACCCGCTATTTTTCAAACAAGATTACCCACCTCCCCATGACTCTCTGTAAAACAGAGCCGACCTTTAGCATACGTCGGCTTCCCAGCGTGAGGCTGGCTACACTATGGCGCTGCCTGCTCTGCCGGAAACTTGGCCCATCGTTGCGTGGCCCCAAGCACATGCTGGCACTGGGGAGGCACGAACATATGCACACGGAAATGTGTTGTCCCCAGCAAGTGTTTCCAGCTGCTGGGAAGCTTTGAAGCTCCAAACCAAGAGTTTAAGCTGGAGAAGGTACAGCTTGCAGCTGGCATTGCCTTTGGAAATGGAGAGCCGCTCACCTCTGCAAGCTACGATACAGATAATCAAATCTCATGCCTTGCACCACGAGCTGACTGCTGCGAGCATGAGGATTACTGTGCGAGGAGAACATGTGCTTGCCTGTTTCTCTCTGATTTCAGTCTCTATGGGGCACGAGAGCCACTGCAAGGCAGTGCAGCTTGGTGGGATTAATGCAAGACCTCCGCTACGGCGAGTCAGTTGAACCCTCCTGCGCCTCAGTTTCTCCATTTTTAAGTAAGGGACACTACCAATACTTTTCCTCCCTATAGAGCAAGCTCTAACGCTGGGGAGAAAACACCACTCACCTTCTCCTCTATCACCCTCGCCGTCAGTCAGGGCATCCTGTTGGCCACAGATTGCTCTCCCCGTTAGCCCAGCCCAGGCCTCACAGCTGCGTGCTGCTGGTGCCAGGAGCCTGACCCACTGATTTCTCCCCAGGATCCAGCGGCAGAGCTGAGCCGGGAGGGAATAAACACTCGTTTGGATGCAAACAGCTTTGTGCCTTTAGCAAAAGGGCAGGATGAATTATGAAATGCAAAGGCGAGATAAGTGGATCCTGTCACAGCACTTACCCTCCGTGCCGCAGGATCTAACCGCCTGCCGGCTGCGGGTGAAGGGCTGTGTGGCGCACATGTACACCCACACACAGCCCGGGCCGGGATGGAAGCCTCCCTATTCCCCTGCCGATAAAGAAATCCACATTACCAACTCCAGCACATCAGAGGGCTGGTACATATGGAGAAGCATCGAGTGAGAAAAGCGAGCACGCAAAGTATTTCTGCAGAGGGTAGTAGAGATGCATTTTCCCTTAGCTGGGCTTCAGAGCTGCTGGAAGGATGTGAGTTAGAGACATCCAGGCGAGCACGGAGGAGGAGGAGGCCAGGAGAAGTGAGAAAGTCATTTCCTGGGCTGCTCTGGGCAGGATGTGAGGAGGTGATGACAGCCCTGGATGCAGGGAGAGCCGCTTCTCTCCTCCGAAAGCGCTGCCAGGGCCACGGGAGGCATTATTACGGCTAATTCAGGAGCTGACATTTTGCTGTTTCCATGGATGGACGTAGAAAAGAGTTTCTTTTGGATTAAGGAGTCACTTGGCTAACGCCGGGCTGAGATTGCCCAGATCCAGATTGTGCTCCTCCATCACCCCCGTGGCTCTGGCCCAAAGCAGGCGGGCGCTGCAGAAGATCACAACAAAGCAAACGTGAAACAGCATCGCTCCGGCGAGCAGGGTTATCAGCTCGCGTGATTTTGCTGCCAGCCTCATTTTTTCCCCTCCAAGCCATGTTTCCTATTGTCATTTCATTATTTTTTAAAGAGGCGCACAGGCAACCAAACAGAACACAAAAGGTGGGATTCCTGCCTTCGTGGTGGCTGGGAAAAGCTCGGAAACGGGAGCGCCAGATGCTACGCACCAGGGAAGAAAATTAAACCTAAAGTTGTTCTTTTCAGTTGATGTGGGTTTAAGTAAAACACATGGTTTGGGAAGCCCAGCTGGCGTGTTTGGAGTGCTTGGGGTTAGCACTGCTGGTAAATCGAGCAGCAGTTTGATCCAAAATACTTTTCAAGTTCTTATTTCAGTTTCTTTTGGGGCAAGGGAAACACAAAGCACCTGCAAAGCATCCCTGCCTTGCCGCAGCATCTCGGTGTCTGCTGCTTCCGGGGCACCACATGCAGCTTGGCACAGCTCAGCCTGCTCAGGCCCCAGGTGCACAGGTACCCTGGCAATACAGGGATTGTAAACCTGCCAGAACCTCACCCTCCGCAGCTCTCAGACATTGCAGTACCCACGTGTACAATTGACTTTAAAGCTTGTAAGTATTGCAGCTAAACTCATATCAGCCTGGGAAGCTCATGTGAGGTTTATGAGATTCTTTCTTCCAAGCGCTGAAAAGGATTTTACTGACTAGTTTTAAAACAAAACCATAAAATACTTTTATTCCCTTCTGGTTTTCCTCTCTTGTAAAACTCTAAGCCCACAGACTTCACTACTGCACACTGATACTTCACTCCCTTATTTGTTAGGATGAACATTCAGCTAAATAATGCAGTGAATCCTTGTTTAGGTCTTTCTCCAGCGATATCTGCATATGCAAACCCTGTGTCCTGATTTTGGCTGGAATAGAGTTAATTTTCTTCCTAGTAGCTGGTACAGTGCTGTGTTTTGGATTTAGGATGAGAATAATGTTGATGACACACCGATGTTTTAGTTGTTGCTAAGTAGGGCTTACACTAGTCAAGGACTTTTCAGCTTCCCATGCTCTACCGACTGAGAAGGCTGGAGGTGCACAAGAAGCTGGGAGGGGGCACAGCCAGGGCAGCTGGCCCAAACTGGCCAAAGGGACATTCCATACCATGTGATGTCACACTCAGTATATAAACTGGGGGAAAGCTGGCCGGGGGGGGGGCTGCTGCTTGGGGACTGGCTGGGCATCGGTCGGTGGGTGGTGAGCAATTGCATCATGCATCACTTGCTTTGTATACTCTTTTATTATTATTATTATTTTCCCTTCCTTTTCTGTCCTATTAAACTGTCTTTATCCCAACCCACGAATTTTACTTTTTTTTTCCGATTCTCTCCCCCATCCCACTGGGGGGGGGGGGTGAGTGAAGGGCTGTGTGGTGTTTAGCTGCCTGCCAGGTTAAACCATAACACCCTGCAAGACTTCCACGTGTGTGCACACAGCCACAGCCATGCTGCAGAGATGTGGAGTGTGCCTGAAGCTCGATGCTTGTGGGTGCCCTTGCATTATTACACCTTACACCCATGCACTTCAGCACATCAATAATTTCCTTCCTGTTCAGGAAAGCGTTTCCACCGGCCCAAAATGCTGATGCCGGAGGATGCTCAGGAGCTGAACCCACGGCTGCTGACATGGGAATTTATTTTGTTCTACGCTGGGTCTTGCTTTTATTTTCATTTTTAGCAGAGCCCAGGGCAGCTGTATCAATCAGAAAAAGCCTGACAGCGCAAAATGCCATCCCCACCAGCGTCCAGCCTGCTCCTCACAGGTTTGAATCTATCTAGTTGCCTTGGGCGCTCAAGAACAGGGCTGCTGGGCTGTAAATGGGGACATTAGCACATGGAAAGGACTTTGGAGTCAGCCAGAGCAACCTTCAGCCCTCCTGTGTTTCTGGTGGGGGGCATAGGAGCATGCACAGAGCTGGTTAAAACATCTCAGTGTGATGCTGCGATGCCCTTACAGCACCTTCTTCCCTCCCAGCATGGCCTTGGGAGCGCATCCGCCGCAGCTTCCCAAGCCTGCTTGCTCCCTGGGGAGGGCTCTGGGGAGTGCAGAGTTAATGCACAGCTTTCCCCTCCGCAGCACATTCCCGCCAGATGTGGATTAGTCATTATACACCTCGGTGGGTTCGGTTTTGCCTGCACAAGCACTGGAAAACAAGCCAAATCGCACAAGAAACACTCAGCAGGAGCTGCCCAGGAGCCCTGACCTCTCCCTGTTATCCCAGCAATGCAGCCAGGGATGCGCCCATCATGCAACCCAACGCATCCAGAGATTGCACACGCATCAGCATCACATCTCATGACAATGCAGCTGCACACTCCCAAATCTGATATATTTAGGGGAGTGCAGGGACCCCCCCATCCTGGTGGGCTGGAGGAGAGACCTGGCATGGTGCCTGCGCACCCATTTAATGGGACAGATGGTTGTTTTCCCCTGGGAGCTGGTCAAGGGACGTTGCGTTGCCAAAAAAAGGATCCTTCTCCATGACATGTGACTGTCTGCGAGCTCCAACCTGAGCAGTGAGGGCCAGGGCTGCCCACGCTGCACAGGAGACTCATGGGGACACACAGGGCTGCCCGCTGTGGTGGCATCCGTCTCTGCGCTGGAGGAGAGGCAGAACAAGCCTTGGGTAATGTTGTTAGAGAGTTATGCTGTCTCCTTCCCAAACAAAGATAAATGTCATTAAAGCTCAGCCCTTGCGTATTTTACATCCAGAGACGCAATGAATGTTCCCCCTCCCCTCCCCGGGTGGGTGTTGCAGCTTTGGACTGCAATTAGGCAGCAGCGTAGTATTAACCCATCACATTCCCAGAGCATCAGCCTTGGAGCAAGAGCCATTTTGACTTCCCTCCTGGAGCTGGCTCAGTAACCCCATCCCCGGGCCGTGGGAAGTAGGGGGAGAGCCCGAGGAGACCGAGATGCAGTGCTTGAAGCTACCAAGGGGAAATCCGTGCAGCCCATGGTGTGCACAAGCCTTGTACGTCCCCGGTGCCAAGGGGCTCTCGCAGCCGTCGGCAGTGTGAGCGACAGCACGTGCAAAGCAAGGCACCTGGAAAGCATCCCAGCTGCCCGGTATTCACACAGCAGGCTCTCCCAGCTCTGGGCCAGGGCTGCTTTTTCTGATTTGTGAGCCACTTAAAGTCACATTTGGAGCAGTCAGGGGAGATTTATTTTTTTTTTTTCCACCCTGTGCTGCGATTTTTAAGCGCCCGGTTAAGGAGCCATTGGCTGCTCGCCATCTGTCTTAGTTATTTTCCTTGTTTAGTAGCAAATGTGCAACATGGAGCTTTATCTGTGTGCTCCTAAGCCCTGCCAGGGGCTGTGGATGCTTTTTACCATACCCCGAGATAGTTGAGATATGGGGGAAACATCCCGTGTCACATTTTGGACTGTTCAGCCCAAAATTGGGATGTTTGTCCTGAGCTGGGTAAACACATCCCTCCGGGTTCATCCTTCCTGGGAAACACAGCGTGCAAAAGGAACAGGCTCCCTCGCAGGAGGTCTGGGCAAGTTTGAGGTAAAAAGGGGGGAAAGGGGCAACATTTGGGGCAAAACCACCACCCATACCCAGCCACTGAGATGCAGCACACGTGGAAAACTTGGAGAAGTCAAAACTACCCCGTTGATTTTCACCCCCCTTGCTCAGCACCCACAGGGGGCAGGATTTTCCCTGGCCAACATGGGTGTCCCGTGGGGCTCCCATGGGGAAAGCGTCACTGCTGTCCCCCCCACTAGCGGGTGCAGCGCTGCCACGAACCGCTTCTTTCCCTCTGCCCTCCCACAAACATGAAGCCTAAATATTTGATGCAGCCAAGCAGCTTTTCCTGGCGCTGGGAAGGAAACGCTGTGCCATGCAAGCAATCCAGGGCTCTCCAGCAAGGAAAATAAACCCTTGGGGGTTTTGCCCTGCCCCGGTGCCCATGGAAGAGCCCCCGGTTAGAGGAGAGGGGCCGTGGGGAGGTGGTGCCGGTCAGCTCTCACGCAAGCCGGGGACTTCCTCGGGCAGCATGGCGCATCGATCGGCTGAAGGGTCTCTCCGCCTGCCAAGCTGCAGCCCTGCTTGGCTTGGCAGAAGCTCATTGATCACCACAGGCACGGCTGCGGCATTAGGTTCGTAGGGAAAACATGCCCCGCGGGACTTGCGGTTCATGCGGCTCCAAGCAGGACCAACACTGGATGTGGGGACAAGCCCACCGCAGCCCGCTGCGGCCCACCGGTCCCAGAGGGAGTTTGGGTGATGCTCAGGGGAGTGGGAAGGAAGGACAGACAGAGCAGAAAATTAACTCCTTCCAGCCAAGTGTGACCTTACCACACGTACGCAGACCACTTCTCCGGGCTCATGGTAACACAAGCTCAGTGGTTTGGTCAGAGCATCCTCCCAGGGATGAGCCTTGGGCCATCCATGCGACACGGCAGCATGGGGCAAACCCACGGGGATGAAGCCAGGCTCGTGTGCTGGCCAGGAGCCACCAGCAAGGGGCAGGGGGTGCAGAGGTGCTAACCCGACCCTGACTGGCACCAGCATCCCTAAGCCCCAGTACAGGGCAGGGCTGAAGACCTCCACTGCAGGGGCAGCCCCAGGAAGGTTTTCTCCCCTCTTTCTTTTCGCAGCAGAGCCCTCCCCAGCCTCCCTGGCGGCACAGAAGCCTTTCAAAGCCACGCTCTGGCCATAATCAACACGGCAGAGCCTGCCAAGCCCCAGCGCTGGTGGCCAAGGGCAGCTCTCCTTGGGCACAGCTGGCAGAGAGGTCAGGGAAAATTGAGACATTACCCCAATGACCACCCATCCAGCCCCCAGGCACCTTTAGGGCTCCAGCTCTCTGTATTCACATCTTCCCTGCCCTTCTTCATGCTCTTGTCATGTGTCAGCTCCTTCCCAGGTAGCCACAAGCCCGTGGGCAGATGGGGCTGCAAAGCTGCTGTGAACAAGCTCAGGAAAGCATTGATGAGCCAGGCTGGTCCTAGGGCAGCCCCTAAACCTCCCCATGGCATGTGTGCCCCGAGTCTTGGCACCCTGGAAATCCCAGGAGGTGCTCACGGGGCATCGGTGGCTGGGATGGGGATGAGCAACAGCACCTTCCCCTCCCATTGCTGAGCTGTGCAGCCCATTTTGCAAGGCGGGGCTGAGCATCCTTCCCAAGTTTCTGGCCCATTAGCTCTCCATCCCACAACCACCTTCTCCAGCTGCTTTACCTCCTACTGAGGCACTGGGAGCTGCACGCATCAGCGTGGGGAGGGATGCCTGGCTGCATGCAGCATGAACACAGCTGCACCATGTGCTGTGGTGGGAGCAGGGGGAGGTCGTGAGCGGGTTACCAAATTGCAGCCGTGCTCCTGTCGTGGAGAAGAGTGCAGGCTGAGGCTGCAGTGCTGAAAGGCTTTCAAACATTCTCAATGCCTGGGGAACGGCACTTGCTGCCACCCTAACTCCTCTCCACTCGGCTCCCAAAGTAACCTGGCCACCAAAATGAGCCAGTCTCACAACTCCTTGCAGCCCCCCCCCCCCCCCATGGCTG
>NW_008795025.1:3129121-3151561 GCF_000699145.1 Aptenodytes forsteri | reverse complement strand
CCCCCCCCCCCCCCCCGATGGCTGGAAGTGCTGGAGAGGGCAGCAGGGGTGGTGATGGCCCCTAAAGAATCCCTGCCTCCCTGGCCCCTGCCTGCTCCAGCGTAGCCCAGTCTTGTCCTCATTTCAGGCTGGGTGAGCAGCAGCCCGGCCCCAGAGGTAGCAAGATGATGCCAAACCTCCTAATGGAGCCTGACAGCAGTGGGATTGAAAGCACAAGTGAGATCGCAATCCCTCTGCAATCATCTTCTGCCTTGGAAGAGCTGAATTAGAAAAGAAACCTCCTGGCAGCGGGGAGGGGTGGGAACACACACGCAGGGTGAGGGCAGCAGGGGCTAGGGGGAAACCTCACCCATCCCAAGCCCTCCTCACTTGCACTGCCAACCCATCATCAATAGGAAGGAGCCAAGCTCCCCCCCGCCAGCAGCACCAGCGAAGAGTTTCACCAGCAACAGCCCAATTCCAACTGGTCCCTGGGGGGTTGGTACTTCTACTGCCCTAGACTTTGGATACAGAGCAGCCCACACGATGCACTGCTCATGCCTTCCTCTCCCTGCCTGCGAGCTCAAGGCATTGCACAAGGCCCCCCCTTCTCCCTCTCCTTTGGGCGGTGCGCTTGGAGCGGTGCCATTGGTGCTGGAAACAATGCCCAAGCAGCCGGGTCCAAGCTGGAGACAGGAGGACTCACTCAGATGCAAGCGGGTGCTCAGCAGGACACCCGCGGCCCCTACTTCTGCAGGACGGAGTGCACACCGCCCCTCACAGCTGGCACCAAGCCCCATCTGTCCCAGAGCACAGCCCTTGTTTAACTAAAAGGCAGCGCTGACCACATTTCCCACCCGAAGGATGCTCCAGCAGCACTGCTGCCCCAGGCCTCCTTCATCCTCCTTCCCGCAAGCAGGAATACCTCAGCATCTCCCCCAAACCCAACCCAAATGGGCTTTTGCAGGGACGAAGTGGGGGTTAGCTTGCACAAACCACCCCGGGGGTGGCCGCTAAGTCACCCTCCAAGAAGCCAGGAAGGCACAAGCACTGTCTCAGTCTGTGTCCACCCGAATCCCGGCAGCTAGAGGCTGCTCTCCCGCCTGGCAGTTGTTTGCTCCCAGCAAAATGCAGGGGAAAGCGGGGCTTTTTACTCAAGAAAAAGGGAGCCACTCCAGGGACCGGTGTGTGTGCTCGGGAGTGGTGGGAAGAGCTGATGGGTTTTGGCACAGTGCTCAGCCTGAAAAGCTAGCTCCAGCTCCAGACCTTGTTTTGCAGTGACCTGTACCGAGAATTGGCTTTTTCCTTTTTCTTGCCAAATGGAAAGAAAAATAAATCCTTCCAGGTCAGAGGAAAGAAAAGCATTTACTTGTGGGTCAACTGAAACAATCTGATGCAGGGCTGAGTGCACTTTTATCCTCCCTAAACCAGGAAAAGATTCCATTTCCATCTGAAAAAACATCTAAATATAAAGAGAAAGGTTTTTGGGGTCAGAAGCACTTGATTTTGGTTTTTAAGCCCAAATGATGTGCTGCATTGAACCCCACTTTGCAAAGCACAGGTTGACCCAAAAGTGCAGAGGGGTGGGGAGGGGATGGGCTGACGCATCGATGTGGAAAATTTCAACTGCGCTGAGACAGCACCAACCACAGCGGCAGCAGCCATGGCAGGGGCCAGCCCGGGACCCCCTATGTCCCCAGCATGCAGCTCGGCTACCCCAACCTCAGCTCCTGCCAAGCCCGGCTGCACGCCAGGGTGCCAGGAGGGAGGTGTTTGGCTGCCTCCACAGCACTTTGTTCATCCGAAGCAAGCTGTCACTTTGCAGCCTCCTCCCCGCCAGCCAAATGCTTCCTGACAGCCCGTTTAAAACTCAAAGCACCCGATTACTGCCACAACCAGGCAGCTGCTCACAGACACCGCAAGAAACTCTTCCATACCCCCCACCCCCAAAACGAAATCCCTGTCTAGAGCATCACTCCCCACCCTTTCCTGACCTACACACACCCACGGGGCACCAGGGTCCTTCTCGAGCTGGTCCGGGTCTGGCTCCGCTCTCACGTGCATGGCCTCGGTCGAGGGGCTCCTATGTTTCCATCACCGAAACGCCAGCACCTGCTTCCCACCACCCCAGCACAGGGAGGAGAACTGCCCACCCTGGCTCCATCCACCTGGCAGGGCTGACCCCCGACCCCACACGTCGCCTGAGCCCATTAGTGAGTCCCCAGAGCGCACACCTCACTGGCGTTTTGCTTAACCCTGGCTTTTAGGGAATGCTGCAGAGCTGCACCACCTTTCAATTTTTAATTTGCTCTAAACATTTTGGTCCTCTCCCCTGGGGACTCCCAGTCGATAACCTCTGCCGGCAGCACTGCCGCCCCATAACTATAGGGAGGGTGGAAACTGGGGGCAAAGGAGAGGAAAGCAGCTCCACCCCAAGCTGCTCTCCTTTGGAGGAGCAGGACCCCTTTGCACACATGGCCCAGGATGAGTGACAGCTCTGCCAGGTGCTCCAGTGAAAGGGCCCCCAGTGCCCCACGGAGATGCTCCTCAAGGAGGACGGGGTGACCCCCACCCCCTCCAGGGACCCAACACCTGCAGAGACAGGGTTGTCGCACCTTCCTCCTTTTCATCAGACACCTCTGTGGGGTTAGGTCCCTCCCAACTTCACAGCTTGCTCAGGTTTACCCTGATGCCTGGCACAGCCACCCCTCCTTCCCCACTGCCTGGCACTGGTGCAGCAATGCCCTGGAGCAGGGGCACGAATGCAGCATCACTTTCCAGTCCCCGAGGCATCTTCCCTGTTTTCCACTGCCTTAAGCAACGAACGTACAAACAGGGACCTGCTGGGCATGAGAAACGCGACCTGAGCTGCTCTGGGAAGAGAGATGCCACCGCACAGCTGAAAAGATCAGCCCAGGTCACCCTGGAGCAGAGTGGCAGCTCCGGGTTGCTTTTCTGTCCCCCAAGTGCTGGGGGGGTGGGTGGGGGTGGGGTCCCGGCTCAGGGTTAAGGCTCAGTTCTTCACACACCTTTTATCTTGATTGAAAGGGTGTGGAAAACTAATCAAGCACTTGCAGACACGAATGGCAAAACCTTATAGGAAAAAAAAATATCCTGACCAGTTAAGCATCAGAAAAGGTACATGGGATCGCAGCAAAGCCCTGCACCCTGCCTCCAACAGGTACCAGGGAGAGCATGTGAAAAGGGTAATGCGCAGTGGTAATAGCCCAGAATATGCTCACTCTCTCCCTCCAAAAATTGGCAGATTAGGGAGCTCCCAAGTCACAAGGGATGCCTTGATACTGCTTAATGCTTGCTGGCTCCCTCCCACGAATTTGCCTGCTTCCTTTCCGCACACATGTAAGCTCCCAGTGTCCGCACCCCCCCTCCCAGACCTGCACAGCATCTTCCCATCCCCAACTTCCTGGGACAGCTCACGCTGAGCAGCAGTGGGACCCACCCCCAAAAGCCTCCAGTTACACCTCCAGGCAGACATGGGACCCCGCTGCACCCCAGGCAGGGAGCAGGGACAGAGGCAGGCCCAGCCAGGCACAGGGATACTGCCCACCCAGCAGGGTCTTCTTCAGCTCCTCGCTTCCCTCACCCTCCCAGACCCCCAGAGATGAGGAGTTCTAGGCTGAAGGGAGCCAAGCTGCTGACAGCTGGCCTCGGCCGCCACCTAGCAGTGACCCAACAGCGGCAGGGAGAGGGCAACAGCTCACTCCTCCAGCCTGCTGGCTCCCGCTGCAGTCCAGGGACAGACAGGGGAGGACGTGGGGGTCTCCTCGGGACACCCCACCCCAGCCCTCACCTCCCTGAAACCAAAGAGGACTTCTGCAGCAGAGGGTGGTGTTGGAGACAAGCACTCCATCGCCCAGACCGCTCCAAGCGACCTCAGCTCTGTTTCAGTCGCTCCCTACACAAGATGACAAACACATGCGGATGCAACCCCCCAGCCTGAAGCCCGAATGCAGGACCAGCAACATCAGGCAGCCTCTGAACTTCCCCGCAGGGCTGTACAGCCCCTGCTCAAGCCATAGCTCCTCACCTCTCTGCTTCTGTCTCCTTCATTAGCTTTCCACACAGTTGTTTCCTAATGAGCCCCAGATTTTCTTTTGCTCTCTACATTTTTTTTTTTTAGCCCTTTCACATCCAAAACCACCCCTAAATGCCGAAATTAAAATAGTCACAGAATCATAGAATGGCTTGGGTTGGAAGAGAGCTTTAACGATCAGCTAGTCCAATCGATAAAGTTCTTACGCTGGGCTTTTATCCATTCCAATATTAATGTTAAACCCTATCTTGAGCTCTTCTTGGTGGTTTGCAGTGAAGCATACCTCTGGCATGTTTGCAGGTGGGCACAGCAGCCTTTGAAGCCCCTGAAGACCTGAAGAACAGCCTAGGCACCAGCAAACCAGCTGAATGCCAGCATTTATAAACCAGGGCACTTCTATTTTCACAGCTTTTCTCTGCATTAACAAACTCTAGCCCAAGAGGATTTCTTGCCACAGGCAGGGAGCTACATATGCATGGCCAACATCAAACTTCAAGCTTTCTCTCACTGGATTCTTTATAGATGTCATTCGATATCTGTAACATGGGATTCCTGATGCTTCTTATGTGTGGCATCCTAATTCATCGACAAATCAGAGCGTCTTCTTCTTGGGGAAGGAGGTTTCTTTTTGCAAGTTACCAGCACTTAACATGGACTGAGGCCTGAGCTGGGATACAACCACCTCTCCTAACAGCAAGGAGTGTGTAGAGCATCCACAGTGTTAAAAGACAAAAACATCTCCCCAGACAATGTCAAAACTGCTTGTGCACTGAGAGAGGGATAGGTAGCCAGTTTCCCTCTCCTAAACTTAAAGGATATATAACACAATGTGACACTTAAATGTTCTCCCAAACCATTACATTAAAGAGCAATAAATCAGTACACCACCAGTACAACAAAACCAAACTATTTTCCTGAAAGTAAGAGTGACATTTATCACACATACTGGGCACATCTGAGAAGACATCAGACTCCAAGTTTTTCAAGGGATTAAACGTTTCTCAACGAAGAAAATGACAGCACGGTCATACAGAGGGCCTTTGCTGCTCTAGGCAGCCTTCCTCGGCAGCTGCTCCAGCTTCTCCCCTCTTCTCACACCTTCCTTCTCAGGCTGGGGAGCCACTGGAAGTAGTCACTGGAAGTGGCTAAGCGTGCAGCTGCCAACACTGCAGATAGCGTGGTAGGAGGGACATACAGTTTCCGAGATGGCCCTTGGTCAGACAGCCCACTGGCACCGCACAGGCCAACTGCAAGACTCCCGGGAAGGTCTTTGTTCTTCATTTTCTCTTCATCTGCATAAGGAGGGACACAGAAAAGAAAGATGGTATCTACACTGGCAACTCTAAGAGCTCCAGTTTAGACTGAAATCCCTTTTGCCTGGACCTTACCAGGTCACGGCAAGAGAACTTTCTACTGCACGCCTATTTGATGAGCCCGACACGATATAATCTGAGAGCCTCTCTCCCTCTCCTCCCAGTGCTCACCCCCGTTTCCCCAGAGGTGGGAAATCAGATGTGAATTGAGCAGCTTCTGTCTGGAGAACGGGGCCTCCACTCAGACAGACGGCAGACAGCTCTGTTCCAAGGCACAAACAGGCACTGTCTTTGGCAAGTCAATCTACTTCGTAAATTGGGCAACTGTCATATGGGTGTTGTAAATTCTTTCATCATTTGGAAGATGGAAGATGAACACCCACGCAGGGACCTTACAGGGTTAAAAAAATGCTTTTGCCCCTTATGGTTGGGAGATTGAGAGACTCTCAGTATGAAATGAACACAGGCTAACGTATGGAGTAGGGAAACAAAGACTTCTGCATGAAAGCAGCAGAAAGTCTAGAAAAGACAACAAAAATCAACAGAGAAATAACTCTCAATTCATTTGTTCCCATTAAACATTTAGAAAACCATTTTGCTGCACAAAGGTCAAACCAATGCACCGCATCCAACCATTTATTGTTGTCACATCTCCATCCCACAGAAATACCAACGTTTTCATCTGTTCTAGCAAAGAAGCAGCACCAGTCCTAGGACACCCAATAATGACTGCAAGACTCCTAGCACAGTAACAGACTGTTCAGCTTTCTGCTGTGTTACATTTTACTGACAAATCTATTCGTACTGTTACGGTTGTCCAGCATAAACGGTATTGCCATAAGTAGAACAGAGGGATGCACAGCTTCACGAAGTTGGGCCTTGTTGGAAAATCTTTCTATCTGATCAGGGTCATCTTGGCTCATTTCTGCTGGTTGCTTGGAGTAGATAAAGGAGGTGTAAAAGTCTTCCACTGACTTGAATAAGACAGCAGGCATTGAGGACTCTCCAAGAGAATGAGGTGTCTGCAAATGTATATAAAAAACTCAGGAGAGGGTGTGATTAGTACACACTCAGTTCATTAGCTGCCCTGATCTTTATTATCTCTCAAAGTCCACAAAGAACTGGAATGTCAGCAACTGGATGATTTAAAAAAAAAAAACAAACAAAAACAAACACACACAAACTAGTTACTCACAACCTTGGCCAAAGGGCAGCTTTTCCTGCACAGCAAGCTGAAAAGAGTGACAGATTATTACAAGATGCAAATCACTATGTCTTAGCAAAGAATTAACAGCTGGCTCATCTCTCAGCAGCCCCATGCAGAACAAGCGATAGCAATGATGGAAGGAGTTTCTGCAAGGGAGTGGCAATCGAGTCAGAGGAAGTCCCTCTGCATTTTTGCTTAAGAATACAAATTAAACTTAAGTTCCAGGGATGATCACCCATGTCTCAGCCATAGACAGGGACTAGAGCCAATGTTTGTATTTGTTAATTCAGCGTGGAGGAGAAAAATAGTGAAACGACAGACAAGCAGCAATTCACCTTGCCCAACCATAGGTGTTCAAAAATTAGGTGCTTGCTCTCTATGCTTCTTCCGTTGTCAAGGCAGCAGAAGAAAGGCATCCCTCTTCAGAAGGGGTGAATCACCATCCAGAGGTGCTTCACCCATTGGTGAGAGTCTGTTCAGAGGATTAGCCCAGAACAAAACAATTGTATTTACACAAGCAGATTTAAGCAATTTAAAATGGCCCCCACCAGGGGACCATGAGGCACTCCTGAAGCAGCAAGGAGAACTACACGGCTGGGCAGCAGAAATTCAGTGCTGACAGGATGCCAGGACAGAGTAATTTGAATGACAGGCATCACTGGAGTCCAATTAACCAGCTACTCAGCTTGATATCACCAGCCCACTGAAATCCTCTGCCTAACATGCAGTAAAAAATAAAAGTGTTAGGACAACAAGAAGAACAGGGTTAAAAGATGATTATTATCTCCTCTTGCCACCCACGCTATCCTTGTTGGGGGACAGGCAGTGTCACTGCCACTCCAGGGCAAAGCAGAAACAGACAGGGTGCAAGGGTGGACACTACAAATGTCTGTTAGCACTGGAAAAAGCTGGGATGGAAATAATTCAGAAAGAGGCTGTTCAGTTTACAGAAGAGGAAAGTGAGACAGGATATCAAACAGTGCTGTGAGAGGCGGGAAGTAAGGCAGTATCTACTCTTCCTCCTGATTCACACAATTAAGAACACCACCACTGAAAAGGAAAACATGAGCAGTGAAAACTGGAAAGGAGGAAATACCACTTGGTCATGCTGTAAGTGCCACAAAACCCTGAGGCCAAGAGACGAGCAGGAATCAAAGAAAGGAAATCTTCCTGTCTGTCCTCATAACTAGCTGACTGATGCATTTCCCCCCCTCCAATGTATATAGGCAGGATTATTTTTTCATCCCACGGTCTTCCTTAATAGAAATTCTTGTCACTTCTTCTAAGACTGTAACAGAGATCACAGCCAGGGACAGAAAATGTGCCTGGGACTTCTCTGATCCAGTTAGGAAATTCCTATGCTTTGAAATTCACGTAGTTTAATACTTGCAGGGGAGCATTTAAGTCAGCTCACAAGGACCCTATTGCTATCTACCCACCTGCCTCCATCTCATCTCATCATACTTTCTCCCCACACTTGCTACCAGAAACCTTCCTCTTCTCTCATTCCCTCAAGATCCTTTTTCCCAGCTTGCTTTCTCTCCATCCCTTTCAGGTAACATCCTCCAGAGCCACCAATTCTTCCAGCTTTCCCCCTCATCTTTCTAGAAAGTGCTTTGTCTCAGCCACTATCAACCTCCAGACACGTAAGGAGCTGTGGTTGTCCAAAACCTTGTAGGCACACTCCCATTTCCAGCTCTGCAGTGTGTTTTGTGGCTCAACAAATCCTGAGTGATACTGGCTCCCCGCTGAACCCAGAGTGGAACATTTGCAAAATGCCACACTGCAGGCCCTGTTAGACTCATCATTAATCCCTATTTAAGAAGCAAACTCGCAACACCAGCGCAACATAACACCTCAAATCACAGCCCAAAACACAACCCTCCCAAACCCACCCTCCTAACTCAGGAAGAGTTATGATCTGCATGATCCAGAGTAGCCCCACAATAACTCCCAGTTACTCCCAGTAACCTCAAGACTGTAAATGGAGGGGAAGTAGAGGAGTGAAGAAGGGACAGGTTTGATCTATAAAGTGCTGAAACCGTCAGTCTTGTTTCCACAATAGCTTGATGTGCCAGTGGAGCACTAGTGTATCATCAATAACACCAGAAACAACAGCAAAGAGGAAAACGTATAGCTCTGAGCCCATGCTAATAGCCAGTCATTATTTCTTTGTCAGTCACTTTTTAAAAAAAAAAATACATGTCAAAGCAATCAAAGGGTTATTCAAATAATCTAAAACCAAGAACAACCCCTCTCAACAGCAATAGCTGAGAAAAACGCCCTTACCTTAACCGCTGCCATAAGCTCTGTAAGAGTTTCATTTGTATCCTCCTGTGCAAGTTCAGGGTCTTGGTCTGTTTTTCGTGGGACACTCACTTCATCCAAAAGTGGCCGCACATCATCCTGTGTCTCCTTCTTAGCAGACAGGTGCCGTTGCTAAGGAGATGGACAAAGCAAGAAAAGGTACAGCTACTGTGGGCAGAAGAAAGCAGGACGCACTGGAGCAAATTACAAAGCAATCAGATGATACCACTCGGAGATTAACTGAGAGAGAAATGCAAAGGAGCTTTTCTGTTCTGCTCAGAAGTTTTAACATTTTTATCTGGAGAAGTTTGGGCTACTTGGAAAGGACAGAAAGAACATGGAAGGACAGAAAATAATGTGAACAAGAAACTAACTGCCACTTTAACTTCTCTCCTCCACAGTAAAACTTGTCACTTGGAAAGTACAGTTATATTCAAGCAATATTTTCTGGCTATTGCTTGCTGCCTTTTGAGAAATTTTACCATGGAAAAGTGTCCTAACGTAGCAGAGCTGATACAACACAGTGTCCAGCTGGTTTGCACTTAAGGGCAGGGGGGCGGGGGCGGGATGTTGTTAATCCTGACGAGGCAAATCTAAGATTGGACAATGCACAGGGAGTTCCCCACTGCTTAACAGGAGTTACCAGAAAATGCTAGCTGAGCAGTAACAGGTGTCATATTAGACACATTTCATTCCAGTTCAAAACATTGAGTAATTTTATAATTGACATTGATGATCATGTTAGTGATGCACCAAAGAAGAGAAGGAATCGTTCTGGGCAACTAAACAGAACAGCAGAGAAGAAAATTTTTAGTCTTACACAAAGAGAGATCTCGAGGACTGCAATTTCTGGAAAAGGATTCCAAGACCCTTGAAATCAGACAGGAGAAAACCTGAATGCATTTACATTCCTCTAGTCTCCAAATTGCCAGCTATGTCTGACATTTACACACGTGGATCTTGCTACAGTTAACCAGATTTTTCCATAAAAATCACAATAAACTCAGATTTGCAGAGTGTCAGTCACATTAATTTCTTCCAAATACATAAAGATGCTGGTTTGGGACCTTCAGTTCAGACGATGTATTGACAGTGCAAGGCCATTAATATCCAAGATACACAGCTTATATAGAGTTTCTCTAGCACAGAAACACAGTTGGCTAAAACAAGACCCAGGTAAAATGACTCCTTTACAAGTTACTAACATTACACTAGCTTTTACTCTTATTTCAGAGAAATGTCAGAAAAACAGCCCCGGAGCAGGCCCACTGCTGAACACTTCAACAGCTGACATTTACTTGAAAGGTGCTTTGGCCCCTATAATAAAATGTGTCATGAAAATATTACAGCTTAAATAACACAGAAAAGTAGAGAAAGAGTCACCTGTGGACAAGTGTTCCTGATGTTTCTAACGGGCCTACAATAGATTGCACTCAAGACCTGGGTTTTACTCCCTGCTTAACCCCTCTGTTCATCAGTTTCTCCATCTGTTAAATAGCAAAGGGCTCCTCCTTTTAACATGCTCTGAAATCAAAGGTGTAAAGCAGTATCCAGATCTGGATATCATTCTCCTTTAGATTTATCTTTTTACTGAAACTGTAGTTGTGTACAACCTTACCCCCTGCAACAATCAGGATTGCAAATCGCTTTCTTTCAGATAAGTTTAGAACTAACAAGACGCAAATAATACACCACTAGTTCTTCTGGTCTTTTCCCACATTTAAATGATACCCCAAGTTATTACACAATCTTTGCCAAACCCCAGAGATGCGAGAGGAACACACCCCCCTCCTTGGCTCCCAGGGGTGCAAAACATGAACGTGCTAAGTCAAACTGATCTCAAGAATCTGGTACTGGTCTGAGTTCTCGGAGTCCATTCTCTCTCTAACTGAAAAATTATGGTGCATATGGGAGGTTAGAGATATCACTGAGCACACAGACTCCCTGAAGTCTGCAAAGGGTTCAGAGGACAAGCAGCTAGAGATGTATTTATGGTCCACGTGTATTTTTTTTTTTTTTATATTATGGTTCTGCTTGCCTTTTATAAAAGCAAAAAACAACTCCACAAAAAACTGCATGGGACTAAAACAATACATGTCTACCGATCCCTGGAGCTGATTTCATTGAATAATAGCTATGCCACAGTCAAACTCCCACCTGGTCACACAGTTCATCCCCATCCAGCTTTGAGCTTGCTGTTTCGCTATCTGCATCTAGAGATTCCTGCTGCAAGCTAAGGTCTGGCTCCACCAGTTCAGCATTCTCCTGCTTTCCACTGGGCTGAACATACAAGGCTGAAGGATTCAGTTCCTTGAATCCCTAGGAACAAACAAAAAAACCCCCAACCCAGTACAGTCAAGAAAACCATGTTGTAACTGCCACAAAGAATAAAAAGGATTCAGCGAATTTCTAATAGGTTTTATGAAGAAGCACACCACCCACAAGTTAAGACAATTTCTGCAAGAATCTGGAGCTACTACGAAAATCAACTCCCCTCCCTCCAGCAACAAAATTACCCAGCAATGCCCCCCCCCAGTTGTATTTTTGCATGTGTATGTCCAATCATAGGATCTAATCCTGCCAAAACACACATTCTGCATCTATTGAATAAAACAACAGATACAAGCACTCTGGGCTGCAAAGCCTGACTTTCTGCTGAGATAAAAAATCGTGGCACTACCTTTCTAAGGGTTTTCATATCCACACAGTTCTTACTGAAACTGAGCTGAGACATTCAGTTAATGACATAGATGGGCCTACATCATAAATGCTCTCTGCACTGGCTTACAACTTGAATGTCTGTCCAAGGCACAACGTGCAATCTACCACGGTTACGCTGTCCAACATTGTACATTTCACTGGCAAAGTAAGAGACTTTTTAAGCCAAGACCATTTCCATAATTCAGTTTGTTAGTGACATAACCAATCTTCAATGCCTAGAGCAGAGAAAGCCAAAATAATTTATTTAACTATCCTGTTTCTCACTCAACTGCCCCTGCCACTATGTAGCACTACTTTAAGTAAGACAGACAATAAAATCTAATCACTTGCTCTCATTAATTGTTTGGATGAATCAGGGGCCTCAACTTTATGACTAACAAAACTTGCTGGAATTAACAACGGGTAGTGAAGTAACTAACACATCTCTTAACAACCTCTCAATCCATCTCCATTTGGCCTTATGCTCAGAACATCTATAGCTATTTTACTTTTCCATGTTATTTATACAAGATGTGTGTCAGCTCCAGATGAACCTGCAATACTAACTAGCTAATCAACTTAAAAAAAAAAAGGAAATCAAAACCTTCTAAACCACTGTTCTGACAGGATGAAAATATCTTCCCATTACAGGCACCCAACCGATCCTTTCCCTGCCCTTCCTTTCAGCAGCACATGCCTTCCTCCTGACCTGGGAAGGAATGTTCTCTCCGCAGATGTCAGCACATCCCCCATCCCTCAAGACACAGTGGAAGTAGACATCCTCCTCAGTGGATGTGTCACACAGGAAGAGATGCAAAATGCCATTCACGTATTCATCCACGATGCCCACAAGTAACTTGGAGACACACAGCTCCTTGAATAGGAGGGTTGCTGCATTGGACCACGTGCCCTGAAGAAGAAACGAATATAAAGTTACTATAAACAGACCCAACATCCACCGCCTGAGACTTTCCCTTGTGGACACCTGTCAAAAAGGCAATTAAGCTAGGTCAGGCTAGGAACAAATACAGGAAAGTCAGGCAGACAAGCTTCCCAGCACTGAACTAAATCAAACTACCCCAAAGTCTGCAATGCTAGTTACACTGGGAATGCCCTTTCACCCTAAATACCTATTTCCAAACACGGTTCGATAGCATTCACCAGTGATTTTATCACAATTGCCTAAAATACAGTTGTTCGTTTGTTTTTGTTTGTTTTTTTTTTTTTTTTAATTCCTGGAATCATGCGATTATAAATGTTAAAAGTATCAAAAGTTTTTAAGAAGCTGCTAAGCCTCACTACAATGAAAATTGTGATTCTTCAACCCTCAAAAAACCAGAGGAAATAACTCTTTAAAAATAATGTCTTTAAAACAGAGAAGAAGCAACTCTGCTCACATGCTTTCCTTCAGAGATTGTATTTCTCAGGCTTCTTGACCAAGAGGTTTTCCAGCACAGAGAAACTTTCTTACGAACTCTATAATTCTTTGGCTATGCTGATTGCATAGCCAAACAGAAATTTTTAAAACAGAGGGCTGGAGCTACCAAGGCTTCAGAGGGACCCTGGAGAACTACTGGCATGGGAAAAAACAAGTTTGCTCGTTTGCTTAACAGTAGCTATCTGTTTCTGCAATGATGTAAGCAAGAATACTCTGATCATAAGGAAAACAGACAGCGGAAGGGTGATCACTTACAAGAGACTTTCACAGTCATACTCTGCTGAACATAACAGCAGCAATTCGCTGTAAACATCAGTGGGACCTGAATTAATCCAAATGTTCACCCTTATCAGGAGAAAAAGCCAACCTCTACTTGATAGCTCTCATACATATGTCAATAAACAAAACTGCATGTGAACACATACCTCCACAGGTTTTACCCATGCCAAGGAACACGGGATGGCCTGAGCAGGGAGCTTCAAGTAGCACCACCTATAATACAAAATAAAGCCATTGCCATTACAGCAAAACCAAAGCAAACCCAGGCAGAAGAGCAGAACTTCGTCCTCTTCTGGGTATTCCTAAGCTGACTTTAAAAGAGAGGCACGTATTGGATTTTGCACTTAGGAATAAAACCCAACAGCAGCTTTGGAAAACGCTCCATATCCAGAGAATGGGCACAGCAGAAATAGCAGTAACAACTGGTCCCTTTTGCCTTCCCTTGCCCAAGCATCTTCCCATCATAACCCCTTACGATTACAAAGTTATGGACAGAGAACAATGACTTTTGAACCAAAGAATGCCAATGGCCAGGCATGAATAGAGGCAAATGAGAGGGCAGAAGCAAACATGGAAAAGGTACTGAATTGCAGAGGAAAACAAGTACCTCTGATACTACAAATGCGTCCCCACTTAGACTGATATCCATTCAGGAGGATGTTTACATCCCTTCATGGAACCCAGGAACGAGGATTAGGGAGCTTGCCCCAAAGTGACAAAAAATGGCAAGAGGAAAGACTGAGGAATGAAGGCAGAAACAGGAAAGGATTCAGCCCAAAGTCATTGTGAGGGAGTGATGGACAGGGTTGATGAGCAAAGGGCCCAGTGCGATCAGCAAAACAGGTCTTAAACAATGTCACCTCAAGCATTAGCACGTAAGCAAGGAAGTGCCTGCAGGGCACCATTAATAGAATAAAATCCCAGATCCTTTCTAGGAAATCTGCAAGCTGGGATGTCTTTCTGAAGAAAGACAGGTCAGTCAGCGTCACCTTGATCCCTGGGAAAGCGATGAAACAACTAATCCTGGGAACCATTTCCAGACACATGAAGGACAAGAAGGTGACTGGCAGTAGTCAGCATAGATTCACCAAGTCATGCTTGACCAACTTGACAACCTTCGACGATGAAATGACTGGCCTGGTAGGTGAGGGGAGAGCAGTGGGTATTGTTTACCTTGACTTCTGTCAGACTTTTGACACTGTGTCCTGTTAAGATCCTCATAGAGAAGCTAATGAAGCATGGACCGGATGAGCAGACAGTGAGGTAGACTGGGAACTGACTGAAGGGCCAGGCCCAGAGAATGGTGATCAGCGGTACAAAGTCTAGTTGGAGGCCAGGAAGTAGCGCTGTACCCCAGGGGTCAATACTGGGTTCAATACTGTTCAACATCTTTGTTAACGACCTGGATGATGGAGGAGAGTCTACCTTCTGTGAGTTTGCTGACGATACAAAACTGGGAGGAGTGACTGATACACCAGAGGGTCATGCTGCCATTCAGAGAGACCTCGACAGGATAGAGAAATGGGCAGACAGGAACCTCATGAAGTTCAACAAAGTCCTGCACTTGGGGAGGAACAACATCACGCACCAGTACATGTTGGGGGCCAACCGGCTGGAAAGCAGGATTTTTACCACGAGGGTGACCAAGCACTGGAATGGGTTGCCCAGAGAGGTCACGGAGTCTCCATCCTTGGAGACATTCAAAAGCTGTCTGGACATGGTCCTGTGCAGCCTGCTCTAGATGGCCCAGGGAGGTTGGACAGGACAACCTCCAGAGGTCTCTTCCAACCTCAGCAATTCTGTGATTCTGTCACCCATGTGCAATTTACTTACTTGAGGAATCTCAGCCAAGACTTTCGGACAATTTTGAGGTTTCCATAATCTGGGTAGAACACCTCTACTTCTTGGTCATTGATCACACGGTGGATAATAACACGGTACCACCATTTTGAGACCGTTACACAGCAAAGCTGTCCAGGCTGTACTGAAGACTCAGGCATGATATAACGATCAGAAACAAGTTTATTTGAGTAACAGTGCCTGCAAAAGATCATAATGAAAAACTGTGCTTGGTAGGATGCAGGAGATGAACAACGAGAAATATACGGGGCTTCAGAAGAAACCTTATTTCTCGAAGTCCCCATGACATGGATTTTCAGGAGTTATTTTAATAGATGCTTTACATCTCTGTTCTGCTATACTTAAACTGAAATGACAATAAAAAATGCAAACCCAAACTTTTAACATTTGAATGATATTCTTGGGGTCCAACATAAAGTTAATTAATGAGGATTAATCAGAGGCTAAATACAGTCATTCTAGTCATTAATTTTTAACATCACCTTGACATGTCAGTGCTTCTTATGATCCAGGTTCTGGAGTACTGGCTCACATACACAGTATCTGTCTGCAGAGTCTGTAATCACACTTACACGTGCCCCACGGACATCAAGTATTTACTTTGGCACACAATTAACAGCAACTGTAGCACTATTGTAGTGGAATAGAATCCCAAATGCATGATGTAACTGACACAAAGCCACTGATGGGGTTTTGCTTTCAAATATAGATATGACAAAGGCCTATTACCTGTTGCTTTTGCTAAGCGTTGGAGATGGAAGTAAAAGCCTTAACTGAGCACATTAGCAACAGTAGTGCAGACAATAGAGAGGTGCAAAGGAACCCTAAAGTTCCTTTCCATAACCTTTCCCGGCTTCTAAAGTTTAAGACTGTCTAGACAGAGCCAAACTACTGTGAATTGCTATTAACCATACTTACTGCTTGCTAGTTAAAAGGAATGGGTAAGCATTATGAGTACGTGTTTCAGTACAGCACTAGCATCTCCATATCAAGTAATGAAGCCAGCAGTGACCATAACTAACAGCTGGGTGCCCTGTTCCCTCAGCGCAAACACACACACAACGGGTAGTAGTATTGAATTGGCATAGCATGTTCGCACCTCATCTCAATCATCATATCCTGCAGTTTATCAGACGTTTCCCTGCTGCAGATGTGGATGTAGAACTGGCTAGGAGAGACGATGAATTCCACAAAGACTCCCACCAAGCACCTTCTCTCCAGTGGTGGTAAACTGCAAAGGCTTCTGTCCTGAACAGCATCTGGGGGGATTTCTGGAGTCATTATCAACTTGTCTAGTAGGGACTGCTCCAAATCTTGAGGCTACAAAGAGATAAGAGGAAGGTGGCACTCAGATGTCTCATCATGCATTGAACACACGACTGGTCTTTCCCTTAAGGTAAAAAAAAAAAAGTTCTTCTTTCCTGGGGACCTGTGAATTACTGAATATCGGAGAATCCCAACAAATTGCGCAAGCTTGGATTAAAACTTTCCCTGTGATAGAAGCATTCATTTTCATACCCTCTCCCCTCCTTCTTTCTTCCCTCCATTGTAAAGAGGGGTGCAACAAAAATACCTTGCTCATATTCCTGCAAGGAATAAAGGACACGAATTGAAGTCATGTCACATATTTAGACAAAAGCATTGAATGGCTATTGCTAAAAAAAACAAAACAAAAACCCACACCAAAAGAACCAAACACAAGCCACCTGTTTGTTGGCTTTTTCCCAAAAGATGCTATTTCTATGTTCCATGACCATGAAAGAGTGCATGACTGAACCAGCAAAACTCTGAAAATGATTCAAAAGTGACAGAAGGCACAAATGCATCTCACTTTCACACTAGAGCTATTTCCCAAGGATAAAAACACACAAAACCTACAAATTCTGTTCTTTTCTCACTCTAGACAAATTTGTATGAGTGAGTTGCTAGTACAGCTTACAATTTTGCATTAGTCTTCAACTGCTGAAAACATTACTTCACTTGAACTAGTGTGGATGGCAACCTTAATCAGACATCAGTTACTTTCACTGCCTCAAGAGCTTTCTTTTGTGCCAACGAACAGCACTCCTCCAACAATCAGAAGTCAAAATTATTTCAATTTTACTCATCATGAATATGCTACAAGTTACCACTGCATTATACATCAGGCAATGTATGGGAAATTTGTCTTCCAGCACACACCCCATTGCTTATTTGACTAAATTCAAATGCAAGCAATGGGTTTTCACAATACTGGCTCTTTTAACCATTTTTTAAAGAAGCAGATAAAGAGTCTCTCCTTCTGCAGACAAAAAAATTCAAGGGCGTTAGCCCTTGCTTAGAGTTAAAAATTTTGACTAAAACATTGAGTTAAACAGTGAGTTAACATTTTTGAGTTAAAGAGCAACTGAGGGAGTCCTAGCCTGAGCAGCAGCATCACCTCCAAAAAACCCTCAGAGTTTACGGATTTCCTCTAAGTGCCTGTGAATAGAGGCATTTCTAAGGGACAGTTTTGTTCCAAGAATGCTCTTCGTATCAGACTGTTAAGGGCACATATGATCTTTATAATCTAGCTCACACATTGGTAGGGACAACAGACATTTCTGTGAAAGACATAGAAGACGTACTTAAAAACACGTTTACAAAAAAGCAACAAAATTATAAAAAGATAAACCAATAGAACACACTGTAAAACTAGGCTTACAAGAGGTATGGCTTGCAAGACTGGCTAACTCCTTGCCCTAAGCTGGACTGGCAGCTGTCACAGTGTGATGTGGATAACACCTTTCCTTCTGCTCAGGGTGGCAAGAAAAGCTGCTGAGAGCCGTGGCTCTATAAACTTCACCCTTAGGGCTGAGTGGATTGACTCAGCCCTTGTCCCTTACAACACTTAAGCTATTAGTCTCTCAAAACTGGATACTCGGATACCTTGCAGCAGGGCAGGGATCAGGTCGCAACTTTCCCCCTCTACCTCACAGCATCCCGATGAACAAGTGTTCATTGCATATGCGAAGTAACAGATTCCAACCTGCTTTTCTCCCCTTTAGGGATTTTTTTTAAACAAAATGGCAAACTTGGCGTTTCATGAGGAATACTGGTTGTACAAACATCTTCCAAGACTTATCCTGCTAGGATCTTTAAACAGGTTCCCTTTACAATACATAAGAACAAAAATCTGACTTGGGGTTACCAGGACCACATACCCCCTTTTTAACCCTTCCCACAAGCAGACTTTTTGATCTAGGGGAATTCCCTGTGAACTTCATCATATCAAACTAAAATTTCTTTAAAGGATCAGAACAGCCTGCCAAAAATCTCTAAATGGTATGTTTTATGAAGAGCTGCACAAAGTCCAACTCATAGTCCCAGGCTTCCAAGTTCATTAGTGCACAAAACACCGAATTCAGGAAGAATTCCTTGGGACCCTTTCTCTGCCTATACATCCCAACCATACAGTTGCATACAGCCACAAGACGAACTTGGCAGAGGAAATAACTCTCAGGAGGATTTTCCTGAGAAAAGGAAGGCCTAAAGATGCTCAAAAGAAAAAAAAAAACAAACAAAAGCCAGAGGGGACACAAACAAATTCTCCCAATCAGGTTTGGCAGTTCAGATCCTCCGTACTGTTCTTCTCCATCTCTTTCTAAAAATACACTGCTAAACAAACAAACAAACAAAAAAAAAAAATCAAAATTTTCAAAGTCAAAAAATTTTCAAATAGTAGAGTTGAGACTGCAGGAATCAAGGTCTCTGAGGACCATTTCCCAGCTCTGTCGCACAGCTGCTTGACACTTAAACCCTGCCTACTGCAGCAGGGGAAATTCCACACAGCTAGTCTCAGAACAAAGTTATTAAAATTCAATTACAAGTAAGTACACCACAAATCACCACTCTTATCAGGGAGCAAGATGATGCTTAACTGACCTCAGATGATCTGTAACATAGATCTCAAGACCGGAAAGAGACCAGAAAGAGACAAGAAAAAGACCTAGTCTGGGTAGCATATAAAGCTATACACCAGGTCAGCATGAGTCTGGTCATCTCCAGACTCATCTAAAACGGGTACAAAAGTTTTTGGAAGCAGCAGTGCATCAACAACACAAACTCAACAGAAACAAAAGCAGTGAAAAGAGTATCACCCCCAGATTACATGATAAAGCTACAGATCGCTCATCCAGCCACTTACTTGTTTGAGGCCATCACCCAAATCTACTGCTCGTGTTTCCACTGGCTCTGACTTCTCTTTTGCTGTCAGGTGGAAGCTTTCTGTCTCGCAGTTGGGTTCCAAAGGAGGCATCTCAGCTGCAGGTGCTGCTGTAAAGACAATAATTTGGCTTTTATTCTTTATTGGACTGATGCACTGTTACATATTAAGCAGAAAGAGAAGACATCTGAAAATGAAAGTCTGAAAGCACTGGTGCTGTTTTCCTCATCTCTTGTAACATTCACAGCCACCACATTCACGAGGATTCATTTGAAAGGCATCCTTCACTGTTATTAATTTAAAAAAAATTTAAAAAAACACTTGCTCTTGTAAGCATGCTAAGGGTTAAATCAATTGCTAGAACGATGCTAAAATGAATTTTCCTCAGAAAAGTCAGGAATTTGGCAGGAACTGTATGTGATTTTCTGCCTTCTCTCATAGCTGTTATGGGAACGCTGAGGATATCTGCAGTGTCTTCTGTTTTCTTTTGTGGAACATTGTAGCTGTGCCTTTCAGAGTAGGGCTAAACCTTCAGTCTCAAAAAGCGCATCAGAAAGGCTTTACCAGCCCGTGGAGCAGAATTTCAGGAGATCCTTCTAGTTCTGTTATCTATTGCCTGGAATGACTAGAAATTCCAGTCCTGCACACACATTCAGAAAGTCCGTACTCTGAACGGGCTAAACATCCCTTCTTTCACCTCACAACAAAAAATGGTGGCAACCTGTAGAAAACTTCCAGTTAAGCTCTCTGCTACCAAGACAACTCCCTTGAGGCAGCTGCTTCTACAACACCCCACAGTCCCTCTGTGCTAAAACCTAGGGGAACCGGGACTACTACAGCAACTGGAAATGCAGCAACATCTACTTGAAATACAGTTGCTTGGCCACAGCCCTTGCGAGAGCTACATGCTTTCAGTTAAATAACACACCGCCTCACCTTGCAGCATCTCTTCCTTCTCTATCTCACTTGCCAGGTACTTCTTCAGGGTCAGCAAGGAACCTGCTCTTGTCTGCTCAACTGCAATGATATCAGACACGCTTCTGAGGACTTCAAACATGGAGAAAAATCCATATTGCGTGTACTGGAACGCCCGGCCAAAGCGTCTGAAGAAGGCCTTATCAAAGTCCAAGAGCAGAAGTGGTGAGGAACTCAGCAGATCCTGCAGCTCAGCCTTCACCGTTGCTGGCAGGACGGGAGCCCTGCCCCTCCGAAGGAAACTCTGTGGATTCTTAGAGGGAGAAGCAGCATCTGCCTTCACAGCAGCACTCTTCCGTGCCCTAGCACTTCTCTGTCTGGCAACCAGTTTGGCAATCGCTTTGGTGGTCTCATCTGCAATGGCTACAACAGAAAGAAATAAACTATTAGTCTACCAAAACAGCAAACCATTAAAAGCTCTATGCAGGCAAAACTCCTCTTCTCTCCTTTCTTTCCTCTTCTCCCCACCCTTTTCAGAAGCAGGTGCCTCCTTCAAAAGCAATCACTCTAAATCATGTCTGATTTCCAGCAGGGCAACCACTTTTCCTCTCCCTTTGCAAACTGGACTGAACCAGATTTAACAGCCAACAACCAATCTAACAACCAATCTGCACCATCATTCCTATAAATCCAGATCCAGGTAGGAAGATGGGTCAAATTCTTGGATACAGGATCACAACAGGAAACCCAGCTGCTGCAAGTTTTCTTGGGAAAACAGTAAATGGCTCATTGCTCCCCTCAGCCAGAATCACAGTAAACCCCCACTATAGAACACCCACCCACCCAGGCAAGGTCTTCCTGGAGAGCAGCCCAGGTCTCTTCCATGCTTTTAAACAACTTTTTCTTGTCTTACTGTAGCACTCTGAAAAAATATCATTTCACCCTTCCCAATCAACTCTTTGCACCTACCCTTTGTTTCCACAGCTCTTCCTCAAAGAAAAGGAAAATGAGAAAGGTTCTTTGATACAGACTAAACTTCCCATGGGGTCAGGTAGGGAAACATTTACAACTTCTCCTGAGAGGCCCCATCCCTGGTTTTGGCTCCTGCTGTAGTCTGCATTTAAGAAACGTTACTGCAGTTTTTCAACTAAGTGCAGAATGCAGAATGTACAAAAATAACTAGAAGCCTATGTGACTTTTCAGGAGGAAAGAGTGGAAAAGCATTAAAAGGCAGATCAAAATACGGCAAGACAAAGAAATTAAAAGACAAGAAATTAAACAGAACTATATGAGAAAAAGAATAACACAGATATGTAACCTACAGCTCTGGGAATTCATCCTGCACATCCCCGTTTTGGAGCATCACTTCATACTAGTATGTAGTTCCAAATAACTCCTCCACCCGTAAGGAAACAAAACCTCACCTTTGAGGATAAAAGTGTCTTTCTCATAAGGACAGACTCTGACAACTTCAGGCATATCTTCCACCAGCTCCAAGGTGGATCGGAAGCCCAAGTCACGTAGAGGGAGAGGTTTGCCGATCATGGCCATGTACTCCTGCTCCAGCTGTGCTGGGGTTAAGCCCTCTTTGGCAGCCATTAGCAGTGATCTCACCTCCTTCTTCAGCACCTCCATAAGCTGCGCCTGCTTTGACATATCTGCACTAAAGGAGAAACAAAAGCGAGCAGAAAACAACTTGTACCACAGCTGCTCAAACACAGGCAAAAGACTTTTTACCACTTAGCAACTGAAAGCTGGTGCGGGGAGAGGGCAGCAAGCCAGGTTCACCAACAGCCACTACCTACCAACCCCCGTATTTCCCTGCCTGCACCTCCGGAGCTGCCACCCATTGGCACCTGCTGTCCCAGCTAAGATCATGGCTCCTCCTGCATTCGCTGCCTGTCCCCATGGGATCGTGGCCCCTACATGCATTGCATCCCCCAGAGTTTAGTGCACCCCTAAACCCCTGCCCCACGGACTGCCCTCTACAAACCCTGCCACTCCACGGAGACCCCTGCACCCCTGAACTGCTGCCTGAGGATCTCCCCACCCCCACCCCATGGGCTCACTGCCCCTCACAGAGATCCCTGCGCCTCTAAACCTGGGCCTGAGGATTCCCCCCTCTGCCCCATAGGGTCACTGTCCGCTAAAGAGATTCCTGTGCCCCTAAACCACAGCCTGAGGACCCCCCACAGAGGCCCCAGG
>NW_008795025.1:3111719-3128834 GCF_000699145.1 Aptenodytes forsteri | reverse complement strand
CAGCTGAGGGGCCTGCCGCTGCCGCCCCGGGCAGTCAGCCTGTCCTGCGGGACCCACTCCCGGAGCCTGCACGGAGCTGCTGCCCCTGAAAATGTTCGGTGTGTTTCCCTTCTGACAGGAAAAGTTAGAGCATTGCGAAAGAGCCACAGACAAAAAAGGACCAGTTCCTTTAAGGCGACAGTATTTAAACCTAAACACCAACGTAATTAAGAGTAGTCTTTTATTTTTTAGTCCCATCTGAGAGGAAAATCCACAGCAGAGATGCTGAGTGACTTTCCCAAGGCCGAAGAGCGTGGTGAACTAGGTTGCGATGGCTGTTTCTTAAGGGTTCGCAGTCATTTGAGAAACCTCAACAGTGCAGTTGATTTCTGCACGACGATACGTTTCAGTATGACAAGGGGGGGGTGAAGCTGTGGATTTTGGGACAGCAAAAGTTGCAAATCCATCAGCACATGCTCTCAGAGCATCTCCCCTGTCCCAAGGTTGCAGCCAAAAACGTCCCCCAGGGACAGAGGAGTCGGGACCCACTGGCTGAATTAAACATCAGACAAACCCAGAAAGTTTCAGGTTTGTAGGTGTTAAATATCCCATGGTGCTTCTGACAATAAATCAACCAGAGTCCGTGCTGCCCGGCCAAAACTAGACCTGAGCTGCCATTTACTGCTGCTGCTTAAAATGTCACCTCCCCTTTCAGCAGCTGGAGACCATCTCCCCCTGCCCCATGCCGGCCAAGTGATAAACACAAAGTAAAAAAGGTCTCTGGAGCATGTCCAAAGCAAATACAGGCACTGTATGAATTTATTGATTACGCCCTATTTCCACCCAATTTTTCTCCTCTGCCATTAGCCCTCTCCATTGCTTCCCCGGTCACCTGCTGACGAGGCACCCAGCACGACGGAGCAGAGAAAGCAGGGAGCTGGTGCTCCTGCCCTCCCTGCCTGCAATATCCTGACTCCAGACAGGCCATAAGTCTCTAATAAAGTAGGAATCCGTGAAAAAACAAGAGCAGCACCTCCCCAGCCGGCTTCCCAGCTCCCTCCAGCTGCTCCTCCACACCAGAGACCGGGCATCCCTGAGCTCAGCACTGCCCTGTTGACAGGGAAGTCACTGCTTTATGTTCCAGCCTTGCCTTGCTGTAGTATGATTTCTAGCCAGGTGCTGGTTTCTTTAATACAGTCAGGGACTTTAAAACACTTTAAAAGTGTTTCTTGCAGAGGTTTCCGCAGATGTCACCACAGGCTGTGCGGCATGAAAAGAAAAAGCTCCTATGTTTGCTGTGCCACATTCCTGCTGTGGAAAACTAGGGAGGCATTTAGGCACAAACTCTTTTGGCAATTTTGATTCGACAGCTCTAACCCTGCAATTCAGGAAAGTTCATGGCTGAACTGGGACCAGCTAATTTCCCTCCCTGCTAAAATGTGAGGTGACCCTAGAGAGAGGGAGGTTGCTGCCGATATCCCTCCACTGTGCCAGCCGAAGGGTTTCTAGAGAGCAGAACAGTGTCAGATGCTACTCACACAGCCATTCTTCACAACAACCCCTCCAAACACTCCTGAATAAGCCACTAGTCTCACCAATAAAGGTTTTTTGCCCTGGTGTTTATTGCTCTGGGCCACTCTCACCATGTGAGGTCTTTGGAGCCACATGTCTGACAGTTACTTTTAGGTTGCTTTTCAACGGCTTTGCAGAAAACAGCTATTAAAAATCGTCTGAGTGCTTCCGATTGTATTTTATTTCCAAAGGCAAACAGAATGTCCTCCTGGTGTCCACCCTGTCCAGGTCTAACCTTCCTTCCCTTCTCCACAGCAGTGTGCAATGAGAGCAGAGCAGCTGGGAAACAGCTTGCTCACTTCACTGTCTATTATGTCTGACAAGCCTGTGATAAACTTGAAACAAGCCTCCTTGATCTGACACCTCCCCTTCTCTTGCCCCCTGCCTGGTTTTCCTGCCTGCAGCAATAAATTCAAGCACAAATTCATCCAACTCCCACAGACAGCTGCACGCTCCTCAGCACAGATGAGGATGGATAAGAGGTCTCGGAGCTCTTCCAGGGAGTCTCATAGGAGACGCAGAGAATCCCCAGCTACACAGAGCAAACGAGAGAAGAGGGAGAGCAGCAGAGAAGCCGGCAAAGGAAGGGGAGACATAAAGCAGGAGAAAGCAAAGGAGATCAAGAGCACTGCAGGGACTGATGGTAGGGTGCACACGTCCACGGTGGTAGACGTGGATGATGTGATATCTGATGAAGAAATGGAGGCAATGGCGTTGCTGGACAGCGAGCAGCAAGAGGAAGGTATGGCTTATGGAAGGGAAGGGGCTGGAAAGGTATGGGCTCTTTGACCCTGTATGGTCACAGTATGACTCTGCTCTCTGCACGGTGAGTGTCATCATACCCACCTTGCACAGACGTGGTTACCCTCAGGACAGGATATGGGAGACTCCAGCCAGCCTCCCAGCCAGCTTCTGCAGTCAGTACTGCAGGCTGATCAGCACTGTCTAGCAAAGCAATGAACTTTGCAACAAGCAGTTACATCCCCAGCAACCTTCATGCTTCAGCTCACTGCTCCCCAGTTCTGTTCATGCTCTACTATCTTCCTTTTCTCGCTTGCCCTTCTTTAGGTGGACAGAGTTAGCCTCAATGCCAGTTCACAGCCCAAAGAACTGCACTGCAGGGAAGAACTGCACTTGAGGTGCACAGTTGTAGCTCCCCTTCCAGATAACCTTTGAGAGCAGCTCCTCTCCAGGCCATGTGTTAGGCAGATTCCCAGCCTGCTGTGATAGGAGGGAGCATTGTGAGTCTTTTGGCAAGACGGCTGGGCCTCTTTGGATCCAGCATCACCACAGGCATGGCAGATGTGTATTACAGGAGCCAGCATCACTTGTCCGCTTCCATGCCAGCAGCTCTGCTGCCCTAGAGTGGCACAAAGGTTCAGACTTGCTCCTGTCTCTCTGGGAACTAATTTTAGACAACTGCCTCTTTCTGCCTCAATTACAGGAATCCCAGCTAGTGAGTGGTGCTGTGGAGCTAGAGTGATCACACAGGTTCTTGGGATCTGAACCTCCCTCAGGACCTGCTGGCTCTGCAGAAAGCTTCAGAGGCAAAGGGGCAGGGATGGAAGGGCTAGAAGGGATTCAAAATGGGAGGGATGCAGGGATGCTAACTTCACTGCTGGGAAACATGGCCCACTCTCTGGGTCTAGGTACCCCCAGAAGTAATCTATCTATTTTCATGCCATACCTGCAGATTTTCCCTCAGGCAGGAGCACAACAAAGGGCAGCCAGATCAAGATGACCCACACTCACTCTGGGGAGATGTAGAAGGTAATACTCATCTGGGGTTGACCACCCCAGTCAGCCTCCAGCACCTTGGTGTGACTGCTGTAGAGCACAGGGAGATTTCAGCAGCACCAGTGGCTTGGTCCCACTGCATTAGGGAGCTGGGATGTGACTAAAATCCTATTCCAAAAGGACCTGAGATACTTTGATAGGGAAGGGCACTTCAGGTTGTGCATGTTGGAAGCTACCTCTTATTTACAATCTTTCTCTTTGCCGTTAGCTTATCTTTCCAGATAAGCTTCTGGGATTCCAGCTCAGGCAACAAGTTGCCCATTCCAAGCCTTTCAACGCTGCTTGGTAGCTACAGGTCTTCAAGCTAAAGGCTGCCCTCTAGTCAAGGCACTATGAAGAAGCATGGCTCAATTTCTGACAGTAAAGCAGGGACAAAATCTGTCAGTCCATCCTAGCAGCTCCTGGCCACCTAGGGCAGGGAGTATTCTTTAACCCAGCTCCAGAGAGAGCCAAATGGTTCACATACACTGGGTCTAGGCAAAGGACAACACTGAAGCTGATCTGTGCAGGCACTTGTCAGGCCATCAGTATTTTGGGAGCAGTCCTCTCCTAACAGAGTCACGTTGGATTTCTTCCTAGGTGTAAAGTCTTCGGGTCTGGGCATCTGTGAGTGGCTTCTGACCATCTTGTCTTTCCTGTTCGTCATAGTGACCTTCCCGATTTCTGTCTGGTTCTGCATGAAGGTGAGAATAGTCATGGGGCCTCCCCAGGTTTAGTATTTCGTGTCTGATGTGGATGTAGCTCACTGGTTCAGCATGTGTCGGACATGAGCATAAAGCTTTTTTGGTCTAAGGCCCTATTTACACTTCTTCAACTCATCATTAATTTTGATTTATCCTTTATCACATGTTGCTGCAGAGGGCTGCACAGGGGTCCAGCCACTGCCTATCAAATACTCCTGCTGCAATATCAGCAGGCAGGGGCTTAGGTTCCTCTTTTTTAAAACAAATTGCAAGTCTGTTCGCTTTCAAACATAACCCTCAGCCTACCCAGCCCAGAAATGGCTGCATTGCAGCAGCAGGGTAAATAGGTTTTGAATTAAAACTTTTAAGAGAGATTGATCTCTCAGTTAATAGCAGATTTTCCCCCTTCCTCCCCTTTTCTCAGATTTATAACATGGCTACAAGTAGGCATATTTTGATTCCTACTTTCAGGAAATTTCACGTGCATCTTGTTCTCAACAAGAGTGTCAGTATTATGGCTCAGATCTTACACACGTGAGCACATACACACATGGTTCCCTTGGAGGGAAACAACCAACATGGAAAATTTTAGCTCAGGGTGTTCAAGTTTGGCCAGGCTATAAGGAAGCAGAATGCTGGCCTCATCCTGGGAAACCCTGGGCAGCTCTAACATGGGCTGCTCTCACCAAATCTCAGGCTGTTACACGGCTGCTTGTATGCTGCTCACGCACAAGGCCAGCCAGCCGTTCTGGGCAGGTTCTCTGCTAGGGTAAAGGGACTCAGTGACAGGTGATGCCACTAGCTCATACCTGCTGAAATCGTCTCTTTGCAGGGCTTTCCCAGAACAGACTTCCTCCCGTACTGGTGAAGCCCCTTTCCCCAGTCCTATGCCTTCCTCTTCAGCCTAGCTTTTGTTTCCCTCTGCAGGTAGTGCGGGAGTATGAGAGAGCCATCGTTTTCCGACTTGGGCGTCTCCTTCCTGGCAAAGCCAGAGGGCCTGGTAAGGTGTTTACTGAGCTCCCCCCCAGCCATGTTGCTCCTCTTCTTCATGCTCTACCAAAGCTCACATGCTGGTGCCCTCCAAGCAGGTACAGCCAGACAGGAGATGGGATGTCTTTGCTCCCTTCCTCTTAAGGGCCAGTAGCTTCTAATGGCTTTTCCCATTGCAGAAACAGCCTCAGAATTTGAGCCCACATATTGCTGTTCCTTTGTAATTCTGCATGCCAAACCCTCCCGTTCTCCAGTCAGGGGAGGCAATTTCTGTGGTTCTGATGATCACCAACTGCCTTTCTCTTCCTCCCACAGGCCTTTTCTTTTTCCTTCCATGTCTGGACACGTATCACAAGATAGACCTCCGCCTCAAAACACTAGAGATCCCCTTCCATCAGGTATGGCTGACACCCCCTCTCTATATTAATTTTTGGATCCCTTTAGTGTTACACCTTATACTTCCAGCCTTCATCCCTGCATAGAAAAGTTTGAAAAAACATCTCAAAGTAACCCTAACACCTCAGAAAATGGAAGGCGAAAAATTCACCGTAGTGATTTTTCTTCTTTTTTAAAACTACTGCTTTTAATCCCATTCAATTTGACATGTTTTAGTGGTAACATACACCAATAGGAAGTGGCTGGGCCAAAGATACTGGACCAGTTTTTTTTACCCACCACACTGAGGAGTGCATGCAGCAGGGACAGGAGCTCAGACTAAGATCTTACAACAATGTAAGGGTGGTACTCTGCTCCTGTATAAGCCTGGGAGGAAGAAAGGGCTGAACGCTTGCTTCTAACCCTTGAACCTGCAACCTCCCTAGCCACAGCCCCTCTTCTCCTTTTGGGACATGTCTGTGCTGCTGCATTGCCAGTGGGACTGTCCTTGTCTGGTAGCATCTCCAGGCTCACCCCCATGGTGTACAGCAAATCCTTCTGGAGATACAGCTGAGCACACACCTCAGGACACAGCCTATGCTCTCAGAACAGGAATGGACCAGGCAGCAGTCAGAACCAGCTCCATCTCCCCTAATGTCTTCTGCTTAGGTGGTGACCAAAGACATGGTTACCTTGGAGATAGATGCTGTCTGCTACTACCGGTTGGAGAATGCCTCTCTTCTCCTCACCACCCTGACCAGCATCTCCAGTGCCATCCAGCTGCTGGTGCAGACCACCACAAAGCGCCTCCTGGCACATCGAGCCTTCTCTGAACTTCTCTTGGAGAGGAAGAGCATCAGCCAGGAGATAAAGGTGCTTCCACAGGGGGGAGACACCAGAGCAAGGGGTGAACTGAGGCTCCACAAAGCAGCTCAGGTGATCAGTCCCTCTATCACAGACACGGGTTTACAGAAGGAAACAATAACAACAGGTGTCTCCTTCACAGAAAAATGGGAGATTTTTCTTCTGTTTTTTTTTTTTTTGACTTGGATCACTTTAGGGGGAGGATATACAGTGTGGGCCCCACAGGCAGCCATGATGAGTAGCAGACAGTATGGTGTGAGGGGCATGAAGGAACCACTTAGACCGGCTTCATCAGTGCTTTGTGATACCCCAGCTTCAGTACTTACCCCAGAGAGGAAAGTCTCACAAGAAGTGTATTCTGCAGCCTGAGTGAGTTGCCATAAATCCAGTATACATGGGATCTCCAGCAGCAGTTCTCTGTGGCCATGACACACGTACATGATGATACCAGTCAGGAACTGAATGTTGCCTATGGAACTGAATTGGTTCCACGTTTGAACCAGTATGGACTAGTTAAATTGTGCTAAACCCCTGGGGCAAACACAAATCAGAAGTAAAGTGAGGGAAGTAATTTTATTTCTGAGGGGCCTCACACAATAGCACACAAAAACTAATAAATCTGCCTTACAGTCCTGCAGTTAACTGCCTTGAATTAATGTCCCTGCACTGTCTTAGTCCCTGTAAGGGACCTAAGCCAGGGCTGGTGTTCTCCCCGTGCTCTAAAAATATTCCTCTTCACAGGTGGCTTTGGATGCGGTCACAGGCTGCTGGGGGATCAAAGTGGAGAGAACAGAAATGTAGGTAGGAAATGCTGTAAGAGGGGACTTCCCTGGCTCTTTGCAAGTACCTGTCCTGCCCTGCTCACTGCTGTCTGCTCCTCTTCCTGCTTTGCCTCTGGCTCTCTCCCTGCAGCCATTCTGCAGTGGGTAGAACCTCACCCCTCGCCTTCCTGTTTTCCCTGCCCCTTTCAGCCTCTGCCTCATGTAAAACTTCCACATGCAAAGACTGTGTTTGCTCCTGCACTGACAGCCAGGGCAGGATCCTTAGCTGGGATCTCATCACCATTTCACCGCTGCTGCAGGCAGAGTTGGCACCCAGTTCTGGCAGCCTAAGAGGTGCAGCAGGCACCGAACCCTCTGTGCCCCACTCTAGATCAAAGCACTGGCTAGGATGGGCTCGTCACTCGGAAGCCCATGCAGAAAGGTGGGATATGCTCATCACGTAGAGGGCCATGGAGGAGAGTGCCAAGCGGTGAATGAGTAAATCTATGAACAGAAAAAATTGCTGTGCCTGTCTTGAGAGTTGTCTCCCAGTGGATTCTCTGATGTCTCAGAGGCACAGAGAGAAGAGGTCTGTCAGGCACCTAGTGATCATATAAGCCTGGTCATTAGAAAACCAGGCTGGAAAAGAAGGATGGGAATGGAGGTAGAAGGCTAAAGTGAGACACACAAAGAAGGACACCCAGGGAGCAAAGAACATGAATGAACAGCTCTGCAGAGACTGACTGATGAGCCCATTCCAAGCCTCAGATTGACCATCCAGTACTTCCAGGAGAGCCTAGAGCCCAGCTAATCCCTGTCCCTTACTACCACAGCAACAACGTGCAGTTGCCTGCTGAAGTTCGGCAGTCCCTGGCTGTGGAAGCGGAGGCGCAGAGACAGGCCAAAGTGCGGGTATGCCAATCCTGAATACCTCCCATCTCCTTCCAAAGCATCCCTCTTTCCTTTCCCACCCCTGGTTTGACGTTCCTGGGACGTGCCACACTAGGGTACAGCTCTGGGAAGATATGTCTCCTTTAATTCCTGTTCAAGAGCTGTATCTAGCAAGGGGAGCTGCAGCAAGAGTCTGGGCCAGCCCAGTGGAGTGCCAGATCTGGTACCTGGCCTACAGATAGGACAGAAGGACACACAAAGTAGTCTGGGGTTATCCCCGGGCCCACAGTGATTCCCCCTCATGGGGATCTCTTCCTCCTCAGGGTTTCACTCTCCCCTAGGAGCCCAGTGCAGGGCTGTCACCACTGTCATGTACCGTGCACCTTGCTCAGCCCAGGCTGGTCTCCATCCCTTGTACTGAGCTGCTCAAAAGCCTGGATAAGGTTGGTGTCTAGCACCCCTCCCACAAGCCTAGCCTGGGGGCTGCCCTCTCCCATGCTTTTGCAGCAAGGGTATGCCCAATTGTGAGCCCTGATGGGCCTAGTAAAAACAAGTTAGACATGAGTTCCCAAACTTTTGGGACCGTCAAGAGGTTTAGTACATGCTGTGATCTTCAAAGAGCAGGAATGTTATTACCACACTGACCCTGGGAATTTCATGGTGGCAACCTCCCTCTGTAATGAACAGTCCATGCCCCCTTACTCCCAGCCTCACAGAAACCTTCTTTATTCCCGTGCTTGGTAGGTGATCGCTGCTGAGGGGGAAAAGGCTGCTTCTGAGTCCCTGCGGATGGCAGCTGAGATCCTGTCCAGTGCCCCTGCTGCTGCTCAGCTCCGTTACCTCCATGCACTGCACTCCCTTACTGCAGAGAAACCTGCTGCCTTCATCTTGCCCTTGCCTTTGGATGCCATGAACCTGGTCTCTCCAGCTACCCACAGTCCTCCGGCAGCGAGCAGCCTCCTCACAGACACTACAAAGCTCCCAGAAAGGCCGAAAGACAAGAAGGACTCACCCATGCTCTAAGAGCTGTCCCAGAAATGGTTGCTACACTGCCCCTGGTCCATCCTGCTCAGAGAAGAGCAAGAAGGCTGGCCTATTGGCAGCCCACCAGTGGGTCCTGGTCTGGAGGCAGGAGGGAAGGCAGCCCAGGCCTGTGATATAAAGTGGATTGTACATGGAAGGCGCCTCTGCTTGTTTTGGAAAGGGAAAAATACGGAGCACAAGGAGCAGGGCTGTCATGTGTGTGAGCAGGGGGTTGAGGGAAGAGGGGAGTCATCCCATCCCCTTCACAGGACCAGATGCACTTTGACACCCTAGGCCCTGGCCCCTGGGGTCTGATCCATCTTGCTCCATCACCTCGGCAAGAAGGACAGACTAGCCCCTATGTACTTAAACGCTCCCGTCCCCAAAAAGAACAGGTGGGCAGGCAGGGGTGGGAGCCTGACAATCGGTGGGGGAACAGGAAGGGGCTCAGCATGCAGGCAGGTTGGTGGGTGCTGCCAGCCTAGTGGTTCTGCAACAAGGGAACGAGCTGGGTCCCATGGCATAGTTCTGGATATGGGATTTCAGTCACCACCCATGTGCACAGGCAACCAAGGTGTTTAGCTAGTTCTAAAATAGGAGAAAAAGGAAGAGGAGGAAAGGGCAGCTTTTAAAGCTTGGCACGTCCCTGCAAGGTACATCAGCTGTGCAGAGGAAGGGCAGGCTGTGCTGCTGCTTGCTTCCACTGGGGGGTGAGGCAGAACAAGGTCTGAGCTTATAGCATCTAAAAATTCTGGAGGTGATCCGTTTAACTAACTCCCACTGAGCTGACAAGGCGGAATACAGCACTGCTGGGGAAGAACCAGCTGAGAGCCTCAAGAACAGGAATACTTTTGCCTGCTGCAGCTACCTCGGTAACCTCTACACACAGGAAAGGAACAGAGAAAGTCCTCAAAACTCCTATAATCCTCAAAACTCTTACATATCTTTCCTGCCAAAAGCTATTTGAAATGACCAGGAACCTTCAGATACTGCAATCCTTTCCCTTGGCAAAGGTATGGAGCACTGTCAAAGGAAATACCACTGCACTCGGTCTCTCTGATCCTGGTGCCCTTTGGGTGGACATCAGCTCTGCTCCTGCCCTTTTACTTGACCTGCAGCATCTCCCCTTGCTTCAAAGTAGACCTCCCCTTCACAACCAACACGTTCTGCTGCTGGTGGCCTGTAGAGGCCAAGATAGAGGGTACTTTGTGGCCCTTCTCAATTGCCCACACAGTAGTTGGCCATCATGCACATGCCTAGCAGGGGTTACACAGCCAGTCGCTCACTCTTGTATTTTCACTCATTTTATTCAGTCCCTCTTTGCCTGCTGATAACACTCGCACACATTGGCATATATCATCAGTAATACATCTGTTAAATGCAGCTGTGTCACAAGGATGGCCTGCAGGTACTGGCTTAATACTGCTGCAAAGGACAAGTATCCCACTTCTACTAAGTACCACATATTCTGTATTTAATCAGCCCCTTCAGCTCCCTGGAGTCCACTTCTCAACACTCAGTGCTCCCATAATACTCGCTCTACAAGTATTTGCCAGCCTTTTTACAGCAAGGACACCCAGCAAACCAGCCCCCTTACAAGTGGCTGGGAAGTGGGAAAAATCCACCTGTGAACTTCTCAATGATCACACGAGCATCGGAGCTCCAGGTGCAACCTCACATCCAAATCATTCTGCCACTGCAACCCTCTCAGGAGAGGATGGCAGGATGACTGTGGCTCCTGCCTGTGTGTCTGTAATAGATCTCAGTAGTGATCCACTCATGGAAAACTAGCTCTGGGAAGTGGAACAGCTCTGTAATCTTCCATTGGCGAACATGAGCTGTGTAGTTACTTCTCTAAGGTTGATTGTGGTTATTTCTCATGCTGCTGGAGTAGGCCCCTGTTTCCCAACCTCAGGCAAAAGGGCATAATACTACAGTGAGCTGCAGATGATCCTTTCTCTGAACACTTCTCTGGCTGCATTTCTAACTCCGTATAAAATGATCCATCCAGACCAAGATTCCTTGGCACATCAAGGACCAACACCTCTACAGATAATGTCTCAAAGGAATAACACTTAGCCTGAGAAATGACTGTCAAGAGACATGCAGTACTACGTCAGGGCACACACATTACTCTATTTGCACTCATATCTGCAGAAGTCAGGTGTAGTTTTTTCAAATGTAACTTTTCTGCAGTTACAGAAAAGGCAAATGGTAGCTAAGAGCATCCTCAGTTCCAAAGAACACGCCTTGCTCCAGCAGGATCTTCTGTCTTTTACATATACAGAGCTGGCAGAAACTTGTCATTTTACCTTCAGGAGATATTACATTCAAAAACCTTGCAGAGGGAAAACATCATTTAAAAATGTACTTCAGGATTAGTGATATATGATGTTTCCAAAATAGTGTTTACTCTGCGGGAATTGGCAAGGGCTGTCAGAGCTGATGTGATTCCTGACAGTTTCATGCCTGCTCTTCTGAGCTTGAGAGTGGATCAAACTGCAGAGTCACACCAAGCCCAGGCAGGTCTGCTGGCCTGCAGAGCTTTATAACTACACAGACTGCCCTGGGTTGGGGATCCGACAGAGGCAGAAGTCTCGGGTGGCCACCTCACTGTTGAGACTGTAGGGGTTACCGGTTACTGCAGATAGGGAGCCAGGGGGCCAAACACAGAAATCACAGGGAGATGGAGCATGTGTTTCAAATGCCATCCCAGTGCACCGAGAGGGTGAACTGGCATCATCTGAGGTCTGATATTGTGACCTTGGTTGCAGGCAACTTTCCTGTGGCAGCAACTTGAGAAAGGCCTTCAGGATCATGCACAGCTTCAGGCTGCTTCATACTTTCTGAAAGAAGGACAAAACCTTCAAAACAAGAAGATTCAAAGACAAACAAAAATTTGTCCATACAATTTCCGTACAATTTCTTCCTAACCACTCAGCTGGTAACTGGATCATCTGAAGCCCAGAGGATGAAGGAGGTACCCATGCTGGCACTGAGAAAAAAAACCCTCGATGAGAGGAAAGAGGTGCAAACAACTTACTTGCATGATCCAACAGGGATGAGGCTGAATGAGACAGAGCAACAAGAAGAGACTGATAAACACCAACAGGATGCAAGCACAGGGCAAGGGGAAGAGAGGAGAGCATGCAGGCAGGAGAGATGTGTGTAGGAGAAAGTCGAGGTAGCAATGGTATTACAAGGAAGACAAGCTGTAAAGATGATAGAGCTGTGTGAGAACGTAGAGGACAAGACAGATGTGGAAGTGGTAGAGCCAGCTAGAAGAACAGCGTAAATACTGAGATGGCACAGAGATGTTGGGGTAGTAGTAAGGAGTAACAGCAGTGGATCGGGGGTGAAACGCTACTATGAATGGGCACTAAGAAACTACTCAGGCATTGCTGTTCTTTAATGTTTGCTCTTTCTGGATCCCTTGGACTGGCCAGAGGTAGAAGCTCTGGGACTTGAGCAGGCCCTGATTTCTGAGACACTTTCTTGGAAACATTTTTCTGAAAGAAAAACAAAACAACAAACCAAAGCCATTAAAAATACCATGGAGTTAAAATGTGCCCAAGGTATCACATCCTTAACAAATTAGCCTCTCCTCCCGCTTTGATGTCAAAGAGACGGGATACACTGAAGGACTAAGGGAAGAAGTTTTAATTCCCATTCTTTCACCTTCTCCACATCTTATATCTGTGTGGACCCGGTTGAGAAAGGACACAAGGAAATGCCTTCATGCAACCTAAGGAACTCACTGCCACACCATATGGGCAAGATCAGTACGTCAGCAGTGTTCAAATAACTCCTGGAAACAGCAAGTGTCCTGTCCTATAAACCCAAAGGTCTGTGGCCTCAGAGTGAAGGGACATGGAACATTATTTCTTTTCTACCCCAAAATCAGTGATCCTAAACAGATCTTCTTGACTGTAACAGGGAACACTCAGTTACAAGGAAGATGAAGTCAATTGCAGTGATCTCCTAGATATAGACCCTGTGTCATATGTCAAAATCAAACAAAATTACTTTCTCTCAAAAACAGACCACATTCAGCAGTTCTTTCTGCCCTGATCTAGAATCATGTTAAAAGCCTCATTGCTTGGCCTCTGACAAAGAGTCTAGACAAAACCCTAGGATGTGCCCAGGAGGAGAGGGTCCTGCACTAAACAGGAGATGAATGAGGTGTCCTCAAAGATTGCTTTCCTCTTTGAGTCTGGGAGAGTGTTCAGAATATTGATTGTCCTGACCTCGCCCTTCTTTGTGTGTTGCTTCTGGGATGACATTCCCGTCTTTCTCCAGCTCACTCTCTAGCTCTTTGATTCTCTGCAGAGATTCTTCCAGCTTCTCTTCAAGACCTTCAGATCTCTCCTCTGCATTCTGAGCACGGATCTCTGTTTCTCTGAAACACAGAAGCAAAGATAATGCTGAAACCTGAAATCTAAGCAGCTGCTGGCAGGATACCTAAAAGAAAGATTTAGAAAGCTGAAGCGTTCAGTAGGATTGATGGACGCTATAAAACACATTTATGGTTTCAGAGAAGGGCATTGTTAAAAGATCTATAAAGGACTTCATGGCACATCTCTGTAAACCCTGCAAATTGAATTAATTTTAAAACTCAGTGTTTGCTAGCAAAGGGTGAGATGCTGATCTTCATTGTGCAAGGATAAATACAGAGCACAGTCAATTCTATTAGCAAGGCTAATGAGATGGAGTTACTCTGGATAACGCAAGCTGACAGACAAAACAAGAAGTATGAGGGAATGTAATTCAGAGTGCCCAAGCCTGCTTAGGCATGGAAGAAGTCATTACCAAACACAAACCTTGATGTGATTCTGCACAGAGCTACTTGGGTGTCCCGTCATTGTGTTCCCCACACCTAGGCACAACATTGCATGGCTGTACCTACCAACCTCCTAGGCACTAGCAGGCCCTGGAAGCACTCAGCTGCATTCACATAGCACCCTGCAAGTGCTAACAGGACCTGAAATATTAAGAAGTCTTGCAGAAAACAATCATGAGTACCTCTGCAATGTACCTCATGAGCACACAAAACAGAAAATCTGCACACAGATGAAGGATAGCTGACAGGAGTCATGTCTTCAGCTAACATAAACCAGAGTCAATGGCCCAAGACAATCAGAATGGAAGGAAACCCAAAATTAAGCCAACAGATATTGGACCTTCTGCTAAGGAAGCAGAACCTTATTAGAGAGCAGAACAGGCACTTGCCTGGGATGAAACCCTGCCCCACTCATGCCTCCAGCACAAGACCAGTACTCACAGGAGCTGCACTTGCAGATGTTCCAGCATTGCCAGGGTTTCAAACTCTTTCTGAGAAAAGGGAGTCGACGACTTGGTGGCAGTCATCTCCCTCTGGCTGGGAAGAGCAAATCCTTCTATAAGTGAATGTGAAACCAACAATGCTGTATTTCATCTGCGGCACGTGCTTGGTTTGGTGCTGGTGTCTCAGTGCACAGTCACAACAGAGACAAGAGCTCTGTATCAGCAAAACATGTAAAACCAGAGGCTAGTTCAGGCACTGAACTGATCTTGGCATTAAAAATGGACTAAAATGCTTTTCTGACTCAGACGTGAAACTCTGGCTCATAGTCTTGGGTTGCTGGTGCATTCACTGGGTTACAGAGGTTGGAGATGGCTGTAGCCTGAGCAGGAGTGAAAAAACCAACAAAACAATGTTCAGAGAACAGAAAGAGGCAGCTCCTCACAGGGTCCAACAGGCATAAGTCAGTTTTCTTCATCTGAAGAAGACAACCAGGGTTTTTCTGTAAAAGTAACTGTTGAAAGGCTCCTTCTCTGAGCTTTGGAAGGTAATTATGATTTCCAGGGATTCATTTCTGTAAAACAAATCAAAGTCCATAAAGAAACACTCCTGCATCTCCCACTGTCACTCTGAACTAGCTGCCCACCTCTAAAGCATGAAGGGCAAGGCACACCCAGCAAGGCAGCACGCTTAAGGAGTGGGACCATCCAGCGACAATTTTCTAAAGATCCACAATTCCTGTACCTCTAGGCTCCACTCTGGATGACTGACTGGCCAGGGAACGACTGCAAAAGGCAGGCCCTATGACTTCTGAAGAGCAACTTTACCAAAGAGCACCATCCCAAAGGCAAGTGGAGAAAACAAGGACCTAGGAGGCCAAGACAACCTGAACTTCTTGCTTCCCTGTTGTTGTGGGATCTCCCTGAATTTCTGAACCCTCTTCAACTCCTCCTGTGTGCTCAGCTTCAAACCATTTCACCATCCCAGTCTCTGCAGATAGTCCTGGTTCAAACTACACACATCATGCGTTACTGGTTCCACAAAAGTCCCAGAGCCATGGCAGCAATACATGGGTCAGGAGGACAAGTTGCAGCTGTGGTAACTATGCTAATGATTATTTAAAATTGCAGGGAGAGAGGAATTGGAGAGAACACCAGCACCTTGCACTGCCCCAGCAGGTCTGACAAGTGTTAAAGGTGGTCTCATAACAGAGTCTGAGTAGACAGCTAAAACCCAGCTCCAAATCTCTGCCAACAGGCTAAAACCATTGGTGCAGTGGAGACTCCTACCCCTGTAACCAAAATGATGTCTGACTTCAAAGCCTTCAGGTAGGTGTTGGAGTCATGTCCTACATATCTGATCATGTCTGCAGTAGCTTCATCGTCCTCAGTCAGATAACCCATACCAGCACCTAGCTGCTGCTGAGAGAGAAAAGGAACAAGAAATAGGAGATACCACTAGCCTAGCGGCATTCAAGGCAGCCGTAAAACAACATTTCACATTGCATACACCAAGCAATAAATAAAAAGGCCCTGCTGGAAAGTAGCATATTGCAGCTACTACAGTCACCTACATAATAGCAATTTCCTCCTTTACTTCTAATGTTTCTTCCTTTGGTACGCGTTTCCTACTGCTGTTGGCATCTTCAGCTTCAAGCTCTTCCTGAGTTGAAGAAATGATAGTGTCTTCAAGCTTAAGCTTCAACTGCAATTCCTGTAAGGCACCGTAAGGATCAGGTTAATAGCACGCTCCCTTTGTCCATCCAAATAACCCAGGCAAAGCTAACTGGTCTTTGACTTTCTCTTGCACATGTGTAGACTTGGACTCCAGCCACCTAGGAGGTCCCGAGTATGAATATATTTCAAATCACAAATGAATATGCTAATTACTGAACATTACATAAGCAGGACCCACTGTGGCATACCTGCTTTGTATAGGCCATGGCACAGAGAAAAAGAGAGGCAGCATATGAGCTACAGCACTGGCTGTACACAAAGTCATGAACAACATCACTTTGCTTGGGGGTTGAGTTCAGAACTGACGCAAACAAGTTGTTCAAGACAATAAACCTAAATCCATTTCCTCATCATCTGAATTTAGCCTGTTTCATATGAAATTAGGCCAATGCCAGGCCAGCCATCTACAAAACATATCTAATTGTCACAGGCAGTGTCAGACATCCATCTAGCCACATAAGGAACTAAACGAAGTTCAGCCTGATCTCCTGGGCAAGGCAACCACCAGCATTCCAGCCAAAGTCCATGCCAATGGTGAAGCAAAAGCTATCATGCACCATGGGGAACTGGTCTACCAATGGGGTAAAATCTCCTAGCTCCATTGAAGCTCTGGTTTTGCCTTAGACCTGCCCTCCCAAGAAGCACTGTGATTTTTCACCAGTTTACAGTCATAACACCTCATAGTTCTAGCTGCCTCTTTGAGTGTGTGCAGGTCCCCATGCTAAACCTTCCCTCAAACTGAACTGTAGCTGCTTCCTTAAGGAGAAGTTTTGAAGCAGATGTTCATTCACCTTTTGTTCAATATCTTTATCAATTTGTTCAATATCTTTATCAATGATCTGGATGAGGGGATTGAGTGCACCCAGTAAGTTTTTGCAGACGACACCAAGTTGGGCAGGAGTGTTGATCTGCTCGAGGGTAGGAAGGCTCTGCAGAGGGACCTGGACAGGCTGGATCGATGGGCCCAGGCCAACTGTATGAGATTCAACAAGGCCAAGTGCCGGGTCCTGCACTTGGGTCACAACAACCCCATGCAATGCTATAGACTTGGGGAAGAGTGGCTGAAAAGCTGCCTGTCAGAAAAGGACCTGGGGGTGCTGGTTGACAGCCAGCTGAACATGAGCCGGCAGTGTGCCCAGGCGGCCAAGAAGGCAAATGGCATC
>NW_008795025.1:3093367-3111142 GCF_000699145.1 Aptenodytes forsteri | reverse complement strand
CTCTACAACTACCTGAAAGGAGGTTGTAGCGAGGTGGGTGTCGGTCTCTTCTCCCAAGTAACAAGCAATAGGACGAGAGGAAATGGCCTCAAGTTGCGCCAGGGGAGGTTTAGATTGGACATGAGGAAAAATTTCTTTACTGAAAGAGCGGTTAAACATTGGAACAGGCTGCCCAGGGAAGTGGTGGAGTCCCCATCCCTGGAGGTATTTAAAAGACGAGTAGATGAGGCACTTAGGGACATGGTTTAGTGGACATGGTGGTGTTGGGTTGACGGTTGGACTCGATGATCTTAGAGGTCTTTTCCAGCCTTAATGATTCTGATTCATTCAGACTGGTTCAACCTAGAACAGCAAATGCAGTCTATATATACCTCTGATCCAAAGAGATTTCTCAGGTCTTCTAAATCCAGAAAGGAGATGGGAGTGCCTTTGATCTCTGAAAGGAGAAGTCAACACACTTGAATCCAATTACAGCACTCAGTCTGGGAAGACATAACAGAAAATGATTATTCAGGGATTACTGAACAGAAAAAATAGCTGTTATATTCATTTAGCCAGTTAAATAACTCCACCTTTCTGTCTTTATCTATTTCAGGGACCTACCTGGACCCTTCCATCCTCACCCTACAAAGGAAAAGACACATTCCTCCAAGCTTTCAGACATCGCATCTGTCACCGGCTAATCACACCCACCAACTAATTCCTTCAACAAGCTCCTCCTCAGGCCAGTGCAGAACATCTGTCACAGCCACTGCCCCAGCCCATGTGGGGAGAAATGAGTGTAAATCCCAGGGGTTAATTTTTCACTCGCTAAGGTAACACAGAACAGAAGCACAAGTATTTTCAATCCCTGCGGAGAAGCTTCGTATGTTCCTTGAAGCAATGCCATTTGCCCTGTGCTCAAGGAAGCTTTGGGCTTCAGGAAGGGCCTACCTCTCGCATTCCTAAAGCGCAGGCAAAGCTCGGCTAAACACTGGTGACAACAGTGGTAGCAGTTAAGAGCTTTACATACAGATGTAGAATAAAGAGGTAGCAGGTAGGTCAGTTGACTGCAAAAAGTTTCAACTGCATCTGTATAAAGGTATATTGCACCAAGTACCTCCAGGAACTCCTAAGCACTGCTCAAGTCTGGATATACATGGCTCTGACAAACTTTGAACCAGAGGTGAATCTACTGCCACTCATATGGAATAAATCTCGCAGGAGAGCCCTTACATATGTACCCTGAAACAGGGTAAGGAAAATACTAAAACTGAACATGACCTGATCCGGGCTTATCTGCTTTCCAGGACTGGAGTCAGTAGGAAACTTGGGGGACCAGGGTAATCCATTGGAGTAGCAGGAGTCTTCCTCCTTCTTGAAACCCTCACATGTATTTTTCTCTACCTTTTACAAAGCAAATGCAGTCTCATCTACCCCAGACCTAGACAGCTGGGAACACAGGCATCTTTTACCTTGATCTTATTCAGCTTCTCCAGCTCAAAATCAGCTTCTAAATCAATTTCAGACTGTTTCTTTCAAACGATTGCATTGACAATCTCACGGCACCAGCTGCAAAGATGCAGAATGTCATCGGCCCTGCAGGAATGCCCTCAAATGCTTTATTCCCTTCAGCCAGGATCCTGCTGCTCTCAGCAAGGTGCAGGAGCCTGTAGACCTCTGCACTAGAGAAGTCTCCAGAAAAGCAATCCTTGCCTGCTCCACTCACACAACAACCTCCTGGACAGCTTGTCTGTGCCAGTGCTGTACTAACCCACAGAGGACGTGTGAGCACAGATCCTGAATCAGGTGGAGGCTTTGCTCCAGGTGACCTGGACTGCAGACTCGCTGCCTGTACTGCCCTTATGTCCTCAGAAGTCACCCTCAGGAGTGTGGGCACAGCCCATGCAATCACAGATGCTAGCACGTTTTATAGCAGTACTAGGTATAAAGCAGGCACTGCCATTCTCTTTGGGTGTTCCTATCTTATTAGGCTCCCTACAAATTCCAGAAAGGCCCATTTAGGACCTGGGAAAAGATCCAAGGACAACCAAATTGATGGGATCTGTCACCAAGGTCAATCTCTCAGTACGCTACACATTTTTTCTTGAGAAAACCCCTTTATATGAAATTGAAAACCTCTGCTGATACCTGACTATAGAACCAGAGAGACTGCCCATCTCTGCAACCAGCTCTTCAGCTTCATGCTGCAGATTATGAGCCCCCAGAAGTCTGAGCTCCTCATCTGTCTCGGCATCTGACTTGCCGCTGGGGACACTCCCAGGACAAGCGGTCTGCTGTCATGTGTCTCAGCAAATTCACCAGCCACAGGGTCAGATTTCTGTGCAGTTCAGTCACCTGCACAAAACATCAGAGCAAATCTAAACCAGTTATAAGTGACTGGTCTTGCCAAGTAGTCTAAAGTCAGTGCATTTCACATAAGTCAATGTCCTACCTAATTCAATTTGCAAACTGACCTAGACAGAAACATTTATTTGTACCATTTTTTCCTCCCATATTCATTCCCATTACGAACACATCTTTTGCTACTGTGGATCTATCCTTCTCCCAGTTCTTGTTTAGGATCATGTGCTGCTTATCAGCCATGTGGCACTCTCCCATGTCCAGAATTCAGTGACAAACCAAAAATCACACACCACACTTACAGAACATGTAAAAAAATGCATAGTGAGAGCCTCTAGTCTACAATCCTGGGAGAAAGAAGTAAAACCACAGAGAGCTAGCAGCCGCAACAGCTCTCTGAACAGGAAATATCAATGTTATTCCAGAGGAAATGCTTGCTAAAGATGAAACAATAAAGCTGTGTTCATGCACTGTATAGGAGACCTTACAGCTATTTTTAGAGGAGTTCTCCTCTGCTCCTTTGGCTGGAAGACAAAAGCCACAACTCAACTCAAACAGGAAAGAAAGTGTTGAAAGAGAAACAAGCATTCCTTATAACTGTGCTCTGGCCAGATGGAAATTAAAGGAAAGACTGAATACTAGATATAGTGCTCTTATCCCTAGTAGTTTCAGGCTTGCACTTACTTTTTCATTAAGATGTGTGATGTTCTTCTGGACCTCATTATTCACAGACAGAACCCATCACTGAATCATCTGAAAAAATTCTCTAGGTACCACCCTGAAAAAAAAACAAATCCAGAAACAAAGTGACCTCTAGTGCACCAGACCCGAGGATCTCCTGTCTCAAAGACACCTTTTGCTTCCCAACTCAAGGAAAATGACATATTTTAGTACACCATATGCTGGAAACATGACACAGGCTTTTTTGTCAATGCTAGTTGTGGGCAAACTTGGCATCTTACATATATGTTATGCATGTGCTCTGCAAATGATTTATTTCTTGATGATATTTACCGAAGACAATGGAGCACCATGAAGAGGAATATGCCCCCACAAATTTGACTGTAAATGAATCACATATCTTGGGTTTTCTTCAAATGTCAAGATTTCCAGAGCAGGTGGCAGTTCTGAGGGAGACAGTGATGTTCCAGGAGCAATACTGAAGCCACCATTTCCACAGATACTGCCAAATCAAAGCAAATATAAGGCAGTCGCCAATCATTTTAACACTTCAGCTGATCACATTTATCCCACTGCCAGTTTCCTGCGCCAGGGTCCTCACGAAAGAACATTTATCTTTCCTTACAAGTGTAGTTTAACATACAAGGCCAGCCCAGACACAATTAACACCTCTGTCCTTATGGGAAATGCGGTTTCTTATCACTCTCAGCTTCATGCAACTGCCTGGAGCCTATACAGCTCATCACTGCATCCACCTGGGCCAGCCACACAGGAATCTTGTGATAAAATGCCCGCAGCTCAGCTTCATACATGCCAGAACCTCGCTTCAGCTTTTGCACCTTGAATAACCAATCTTCCATACTTCTCACAAGGGCTGCAAAAACCTAGTTGTGCCTGCAGGGGAAGAAAATACAACCTTTGATTACAATTCTTTCAGCCAACAAGAACAAAGCTGAATTCAAAGAGGGATGCCAAAAGGGATGAACAGTCTATGTGGGAACTGGCTACACTTAGGACTAAGAATGAGCTGTTTAGTAAGCACTGAATTCAAAGCAACCTGAAAGAAAATGGGCTTGATTCGAAGCCCTGACTTTCCTTCTTGTCTTGGCAGATTTGGCTGCCTTGTTGCATAAAGGCTTAATATAACTTTTTAAAATAGCTTTGCAGTTACAACTTGATTCTTCAAAGATGCAGGTGATACAGTATGCACAGATATGCAAAATGCCTGGACAAGGTAGTAAATTGCTTGTTCATTCACTCATCTGGTACATGCTGATGGATATTCTCTGTTTGTGGGGGAATATGCTTGAAATGTAACAATGCTTGCTCTTGATATCCAATGTTTAAGCTTTCTTTAAATCCTGGTGAGGTCCTGGCCTCCATGACATCTTGCAGCAAAGATGGCATGTTAAGCACATGGAGGTGATGACAATTTTTAATATTTCAATGATTTTGATGCATGGCTTGGTTTCCCCACTGTACAGCTGTGGGGTAGAATGGGTTAACTTCTCCTCTGGATTGGGAGAAGTGCAATAAAGCAGTGATGGGATGTCCAGACTGGTAAGAAAGGGAGGAGGTTACCCTCTGCAGGGTGGAGCCTTTCAGAGCACACTATGGGAGCCCCACAAGCAGACATAAGTTTTTAATGACCAGGAGGCCAAGAAGAAGTAGTAGGAATGATATTATTTAAGTTTTCCTGCCATGCAGCATCAGCTTAAGAGCAAAGAAGAAAAGAGGTGGGTCCCAGAAGGGCATGGGATGAGGGAGAACAGTCACTTCTGATTGCTTATGTGTGGTTTGGCCATATTAGCCCTTACACAGTATTCTGGATCCTTATTAAATAGTGGCTTGCTTTGGGAAGGCTGTCTATGTCATTACATTTATCTTATAAACTTAATCAAGTCCCTGGCAAAAGAGAATACCTAACTGGAGCTCACTGGAGAGATCACTCTAGTCCCAAGTGCCAATTTCAGAGTCAAAACCATCTTATTCTCGCAAGGAAGGTACACTGTGAAGGCTTTAAGAAGTGATCAAGGACAACTGAATAAAAGCAAAGACCTAAAGCCAAACCTTATAGATTTCATATAAGTCCTGTCTTATATCTCCTGTCTAAAATAATCTCATATCTCATTGTTCTCTCTGCATCTCTAATCCTTGTCATCAAATACCAAACCCTTTCTATTTCTGGCACATGCTGCTTGAGATCAGATAATCAGATCTTAGAAGATAATAAATACTTCAACTAACTGAGAAGTACTTCAGGTAATTGAGTACCACTGCCTTACAGGACAAAATTACCATGTTCTCAGTATTGTCTCTTACCTGTTCTTTATAATCTCTTTCATTTTCACTGTTTCTTACCAGAGATGCAATGTAAAGAGAAGGGATACCTTGTCTTTTCTACTGAAAGGCCATTACATTACAATGCAAAAAAGAATCCAAGCCATCAAAATACACTACCTCTTATGGATCAAGAGAATACCTCTCCTGTGGTCCAGTTCCCAAAGCCTGTGTTAAAATAAGCTAAAATCCCTTTTTCTGGACTGTACTGGCTGAAGCAATTTTGCACCAGATGCCTGCACTGTACTGTCTAGCCTTTTGCTCAGATCACGACTAACTATCAAGGCTTCCTGACAATCTGCTGTTAACTTTTTGCCATGCTGGTGTCTGGCCAATTATGGCCTCGTTCCTTCTTCTTTCTCTGACTTTCTAATGAGAACTACCGGGAATATTTAATTCCTTTAGCCGTCTCTTAGAATGGACAGATTTATCATTCTATCTCAGCTACTTTAGTAGGCTGAAATATAACATGTAGCATAAGATAATCTAGGGAAAAGCACAGGATAACCCTGAGTGAAAGAGTAAGATGACAGTATGAGAAGCAGCTTAGCAAACATGAGTAACAGTTCCTGACAGCACATGTTCAGTTTATTTTTAGTCTGCTAAAAGGAAATAAGATGATTAAAAAAATGGAGATGAAACAATTCTGAAATCAGAAATTAGTCAAGGTCATGCAGAGGCAAAGGTTGAGAAGGTTAGTTGTAAATTACCCAACATACGTTTGTTATCTTACACAGGACATAACTTTATATCAAAGAAAACATTTATTTACATACTTTATTATCAAGATAATTTAATATCTAGATTAAGATAACTTTGTGTTAATGATAAAGTAATAAAAAAAGTATTACCCTCTGAGACAGTGTTACCTGCTTAATGATCTCCAAAGTGATGTTTTACTTTGCATTTTAAACATTCATTCTTTCCTTTTACATTTATTTTCTTTTCCATGCATTATTTACATAATCACAAACCACCCATGCTCCCTCTGAACATAACACACAACTTCCCCGTGTCATATCTGCATTGCATGTTCTTTGCATTGTATCACATTTAAAATTTCAGATATTCTTTTTACATGTGACTGCAAGTCAAGTTTCTTGGAGTTTATCCCTTGAATGCTCTTGACTCCCAGCACATATCTGGGGTTCAGACTTTAGCTTTGGAAAAAGCCAGTACAGATTATGTCAACTGGTCCTTTATCACCTGCTACTTTCCTGGCATCCCCAAGGAAAGACTGAACTGCGAAATTGGTCATTCCTTACCATTATTCCCACTTATCCTTATATTGTATTGCCAGTAGAGTTCACGCACCCTTTGGTTTGTTTCTTCCAGGACAGCGTGCCGCGGACACAATGCTCCAGCAAAGTCCCGGTGTTGATTCAGCAGTGTCTGTCCCAGCTCCATCCAGTGCTCCTGCAGGCTGGCAGCGCTCCTCAGACTTTCCATCTTTCTTAGGTGCACCTCCGCTTCGTACTGCTCTAGGTCTTCTTTTAGCATCTGAAAGAAAAGTAGCAAGCTCGCCATGCCCCCAAAAGTTGGACCACCCCTTGGCTGCAACAGAAAGGTGACGGAAATTAGGCAAGAGAAGTGTGAGGAATCCATGAGCATAAGGATGTCACAGTGAGTAGATAGCACAGCAAGCGAGAAACTTACTGGTGACAGTTCTGAGCGCTTCTGTGGGTTAATATCATTTATCAGTCACCAGAGCTGCCGGTCAGACAGTGCTCAAATGCACAACTAAGTTTAATGCACTGGCTGAACTATGGTATTGGTCAATTGTAACTTCTCATATGTAGACTCTTAGCTTAAGCTTCAACACAAAAGATTTGAGCTGATGTGTTTTCGATCACATTTGTGATGGGCATAGATGCTCACTTTGGCTCAGCTAACGTGGTAATTTGCTGAACAGATACCACTCGATAATACGTCCACCCCCCAAAAAAATCTTACATTTATCAAGTTCTTGATATCTTGTAGGATTTCATCCAGTAGCTTTTCATTCATCAGGGAGGAGCTAAAGGAGAGGGAAAGAAGGGATGAGAGCTGAGAGAAAAAACTCTTTTAGTAGCCAAGGTAAAACCAAGAGTCAGGACATATACTCTATGCATACCAAGTTTGTGATACAAATTGTAACTTGAAAGAGAAGTAAAAAAACACAAGGCCCTACTCAACCAGAGATTTTTGTTTTCTCACTCAACGTAACACAAACACTGGGTGTCAGTTAATAAAATGTTACTTCCAGCAAAGACGAAAATCAAATTCAAACACATATTGAAAATTCAGACATTATTAACTCTATAAATGAAGTCTATAAAGTGATGTCTTTTGTTAATGCACAGGCTCTGCATTTCTGCATTTTATGCTTGCATTTATGCTTTGTTTTATTTAACATATCACAAGGAACTAACAAAAAGCCTGCAAAATATAAGCACCTTAACATACAAAATGACTTTGCATTTGAAACCTCATGTCTCAGAGATGCATTTTGTATCTGTACATGAGAGAATTGAATGCTCTATTGAAGCATCAATGCGTGTGCATTCAAGTTAAAATGAACCAAACTAGATAGAGGAATTCTGTTATAGCTGCAAAAATGACACTCTGGTTCGCAGCAGGAGGGTGCAATCCTTGCTCCACCGAATTCAACCACAAACCCACAGCATCACTTTGGAGTTACCGTTATGGACCTGATTATCAAAATAAATGCGTCAAGCAGAAAAGTAGAGCAGTGAGGGATGTGCAAATTGCACCAAATCTTACTGCACCTGAGAGTCAGTGCACACTTTGCACTGGTCCAGTGAGACCTACTGTCACGAGGCAAAGGTTGAGGGAGTTGACTGCTACCCCCCAGCTCCTCTGGGCCACTCACGAGTCACCGCTATGGAAGTATTGAAGCCGCTTATTGAGGCTGCTGCAGACAATTTGCAGTTTTCCCTGGCTGGACTCCTCGGAACGCTCTATTTCTGCTCCAACGTGACCCAACCTCTCCCTGAACTGCTCGGTCTCTTCCTGCAGCTCAACCAGATCTCCCATGTCCTGCAGGCATTGGGCGAGAGGGTGGGAAAAGGGACTGTTGTGATTGTTCTGATCCAAATCCGAGGAATTCTCCCTTTGCCCTATCTATTTTGAGATATACACGTATCAGAGATCTGGGAAATGTCTGTAATGCCACAGCACAGCCCTCACAAACCCTTTGACACAGGACTAGGGTGGCTCACCCTCCCCAGGCATGCCAGAACTGAGCACTTGACTCCTTGCTGCTTGTATGCTATTGAGATACCATGCAGCCCCATACCCATGAGGCCAAAATTACCCTAGGCTGGATCTGTTTTGGTTTTATGGAGAAGGAATGGGGAGAGGGAAGAAAGCCACAAAGAAATAAAGGGGAACAGGGGAAAAAAGAAGAGTTTGAGGTAGAGAAAAGGGGACATGGAGTAAAGAGAGAAAAGCAGAGAATGAAGTCATTCAAATTTTAATGCTTGTTTGAAACTAGACCAACATTTGAAAGTTCCAGTAACAGCCAAAGTACCGAATGCTTTACTGAGAACCGTAGAGCTACATAAGCCACACGTGCAAACACTTTGAACGGGTACCCATCACAGGCAGGTCCCTACCTTTGAGGCCAAGAGGACTATGAAATGCTTGAGGATGTTGGTCAGTGTCTTTCCACTAACATGGAGCCTGCAAACTAATGTGAGCTGGTTTCTGTCTACTATCAGAAAAAAAATATTATTCACACTGTTTTATTCTGAGAGAACAGGCATCTGACATTAACACAGGAGCTTTACCAACAATGAAATGGAGCTCAAGCGGCCGAGTCCTCTTCCCTTACAAATAAATTTCTGATCTCCCAGACAGCCCCAGAAGTTCTGCTAACAGGTTTTAAAATTGAAAGGGATAAAGTAGGAGATCACAAACAAGGGGAACACACAAACAAGGAAGCACAGAATTAACCAAGAATGATATTTTGTGAGGAACTGTGAGGACTGAATGCTTGTTTGAGCATACAATATTCTAAATTATGAGGAATAGGAAACTTTTTAGTCAAACCCATCTCTGAATAGAAATATTAATTTCACAGAAGTTTTTCCTGCACAGAACCTGGAGATCTGTACCAAAAATGCTGTGTGAATTAACTGGTTTCCATTTAAAAAGCACACATGTGAAATACAACAGACCTCAGGAAAGGAGGTCAGGGCAGGTGTGAGATGTGTTACTACCCAATCATATGAAATCTGCCCTTGGAACAAGACTGCTAGCTATGATAGCTTATACCTTGCAATGTATGACTGATCTCCTGCACCCACCTTCAGAGCCAGGTCATACGCAGCTGAGCTCCAAACGTCTCTCTCTTGGGCTAGCAGCAGAACTTGCTCTTCCAGTCATCTTCTCTGCAACTCGTATAACTCCCGATACTCTTCCAAAAGGCTAGAAGAAGGGAAAGACAATGAAATATGTGCACCTGTGTTTCTCATTCACATTTACTGTCTTTCTCCCGATTCCTAAAACTTTTCTTAGACATTTCCTTTTCCTCCTTCCTTCCTCAGTCACCTCCCACACAGCCTTTTCCCCAAGCCCCTATAACACCTTTCTGTTGATATTCCCATTGCGACTTGGATTCAGTATGAATACAAATCTCTGTAAGTGAATCTGTGTGCCTAAGCACCGCAACTCTGATACCAACCATCTAAATCTTTGATTTCTTAGGTACCTGAAGGTGTCCACAGGCCCTTAGAAGTTCAGAGCTGCAGGCTCTGCTAGACTACGAAGAGCTCACCAGCTGTGAATGTGGGGTGAAGAAAAGGGAATGCCAACACCTGAGCAACAAATGCAACTTTCATGACTTAAAACTAGGAACATTTTGAAAAGCTTTCTATCCCTTTGAGGGGTTTAGCATTTATAGCAAAATAATGGCATTTGTCATAAACAGCCAAGCTCTCTTCCCCAGAAGGAAATCAGCCCTCACCTCTCCTTCCCAACAACCCCAAGAGAATGAAACCAGCACGCTGCAGAAATCTCCCAAGCTCAGCTTTGGAAACAACTTACTTTGCCTTCGCCTTAGCCTCCTGCATGGCTGTAGCTAGCTCCTTTTGAGCTTTTTCTGCTTCTTTGGTCACCTTGCAGTCATGCTCTTGTACTTCATACAGCTCACTGAAACAGCAGGGAATATGCTGGACTTAATGCAACTTAGTCCAACCCAAAGGTCTCTACTCTGGCAGACACAGACTGGTGGGCCCTACACTATCATGCAGGACTTTTCCTCCAACACAATCATCTCACTGTCGGGGTGAAAGGCATCTTGAAGACCTCCTCTTCCCATGCATGCACACTGCTCCAACAACCCCTTTCTGCAGTCCCCCACCAACGAACCTCCAGCATGCTAAGGAAAGGAGGTGGCTTTGACATTATTTGGCACTAAGAGGGTGCAGTGAGAGTGTGAGGTGGCTCAAGTGTGATCCCTGTAGCTCTGCTTCAAATCATAACACTATCTTCCTGCTCCCATGGGAGGAAGATTAGAAAACTGAACAAAATCAATGGACTAAGCCTAGGGCATAGAGATAATTGCTTAGGATCAGGCAGGATTCAGACCTGGCCAGCTGTCCAACAGATCCAACAGATTCTTTAAAATAGAGTAGTTCTTCTGTAATATGTCTATTGACCAACTGCTGTGCCATCATTTTTTTGTAGAGGGTCTTCATCTGTTTAGGAATCCGCTCCAGGAGACCCACGTACCTCTGCCTGTGGTAAAATGAGTCAAAAAGGGCATTTACCTGAGAGTGCAGATCTCTTACCCCATCTGACGACCCTTTCCTTTCACTGCATAGGAAGCTATCTAGAAGGCAATCTTTTGAGTGTTTGGACTGGGGATTTTAAACACTCTGGAACAATTTAATTGCTACAAATAGTGGTAATCTGAGCATGGGAACACTGGCTGTGAGGGAAGTACCAGCTATTCTACGTGTGAAAACTTCCACTGAATGTCACACCACTCTCAAGTGTGGTGACAGTGCCACCGACTTCAAGCTCCAGGTTACCTAACAGAGGCTCGTTAGCCCTGGTTGTTAACTAGGCAGGGAAATCCTATTTCACTCCTGGCATCAGACCCCACACCAATTACATCATGACGGGCTAGCTTTGCTGGGTAAGGACACTAGGAACGATCTGCAATAGCTAATGCTGCTCCCGAGAGGACACTACCATAAATCAAGAGGGGATTAAGGGTTGGCTAATGATGACCTGAGCTTCGAAAGCAGCTGTCCTCTCTCCACGCAGTCCATGCTGACCTGCCGAATCAACTCGAAAACGATGTTGTAGATGTTCTGTTCCACCTTCATCAGCTCCAGCAAGTTGTGCAGCTGGCAAAACAGGAGAGAAAAATCACAGCCTTGCAGAGCCTGGCCAGCCTACCCCTTTAACAACAGAGGTTAGCACAGATCTCTCATTTTTTCTGAAGGAGGTTTCCCTTTGAGGACAAAACACTACTAAAGATATAAAGGAGAAGAGAAAGAGCCATCCTGCATGCACTCACAGGTTCATTTTCAAACGTGTTATGCACTAACCTGACTGCCCTCCCATCAACATCCATGGGAACTTCTCTGCTAATTCTAGCTGGAGTTCCTGCTGAGGCAGTGCTCTACATTTTTCAAAAATCCTTCCCCATCACCGTGCAAGAATAACAGAAAATAAGGCCAAGCAAGGTACAGATGTTCTTTACACCTGCTTTTTAGGTGTATGAAGGTTTCCAAAAGCCCATTTTGTAACACAGCAGCCTATCTCCCAATGAAGAGATGAGGCAGCTACTGCCTTCATTCCTCCATAGTAATAATGCCAAATGCATTTCTTTCCGGCACTTTGCCAGAAGGTAACTTCCTACACCAGCAAGCTAACCATTTGTTCCTTGTGGATCCGATGAAGAGAAGGCTCAGGAGAGGAAACCCCTGGTTTTTACAGGTCATACAGACAGCTGGCTTGGGCAGAAACTAGCTGCTAGGAGGTAGTTTAAGCACAGCAGGGATACACACTGGGGAAAACAGGATGTTGTTTTTCTGGGTACAAGAAAGTTATTTGGGCACAAGCAAGTTATCCACCTGTGAAGGTCCTGTTACTCTGATTAGCTTGTCTACTCCAGCTTTTTCCAACATGCTGTCCATCACCTCCATCAGCTGGATGACCTCTAACCTCCCAGGTTTCCTGACAGACCAGAAAGAGACAAATCATTATTCTGTATAGCATGTTACGATATTTTCCCAGGAAATGAAATTCAGTTATTTTTTTTCCAATAACAGCTTCATGCAGGGTGGTACTTACACGGATGGGAACAGACGTAGTTTCTTTTCACAGTCTTCAGGCAGCATTGTGTATTTACTGAAACGAACACAAATGTTAGAACTTGATTACAAAGCAATCCTTCCAGCACTAGCTACAGGATCCCACTCTCTCCTTCAATCTCTTTGTCCCATGTACAAGCTGATGAAGGTTGGAGAGGCAGAGAAGGGTCTACAGGGTTGCTCTTCAGCAGGAGCATCCAGAGCCTAATGTGAGAATTGGACCTCCTGCAGCTGTTCCCCCAGCTGGAGCTCCTTCTTCTTGCCACTAACGACACAAATCTTGTAGGAACCTTTCTCCCTTTAAAACCTCTTATGGTACTTGGCTAAGAAGTGACCAATGGGTTTAAAAGTTACTGGTGGGGCCAGAAGAGCACCACATATCCGCATCACACCCACCCAGAGACTGATTGCAGCAGACCATCGAAATAAGACGACAGTGTTCTGTTACATTGTGTTGGCAAAGAAGCTGTGAGGATTTCACTCCTAATCTTAGTATTTTAATCCTTGAACAATGAGAAGGAATCTCCTTTAAATTTAGTAAGTTGTCTGGAGAGACCAAGGGGAGTCTCAGTAGCTTTTTTTGGGCAAGGCTTGGTAAACTCAATTCAAAACTCACAGCCTGAAAAATTTAAAAAAAAAAAAAATCACAAACAAACAAAAAACCCCAGAGTGGTCAGATTCAAGATGCTAGCAGGCCTACACAAGCATAAAGTGAGAGTAAGAACTACCTAGAGCCTGCCCAGCTTTGTGGCAGAAAGCAATTCTAAAAGAAAAACAGAAAAACTAATCAAAATTATTAAAAAAAAAAGAAAAAAAAAGCAGCAGCAAAAAGCTTCTGAAAGTTGCCTCAAGGGATCAAACCAGACTTCAGCTTCTACATTCATGTCCAACTACTGACACCCCCCCCCCCCAAAGCAGTACTAGTCTACAGGAAATTCTCTGTTAGTCACCCCAAAGCAGCAGGGACAAAGAAAAGGAGGGTCACCTTGCTCTGCAGGGTTGACTATAGTCTGGTCATTAGCATGGGATTTGCACAACCTCCCTTTTATACTCTCCCATTCCCAACGGCAATAGGTGTATTTGGGCAGCATCCTCAGCCTCTCATCACTTCATCCCCCCCGCTCTGAACAGTTGAGGACAAACCCTTGTAAACCAGAAAACACTCACTCATCGAAGCACTTCAAGGGCAAAACTCCCCTGTTCCTCACGATGTGAAATTCTTCGGGAACCAGACTATCTGCTAGGGTTGCTCGCTAGGGTTGGAAAAGAGAGAGAGCATGAAACATCAGCATAAAAGGCATGAACACACTCCCGGTTCCTTCCCAAAGAGAACACAGGTGTGGCAGCTGGGAGAGGGAAGCTCACGTAGCAGCTTTTCACGCTGCTTTTCCCTTTCTCGTTCCATGCATCCAGAGCCTGACAGAAACAATCTACGTCTGAAAGCAGATTGAAGCAATGAACACCGAACTGTGGCAGGGGAGCCGGGGGGCTGGAGCCACAGGGAGAGATGATGAGTTTTAGGATCAGGGAAACATCAGGGGATGTGTATGAGGACTTCCCTTCTCCCAGCTAGTGATACACACAGAAAAACACCTGAACGGCAGCACTCACAGGAGTATGTGGGACTGTACCATGGCTCCCTCTCTGGTCCCGACAACTCTCAGTAAAAAAAGCTTCTGCCAGTCATTGATTTCTTAGCTTCTTGGCCAGTCGCAGTGTCACACAGGTAAGAGACATCCCTGAAATGGAGGGGAAGAGCTCGTTCACTGACCCACCCTGCCAGCAACCCTTACTGCCAGCCTAAGCCATGCGTGGGTTTGTTCTGCTCAGCCCGAGGCCAGGCTTACGGCCAGGACTCCCTCCCCTGGACCAAAAAAGACCAATGAGATCATGGTTTTTAGGCAGATTAATTTTGCATTGCCTATCCATTTTTCACATCTGCTGCCAACACCTTATCGCATACGTATCCAACGTCCGATAAAGAGCAAAACATTTTTCACTTCCTAGCACCGTTAAGCATCGCTTATTTACAAGGAAGTGTAAAGCTATTCCCTGCTAAGTCCATTAAAACCAGAAGAGCTTCTTTTCTTAATAATGGATCACAGAGCATCCCTGCGAGCCTGGCATCCTTTGGAAGGACGGTTCAAAGAATTGCTCATTTAGCAACTCTTATTTATTACTCCCCAAACATCTTTCCCTCGAACCTCCCCAGCCCGAACTCGGATGGGGCAGCTGGTCCATTCATCCAGCCGCATTAGGCACCGCAGCCACCTACCATAAGAAAAGACCAAGGGAGAGATCTAGCTCTGCGTTCCCAGCTCTAACGTCTTTCCATTGCCCTGGGCTCCTTATCCCTTCTTTGCTTACTTTCCAGCGCCTGTCAAACTGACAGGGTGGTCTGTCAGGTATCTGAACTTGCTCCGATGATTAGGATAATGCCAAAGCCAATCTGGGGTTTGCAGGCAGCCCTGCAGACAAGGCACACGTGGCTGTCACTTCTTAGCGAGAAACATGCCAAGGAATGGGAGAGGTCAGGGTGGCTGTCTAAACAAGCTCCACATCATTATTTCTGTCTCGGGGCTAAAGAAACTGGTGTGGACAGAACAGCCCTGGCAAGGGCTTCACAGCAGCACCAGGGAGCAAGCACGTTTTGCAGGGACTGGAAAGCAGCACTTTGGATCTGCATCAAATGGCGCGGTCAGAAAAGTGATGCATTAAGATAAATGCATCTTACGAGGTCAGCAAACTTTCCTTTTGCCCAGGGAATGAACACATGCCCCCAAAGAAGAGGTGATTCTAGACAGAAAAAGGCGGGAGATAAAAACACACTCGCCCTGAAGCCCATTGGGGTTTTGGTGGCTTGTGGGGACCGTAAATACTCTGGGCTGTACAGAGAACTGCTGGCACATGTCAGGCTTCGCAAAACCTCTTCCGGAACAAAACTGTGCTCCAGGGAGGAAGAAGGAGGCCTGCTGTGATCAGGCACCCTTGAGGTACCCCTCAGCTTGGGGATCTCTAGAAAATAGCATGTCAGAACCATTTCAACAGCATTTATTCTGCTGGTGAACAAGAAAGCAAAACCGATGACAGAATACAGGGCTGAGAAGAACAAGATGTCTTACCCCAAAACAGGATCAACTCTACCTAATCACTTATCTCAAAGCAGGATCAGCTACCTAAAACACAGGCAGTTAATCCCATTTTTAGCAGTTGTTAGATCTTCGGTGAAGCCTAGAACAACAGTTACCTTCTAACGATGGGAGATAAAGCACTAGTCACACAACTGCGCCAAGCTACCAGGTATGCAAACGCCAAGGGATGCTGCAAGCAACTAAAGTTTGTGTGTTTCTGTAAAGCCATTTCCCTTCTTGTGGATTGCTAGCAGTCGGCTTTCTGCAAAGATATTAACACCCTAAAATACCAGCAATTGCCTAAATAAAGGCAAAACTTAATGCAGAGTAGCATTCCGCTGTTAAAGGGAAGCTGGAAGGAGGGAGTATCAGATGTACAACCCCCGCAGCCTCCAGCCCAGCCTTACCTGACCAGTCCTCGCGACCGAGCCTGCCCCCAAGGCGCCGCTTGGTTTCCTTCCATCAGCATCACTGGCACTCCCGTTGTGGGCATAGTGAATGTTTATGTCATTGCAATGCTTAGCCAAGGAAATTTGCAGTAATGAATGATCTAGAAACAGAATTAGACCTGCATTCGTACTTCACAGGGTTAACAGGGTTTTTTTTGTTATTATTTGTTGTGGAAAACCCCCTTACACCTGACATTAGGTCCATCAGTTAGGAAGAAGGCCCCAGTGCTTTGCTACATCCTCCATAGGGGTGCTTGTTTTTCCATCTACAAACTGCACTAAGAACAACTGCTTCTTTTATACATCTAACTGGGCCAGAGATTTAGTTATATTTGTCTCCAATTATTAATCATACCACTTTTTCTTCTTAGCAGTATCTTACTGATGAAAGACAAAATCATATTTCCATTAGTTTCGTAATCTCCACAAATTCTCATCTGAAGCCTTTTCCCACCCACTAGCCTTGCCAATAGATATTGTTCTTCATAAATGCTCTTGGTATTAAAACTCTTTGACCTCTGTATCAGCTGTGTCCTTGTGTACTGTGGTTTCCAATTAGGTTGACTACGTGTTTTTGCCTTCAGATACATGTTTGTGGGTGCAGGTACAGTCTAGGAGCAATCTTGCCAAGTAGTTTCTTGTCTTGCTGCGTAAATGGTTTCTTGGAAAGAAAATACAAAAGTTTGCTAAAAGTTTCTGACAGAAGAAAACTTTTTTTCCCCTTTAACAGCTCTGTTTGGCAGTACAGGATATTCCCACCAGAAAGGATGGGAAGATTAATGGCAGTGTTCTGTAGCAACTACAGTTTAAGGACGCAGACAAGACTTGACTTTAGAGTATGTTACACAGCTGGAAAATATCACATTAAGTTCTTGGCACACAAACCCTTTTCAGGCCCAAAATAAAGGCAGAAATCACCAACACGATATACATTTGGCAGTTGCTCCAATTTAATATGCATTAAATCAGGAGAGGTTAGAAACTCTGGTCTGTTCCAAGAGCTATTATCAACTCCTTCCCCGTGCTCCTCTCCAGCACTTCCAAGGACATCCTTCCCTCTAGCAGATGGGTGAGGGCCGATACACAGCCATAAAACACCAACGATCCTTCTCAGCTGGTATTTAGCTCCGACATTTCCTGCTGCTTTTTAGGACCTGAAGAAGGGCTTGTGTAAAAGTTTCCTTCTACACACCCAGCCGAGATCTCCCTACGCTTCAGCGGTCTTGCATGGTACCTCCAGGCTTGGGCCTGCCACAGCATGGCTGTCTCCATCCCTCTCCCCTCCTTGCCCTTGGAAAGGTGCAGACTTGCAGCCCCATCCAGGAGCACTGAGGGGTGGCTGTGCCAGGGACTCCCCGGGGCTGCAGGCACAGGCAGCCTCAGGCCACCCCACACCCACTGGCTTGCAGCCCCCGGACCCCCAAGGTAGGCCCGCTCCCCCCTCCACGGAGGGGCAGAGGGCCCCCTTACCTGCCAGCCCTTACCTGCCAGGCAGCTCCT
>NW_008795025.1:3062699-3093233 GCF_000699145.1 Aptenodytes forsteri | reverse complement strand
CCACCCCCCTCACCCCCCCCAAATCAGGAGCCTCAGAGAAGAAACAGGCCAAGGCAAATTTTTTTCCTCCCCTAATAGCAAAATAGATTTCAACTGCTGTAATACAGTAGATTATAAACAGCTCTTCTGCGTGACAGAACACGGTACAGATTGCATACACGGAACCACTGGTGCCAGGGCCGCGGCCTGTGCACATAGCAGCGTGGGGTGGCTGCTGGGCCATTCAGGAGCCTCAGAGAAGAAACAGGCCAAGGCAAATTTTTTTCCTCCCCTAATAGCAAAATAGATTTCAACTGCTGTAATACAGTAGATTATAAACAGCTCTTCTGCGTGACAGAACACGGTACAGATTGCATACACGGAACCACTGGTGCCAGGGCCGCGGCCTGTGCACATAGCAGCGTGGGGTGGCTGCTGGGCCATCCTCTGCTTGTGCACCTCTCCCCTGCCACCGCAGGTGAAGGGGCAGCAATGGCTTCTTGGCCACAGCTGCAAGCACAGGGAGAAGACGAGGCTGAACTTGGCTGGCTCGGAGGTACTGCGGGAAGCCAGTCCATAACCCTGGTGCCGCAGAGCGCGTGGGCTTGATCACAGCTCACGCTGGATCGCCGTCCTTCCAGGCCATCTACATTCAGAAGGTGGGAGCTCAAACAGTTCAGTTTTCCTTTAGCGGGTGGACTGATTTCACATCAACCATGCCATTTCATATTAAAAAAAATACATCAGGATTTCCCCCCCTCCCACCACAGCACGTAGCACATGCCGTACTCGGACGGCTGTTGCGGATAGCACACAGTGAGCAGCTCAGATGCAGGACTGCTTCACCTCTGAAGGCTGGAAGCTAAATACCCCAACGGAAAGGACGTACTAGGTGTGACTCTGCACAGGTTCAGTCTTCCTGAGAACAAACTGTTATCTGCATGAAAACCGGGACACGTTTCACCATATTAATACCGATTTTTGTGATGTTATTGAGGAAGGAGCTGCAGCTGTACTGGCTGCCACCCAAAAGCTGGAGGCTTCCCACCTCAAAACTGAGGGAGTTACCATGGAAGCAAGCTGCACAATTCTTGTGTTGGGAAGAACCACAAAAACCAGTACATACTATTATTAAGAACTTGTGAAGGGCAGGTTGTGAACCTTCGCATCCTCATTATTGACCAGAACACCATATTGCTAGCTCCGGCACTCACAGCCTAAGAGAACTCGAACAAACATGGTATAATTGACTCTAATTAAACAAGCAATGTGCAAAAGACGTAGTATTTCCCCTCCAGTACTCTTGTGAAAAATGAAAATAAGCCCACATTCAAAAGCAATTTAAAAACACCATGAAACTGAAAGTAAACCCAATTGTTAATGCCCTGACAGCACAATTACCAGATGCCTTGATCTACAAGGCTAAAAACCTCAACCTGTCAAAAACGAAGACTAGTTCCAACAGCTCAGCACCCCTTTCTGGTTGCCTTTTGCTTGCCAGATGCTCAAGCCCTCAGGCTTCAAACAGCGAGGACGCTGACACAGTAAATGCTGATATTCTTTATTAGGAATATGACAGTGCCAGCTGCGAGGGAAACACCCAAACTTGGCACAGAAGTACCATGATTTGATCTCCTTTTGAGAACACTGAGACAGTAGCAAGACCTGACACATGCATCAAGAAGACAAATCAAGTCCCTAATCCATCACACCCTATTTGAGTGCAGTTACATCGGTACGTAAGTGTTTTGAGCACCACAGCTAAAAAGTACTGGACTGAATTTCATCCTATACTAAGGAGGTGACAAAGCTGTTTGGCCAAAGGGGTTTGTTTGGTGTTGTTTTTTTTTTCCCCCCAAAAAGGAAGCTTCATTGCTCCAGCACTTCTGTCCCTTCCTCCCACAAAAGGTATGGTGAAAGATTTAGGATTAATCAAACTGAATGAGGATAAAGTAATCCATTTCACTCTCGGGATTTTATACACTAATACTGCCAAGTCTGAGTATCTACACGAATCCCTTCCTCTGAAATAAACCCAACTGTTTCAACAAACAAGTTCTAGTAGGAGGTATTTTCAGAGGAGAGCCACATACGCGAACGCTGTGTTTGGCAAATTTGACCTGACACAGTATCCTTTCTGAAGCGCAGGATTCCTTCTTACAGAAAACTGAACTGGAAGAGTTTAAGTATCGCCTAGCTTTCATGAAATTACTTTTGACTCAGGTTAGTAAAAATAGAAGCCCAAAAGATAGTCTTAAGTGGATTGGGAGACAAGTCCATCAACAGTCCCAATACTGCTGGTATCAAATACCTAGGCTGTAGGTCAGTAAGGAAAAGCTGTTACCAAAAAAGTGCCAATAAAGAACATTTGAGTAATTCAGAAATCCCTGTGACCAAAGTTAAGGTACCTCCATCAGGTTACCCTCCCTCTCCAATAACGGGAGCTGCAGTTCCAGTAAAACTGGAGAGAGACATACCCAGATACTATGTAAGTTCCCTTTTGTGCTTAGCATCTGACAGAACAAGGAAGCTGAAGGGACTCATCCTAATTAATAGAAATTGAAACACCGAATTCACATAACGCTTCTCCCTTGAGCAGTGTGTATGGGAGGATGTCCTACCTCTTCAGAAAGAAGAGGGCAATACCTAGGAAACTGATCTTCACCTGAAGTCCCCACGTAAAAGCAGACACAGGCAGATGAAAAAGCAGCTCTGACCCCAGCCACTGCATCAACCCTCATTTCCCACCGAGGGTGTTAGAAGCTGCTACAATACACGTCGGCAAGAGGCACCAAGATGTGCTGGCATATTGAACTGGACATAGCCATTTCGGATGAGAATGTGCTATGTACCTGTAAAGTTGATTGCATTTTCTTACAGTTGGGTCACAGTATTTCAAATCTTTCACACTAAAGAAAGCCTTAACAACTTGTATACCTTAAAGCACCTGCCAAATTAAAGCAAAAGCTCTTTTACAAGTTAATTGTGTTAAAAGAATTGATTATCTGGAGCAAGAGAAAGAGCGAGCTAGAAGAAAAACCTATTCCTCAAGTTGCAAGGGCCTTTGGAGAACAAAAATGCTGTAAGTCAGTTTGGAACGTAATGAACACAGAGAAAACAAATTTTCACTGTAAAAAGTCATATAAAGACTGCACACACTATGCCCTGCTTCTGAACCTGATTCTCCAATGCAGCCACAAGTAAATTGACAATCCCTTCTTTCTCTGCCCATTTTAAATCTGTAGGCAGCCAACACACAGAATGCAGTTCAAAGCCATCCAGGAATACTTTGGCTATTTTCAGAGCAAGGAGGCAAATATCCTGTTGTTCTGCCACTTGTCCACATCATAGCGGCAGACAGGGACACAAAGAATAGAAGTTTTGTAGACACCCCATGACCAAAAGGGAGAAAAAGATTGCAAAAGGTACGGCTAAGGAAGATGGACGGACGCTAACAATGAGCTACTAGCAAATCTGACTAGACTATCTGATGTCCAGAAGAGCAGCAACCTGGGGGGACCCCTGGATGAGTAGGATTCCAGTAGCTCCACCTTCAGCTCACTGTTTTTCTGGCAAGGAAATGGCTCAAAGTAGGATAGCACGTAGTAGATGCTGCCTATGAAGCCCGTGGCAATCCAGGTCAACTGGTTTGCCTCAGCAATGTTTAAAAATTACAGTTTCTCCCCAATAATCAGGAGGCACAACTTCCCTTAGAAAAAGCCCATAGTGAGTTAGGTCATTGGTCCAAATACTTGGAGGACAACTCTGATCTTCTGCGATGATGACACGGCCAGAGCATACACTTTTCACATCTTCATATGACATGACCATGAACGTGGTTTTAAGTAGTCCAGGATCGTGGGCTGCAAAACATGGAGAGGCAGCAAGTTAGTCACAGGCCAACAGCACCAGCTGTGGTGTGGTCTGCCGAAGTCAAACTTCCCTAGCAGGAAAGATCAAACCGCATTTTCACATCCTGCAACCCTATTCTTATCCTCACTAAACAGTGTGTGGAAGTGCAGCTACAGTCACAACAAGCTGTTTGCCTGCCATCCGCCTTAACCCTAGTTCTGACGCATCAGCTAAATGCTGTGTCTAGTAGCATATTGTATCAGGAAGCCAGTCATTTACGATGACAAACTCTTAAGTGAGGAGAATCAAAAAATAGTTTGCCCAGGGACATCTTTGCTTAAAACTGAAATCAACTAGGACAGCAAGAAGTTTTATGTAGAACAGAATCTGATGGCAAGAAAATGAGTTCTAAGTCAGAAAGTAACACCAACAAAACCCCAAACTGACCATTTATAGGCAAGCAATTCTCACTGCCACCCACTCTAGCCTGGGAGAGACACAATAGGCTCAGTTTTTGTGAGCCTCCTAGAAAGGCTTCTCCTGACCTCACTGGCCAAGTGCTGCAGTTCCATTCACACAGCCTGAATGGCCTAGCGTACTCTCAAGTAGTGGCTTATGTCCTCAGAAACGTGGGAAAACCACCCTCAGTTTCAAGTAGTGAAATACCATCAGCATAGAAAGAGCACTAATAAAAGCACTTTTGTTAGAAAAAGTTTTACCTAGGTTCTCTAGTTTCTAGACTAAATAACTCCTAATGAACTTATACAGCACACTGCCAGAAAGGCTCATGCCATTTAACTTCTGCCCTGTCCCCACAGCAAGAAAGGACAAGCCACTCGCACGGTCAGTTATCCCACAGGAAAGGTCAGTCACTCACATTTTCCATAGGGCAGTACTGGCGGGCATACCACTCCTGGCTGTAGAGGCAAATGATGACACCTTGGCCCAGGAAGAGGGATGTCCACATGATCACGTTCCAGATGGGCCCTTTCCGACGGTCATTAAGGATGAAGTTGAAGACCACTGGAAAGGGGTAAAACAAGAAGCATCATTCAGAAACAAACTAAGGAATAAAGAATCAAAGACCAGCTGAGTTCACTGGATCTTTCCCTCCCTTCACTTCATCTCTGGAGCAACAAGGCTGCTCCATGAGGTCAGTATAGTGCAAGAAAATCTGATTATGCTTGGCAGTAGAGCAAATACTATGAGTTGATTCTGACATTTACTTCCAAGAGGTTTGCCAACAAGCTGGACCAGCTGCAGGCCTCTGGGGATCAATATTGTTTGTGTCACACTGGTGACCAAGACATGCTAGCAGAGGTGGCCTAGAGTTTATTAGAGCCCTCTAACTCATTCTAGCTCAAAACCCAAAATAAAATGCAAGAGCTTTAACTTCTAAATGGGCTCTCTTCCTCACTGCAGTAGTAAAGTAATACTTGTTTTATGCTATGACTTTAAAGAGGAAGACTTCCAGCCTGCTGACATACACCAATTCAATTCAGGCTTGGCAAAGAAGAAGCAGTGCTATTAAAATGTGTACAGTGTCACATGAACAGCAGTATATCATATATAGCTCCTCTTCCTCCCCATCCATACCTTGCTCATCTCAGTCCCAAGCTTGCAAACCCAGTGTGGGTTATATATACATATATATACACACATATACCTACTGAGCTACTTGGCTGCAAAAATCCATTCACAAAGTTTGGACCCACAGTTCCAACTCTTGGACAAGAAACAGTTCTGTGTGTTAGTGCCTAAAGGATAACTGGCATCAGAAGAGCAAAGCATGCTTGTTTAAAAAAAAGGAAAAAGCCACAAACCCCACAACCCACTCATACACTCTCTCCCGGGAACTTACTTCCAAAGCACATAAACAGGCAAAAGAGAACTGGATAGAAGTAGCCGAAGCAGATGCTCAGAACATATTCGTGCACAGCAGCTGATACTGTGAAGACAGATAGCATAGCTGCTGCTTTGAACTTCTTACCAAAAAACTGGAAGAGAGAAGAATACCAAGCATTATAAGCTATTCTGCTGTGGTTTTAGTTCGGTTGTTTCAACACTTTTTTTTTTAACCTGAGCTAAGAACGGCCTCCTGCAGCCAAGAGGCATACATGAAATGCTAAGTGCTTTACAGAGCACCTTGGATTTTAGGTGTTTTTCTTCAGGCGTATTTCTGGTCTCCTGCATAAGTACTCAGGTTGAGCCCACTCATGAAATATCTATCATAGCTCATCAAAATAGTGCAACGTGAGTTCAGACTGTTGAGTCAATTCTTACATTCCTACATCTCAGACCCACATTTTGCACACATTAAGGACTTGGAAATGAGCAACGGATCTCTCAAAACCACAGTGGCTACCCACAACAGCTGAGGCAAGACATTTTTGTGCTTCTCAATGGACAGTGATGCTGCATCTTGACAAATGTACTGCCTTGCCCAGTAGTTAAATGTTTAATTAACAAAACAGAAGAATACATCTGCTTGTTACTCACCCAAAGGAAGTCCCTGTAGGCATAGTAATAGAGCCAGTCATGCACTACCACGTTCCAGGTTCGGTAGTAGTTTGCATAGGAAGTGGAATTCCACCAGTCCTGAAAGCACAGTTGAAGGACTATAAATCTAATTAAGCATAAAACATTCTACAGGTCTTTTCTGGGATATCAAGTTGAAAAATACCTATCAGAATAATACCAAGCTAATATAACAAGTTGCACAATGAAATAATGCTTTCCATTGCACTTTCGACATTCTACTCCATATATCAAAGTTTGGTTTTATCCCAAACTGCAGTGGCTGAGATAAAAGAATAAAAAGAGCGCTAATAGAGTTATTGGGTAGGTCTAGTGGCTGGTTTTGTTTGTGCACAGGGTATATTACCTTAAAAACAATTCAGACTGCCAAGGAGAAGTCAGATCTGTTCTACAGCACAGCAACAAACTTAAGCCCTAACAGCATAAAACAAGCAAAACCCTGTGGATGCTTTGTTTGGTAAGACATCTTCAGTTTCCTCCCCTTTCCTTTTCATTAGGAAAATGAACTTTAGAAGCTTTATAAGCTATAACTCCTGCTTCTCACCTTGTAGAACATCCTATCTGCAAAGCGCAGCATCTCAGCAAATGCGTTGAGCCAACAGTGAAGGAATGCAAAGAAAACCAGGAAGAGAATCAGTACACCTACAAACAAGATAGATTCAGACCGGTTTTGTAGTGTTTTTTCTCAGCTATAAGCAAGAGCATGTAACGCAGTCAAGACTGTTCTATAGGCACTGACAGATGAGCTTTGTGCTACCTACACAAAAAAAGTAAAAGTATTCCAGTTTCTCACCACACCAGGCCATGCTTACCCCAGAGGGCAATAGCAAGGCTGCCACAGAGCCTAGAACTTGGCTTTGAAGACAGTTAAATTCAAACCCAAGCTTTTATTTTGTGCCGCTGACTCTAAGTTTGACACCATAACGTTGAAGTCTGCCCACAAAACCTCCTTTGCTGATCTTTGACTGTCATGAATGCATCTCATACCAAGCACTTCCCCTCCCTTCCGCCTCTTCCATAGATATAGTCACTCATGAATCCGGGTCTTACCTGGCAGAATGGAATTGAAGATGCAGAGGACCAGCCCTCGAAGACTGAAGGTTTCTTGACTACTGTTGCGAAACTGAGGAATGCAGAGTCTCACAAAGATGTAGTAGGCATAGAAAAGCGAACCAAGCACCTGGAACAAAAAAAAGTCTGACTCCGTAAGAGAAACGCACAATTAGCACATCACCACTTGACAGCTCTAGGAGAGGAACAGCAGCTGCCAACACAAGTCAAAGTAATTTATGTTACATTGCTGCTAATAAACTTCCCTAAGGGTCCAGACAGAAAGTAAGCCACAGCCATCTCTGCAGCACATTGACAGCCAGAAGCAAAAATCAACTTGTCTTTAGACCTACTACAGCAGGTGTAAGTTTCTCCTAGACCTACCAACTCAGAAGTTATGACACAGAAGATTTGTGCCAATGCCAAAGTAAGTGGGGAAAGTACCCTGTGATCTAGGTTTGAGACAAGGGCAGAAATACTTGAAAAATACTTACTGTAGTTAAATCTAATATTAAAGCTTACTTTTCTTTTATCTCAAAGGAGACGCTTACAGGCCAAATCACCTCAGGCCTTCTCTGGCTCATGAACCCATGTTCTGGAAGTTGAGGTCAAAATGCAAGTCACTGCTTTAAATACTCTGACTGCTGTAAGCCAGGTGTGTGCTTTGTCACCCTCTTTTGTCAAAGAACAAGCAGCCAAAGGCCTTTTCATGCTTCGTGTTTGGGGGTTTTTTGGGTTTTTTTTTTTACTGTTTTGCTTTTTTAAACCATGAATCCATTGTGTGACAGTAAAAGTTTCAATCGTGCAAAGCCATTACTTGGAAACACATCCACAAGAAGCAACTGAAGCTCATGTCCAGACAAATATGAAGATCAGGTCAACCTTGAGCTCAAATAAGCACTGAAGATTTGAACTCCAGGCCTCATTATTTCAAAATTGGTCTGAATATCTGCAGGCGGGTAGGTAGCTGTGCCAGTACAATACAATACAGCATCAGTGTAAAGGAAGAGGGCCAGAGCATGGATATTGCGCTCCACACACACATGCAGCATTTGTTTGCATGGAATGGAGTCCAAAGGCTTGTTTAAGCAAGGATTTTTTTTTTTTTTTTTTGACACCACCATTAGTGCAGCAAGATCACTTTCTTTTTTTCCTCACTAAAAAGTATTCTTCTCTGGTAAGCCCCCACCAAGGAAACAGTGATTTAATGCCAAAGGGAGAACTGTTTAGCAACACAGTTTAGATGATCTCTGAAAGTGCATTCTTCAGAAAGCTGCAGTACTCACCTGTGCAAACTTGGTAGCTACATAGCCCCATCTTATCATGGGATTCCTAGGAAAGAGAACATGTGATATCATATCTAAATAGGACCTCAAAGCAGCAAAAACCTCCCTTCAGTTATTGATTCTACTGACCTATACTCTGAAAAAAAAAGTTTTTTGATTTCCAGAGTTCTTAATCTCCTGACATAGAAGAGAGATCTGCCCAAACTGCTGGTTCCTACTTTCAACTACAGCAGGACAACTATGGCAATTCCATAAATGGAAAAGTATCTGGAGGGCAGCATTACACAATTACGTAGGAGGTGGCGATCTGCCCAATAGCCACATAAAGGACTGCTGACTTGACACTGTCAAAGTGCAACCCAGCAAAGTACAGAAAAGTTTGGGAGTTCCCAGTTTTAAAGGCTTCAGCCTACCTCCTCAAAACTCAAGAGACAGGGCTGCTTATTAGCACCACATAAAACAACACACAAGCCTACTACAGGAACTGTGTGTCACTAGATATTGAGTAGCAAGTGCTTAATTTGTTTCACTTCAAGTGCACCTCCCAAAGAAATAAAACCAGAACTGTAAAGTCAAAATACTATTAGCGTTACAGTGAGTTTTCATGACCAAGTCCTGCTCTTGCCAGGCTACTGACTTAACCACATCTTTATGAAAGCTCTAACTCATAAATTGAATAGATCACATTAAGGGATGCTTAACGTTGGCTTCAGTTTTTAGACTACTTTAATGTTCTATTAGTGTTGCTCACATTACCTGGGATAGTTGTCTCTGTAGATGAGGGTGGGAGCGAAGAGGAAGTACAGGTATTGAGAAATTCTGGGAATAGGTACTGTGCCTGGAAGAGGGGAAGATAAAAAAAGAACACTCTGCAATCCTTCTGCTTACTGAAGGTTCGGTTTCCCCAGTACCCTCTCACAACATACAACCCTTATCACCTCAAAAAAACATCAGTCTGGAACTAAAGGTATGGGATTTGCAGAGAATAAAACAAACTAGATTTATCAGATGGAATCGCCCCCCCATGAAGCATAGTTAACAAGTGAGGGTGACTAACAGGTAGTGCAGTGCTAACACCGTGATATCACATTTCCTTTCCTCCTAGGAAAGATGAAGCTGCAAGGCCTGTATCAACATGTGGGTTCATGTTCAGTTCTGGCATGCCTTGCTGAAATAGCTTCTGTGCTTCTACAATTGCTGTCATTTTGACTAGAGCACTGAACTGGGGGTGTGCAGGCAGCCTCTACACACCTTTTTCTCCAAAAAGCAGAAATAAGGAGTCCTGTTGGAACAAGACTTAAGACACAGATGACTTCAACCTGAACACAAGACAGTCTAGCTCATTGCCTAATACCAAATGAAAAGGTTCAGGCTGAAATTATGATGCAGAAGGTCAGCCTAGAGCCTCATCACCTGCCCATCCAAAGTCACCTACTCAAATCCTACCTCTCCAATTCATGAGGACAGCTCAAAGCAATGGAGGGAAAACAAGAGCTGGTTATGCACTGCTGTCAAAAAAAGTAGGGCAAGTTACTCACTGGACTTGTCCTTTACAGAGGACAGGACTCTGGGTACATTCTCCCGGACGAATGAATGAGCCTTCATAACAAGACGAACCTGTAAGACCGACAGAGTATCAGTTTAATATTCTCACTTTCTCAACTTCCCAATAAAGACTGGATCAAGGATTTTAAGGCAACACCTTTAACATCTTGGTTTCTCTCCAATTTACCCCTTTTACAAGGAAAGGGCTGCTTCCTCTGCCCACAAGCCTGTTTAACCAACATGAATTTAAAACACTGCCAGGTGAAATGCACAGTAACAATCATGAGTCAGGAGAGTCAAAACACATCTCATTTACACTCACAGGACCACAGCATACACAAGGACTCCGAATCACACCAGTAAGTCACTAAACAATTAACATTAACTGAAAATTGAAGCAAAAAACCCCTTATCCTTTTCAATAGGCCAGTATGTTTCAAAGTCGTGAAACTGACTCCTTTAAGTTAGATGTGTTCTACAACAACTACCACTACATTGGAATAAGGTGGTGCCCCACATAAATAGTCCCTGAAGGACCAAAAGGAGGGCTAGTCCAAAGTTAATTCTTCAAGCCTACACTCTCATCTCTGACCGCCCTTGTTTTAACCTGATGGTCTGACCAGTCCTCCACACTCTTGCACTCTTCCGCCCCTTCCCCCGAAAAAGAAAATTCTACTTTCAATAAAGTTCTGACAACAAGACAAAGAGTTGCTTTTTGGGAACAGAAAGGGAAACAGGAAGAACTTGTTGACTATTTACTTGCCTTTTTTTTTTTTTTTTTTTTAAGAGGAATGCTACAGCTTCCTTGTGAACTATGGCACAACAGGTTCTTAAAATTGTTTTTAAGCATTTAGCATCCACAAGACAACTAGAAATAAATGGAATTTCAGCCTTGAAGAATGTTCAGAAAAAAACCACAGTAAAATCTTAAATACCGGGGAAAAAACCCAAGTGGTTTCCAGGTCAAAAATGAAGTTTACTATCTACTTTTTCTCATTAGACTTGCTGCATGTAGGTCTGTCTTCAAGTCAAAGACAAACTCCATCCACAGGCCTGGCTTAATTTAATGAATAAAAGCAACACTTGACTCCTTAGGAAAAAGGACCCTTTCCATTCTGAAAACAAGATTCAGTGTATCCAAAGATACCGGGTAGGGACCTACCTGTTCCAGTATTACAATAAAACGGGAAGCCGGAGGCAGGGCATACGATACAGCAATATAGGTTGGTCCAAATCCAAGCCCAGCTGTTTGGAAGAGCGTGAACAACATCCCATAGAAGAGAGAGTGGAGTACACGATGGGAGGAACTGCAGTAGCCTTGGGCCCACCAGACAAAAAGGTTGTATGGAACGATAACTGTGGCACAGAACATGCACAGCCAAGTACAGAAGACAACTGGGAACTTCCCAAAAACAAAGACCAAGAGATCAAATCCTAGGACCAGCCTAGAAGGCACAAGGAAAGAGACAATATTCAGCGTCCACTGTTTCATTAGAAATACTTCTACTCCACTAAGTGGCTACAAAATGCAAAGCTTCCAGATCATAATTGTTTGACAGTCTAGATAGAAGTGACTGTGACAATTTTCAGCTCAGAAACAGAGGGCTGTCTGTGGCAGAGTTAAGTGACCACCCACAAGCACATCAGAAAATAACAGATGAAGGACTCATGCCATCAATGCTGTCAGGCACAGCTTACCTTCAAATCCCACAGGGCTTAAGCACATCTTTAAGATCAGCACGTGCTTTAACAGTAAGCTCAAGCTCATCTCTGCTAAGAACAAGCACGTGACTAAATGATCCACTGCTGAACCAGGGTCCAAAAGAGCTTTTGGGGAACACTCCCAAGACATCATTACTGTTCGGTTAAGAATCAGTTCTTCCCAGGAGTTTAACACCTAAAGAGGCTTTTTCCCACCTCTATAGGCGTGAGGTATTTTAACATCTAGCACTGAAACCTAATTTAATTCTGCTTTGTGAAAACTGTAGGCATTCCACATGGATTCAGTTCAGAAGTCACCCAAAAGACTTAGGGTCATTAGATGGTCAGTCCAAATATGTCCATGTGGTGTGCACCTGGTCCTTTATTTCATTAATCAAGCTTAAAACACAAGGACATAAACAAAAGGATGTTCAACCTTACTGGCTATCAAAGTCACCAGAGCTTACTCTTACTCATAAGCAGCTCTTCTGAACCAAGGTCAGAGGAGAAGGTAGTACAGACTACACCAACACAATTTATTTGTTCTCATGTGGAGGCTCAATTGCAAATTGGATCCAAATTATCAGATCTAGCTGAGAACATAGCAGTGATTTTTTTTTTTTTTTAAGTAATCAGAGATTCCAGCCCTATTAGTTGATTTTCGAGTTAAATACCTATTCTCCCCCAGTGTCCATACACCATTAAGTTAGGATCAGCTAAACAATATTCAATAGTGCATGAGCCTGTTCTTATACCTAGACAAGAGGGACAATGATTATAATCAAGATAGAGCTCTAGTTTTGTACACTGAAAATCAGATAATCAGCAAGATAAACATGTAATCCTACTTGTGTACACGGGATACAGCTTGCCAAAAAGATGCTATTTAAAGCAACAAGCGAGCATGAGGAAAGCAGTCTTTCACAATCTTGTTCAGAACTGGCTACCTACAAAGCACAATCTTAACAGAGGCTGTGCCAGTATCCTTGAGATTTTTTCCCCAGGAAAAACAAAAAGTTCTATTTTTATTTAAGCACAAGTACAGTGTTCCAGAACTGTCATTTTTAAACAGAGGAAGGACTGCTGAAGTATTTAAAGTTTTTCTAAACACACTCCTCCTTCAAGCAACGCAAGCAGCTGAAAGCTACTGTTTCATTAAATATATTCAACTAGAGCAGTCCACATTCAATAATGACCCCTCCCTTTTGCCAGCCTTGTGATGAATAAGCACATTAGGCCGAACTGTGCTGGCAATAATTCTCATGGAATACACCAATCTGTAGGATTTCTCTAACATCTAGCTATCTGATTTGAAATTACTATATCCCCTCAACAGGAATTCCAGCATATATTTTAAGTATGTCAAATTGAAACCCCCCCTTCCAACAACATCCCAAGGAAAGATTCCTCCTTCTTTCTTCACCATTCTGCAGTTTCATGTACCTCTGGTGCTTTGGAATCAAGCATTTCCCTGCCCTGGTCCCCGTCTTTCCAAAGCATTCTTACCTTCCTTCATCAATGAAGTCTACTAAAAGTGTGCTGAGGATGAAGACAATGAGAAGAGCGATGAACATGTGGTAGATCGTCCTGATGTGACTCACTTCAAACAGCTCACTAAGAGAGAGATTCGAATGCTATCAGACCATTCGCACGTAGCACATCACACCTCCAGTATGTTAGCTTTCAAAGTGTTTCACAGTAAGGTAAGATGACATCACTGCCATCTCAATTCAAAAGACTGAAGTTAACGCACAATTTGGGTGCCAGTCTACACAGACACTTTCTCGGTTTATCCTCAGATAAAAGATAATTAGCCATTATCTTAGTGGTACTGAGAGGACTGTAATTAAGGTTTACATTTCGGAAGCTTGCAAGCTGTAGTAGAGATGTTTTAGAAAGAAACAGAGAAGTTTAGACAGATTAGTCCACAGGGGTTTGAACATAAGACCACGCATGGTGGTGGTGAGAGTACCTCAAAGCAATGGCTAGCTAGTTTGCTATCAAGGGTATTTTCAGTCAATTTAATGGAAAATGTGAAGTTAAGTTACTCACTCCAAGAGGGACCTTCTGGCAGTAAAGATCTTCCCATGTTCTGGAGGGGCCCTCAAAGTCCTGCAAAGAGGAGAACATTTGAGACAAGAAAGGAAACAAGGCTTCCAGGAAACATAACCTTGTTATAGGGACAGCTTGAAACTGACTTACTTGGCTTTGAGCAGTTCCTTCTCTGAGCAGGAAGCTGGGAAGAGGGAAGCTGAAGATGAGGAGTCTAGGAGTACTGATTTTGCTACCAAACTGTTCACAAACTCTGTGAAGTGACTGTCCACTTCCTTCATAAAAGCTGGCTTCAATTGCTGGTAAGAGTAAACACAGAGCAGAAGATTGTTTAACTCTCTGGATACATTTTCGTAAAATATTTATATTCCTTTTTATCACAGAGCAGGACAGAGCAAGGCATCAAGAAAGACATTCCTGTACCATCTGCCAACAGTTGGAGCCAACTTGGACAAGATCAGGGGCTTATCCTGGCCTGTTCACACACCTCAGGCCAGAGGACTTTGAATAATATTTATCTCCTCTATCAGATGCAACACAGAGGAGCAAAGTAAACATAATGATCTTCATATATATGTCTGGAGTATCAGGTATTTCACATATTTTATGGTGCCAAGAAGGCTGAGCTAAACTTAATATGTGAGCCCCAGAAAACATTTCTCAACTTTAACCCATTACATCCTTAGCATACAAAACAAATACAACAAGATTTACTTTTTAGCCCATCTAGTGTTACTGAGGGAAAAACAGACCTTTTCATACTTGTGGCTAAGCAATCACCATTGATGTTCTCAGGCATTAATGCAGAAGCGATCTCAATGATGTGAGTGCAGGAAAAAGGACCAAATTTACCCTTCCACTGCTACCACTGTTTGGATGGAAACTTTCGTGTACCACTGAAGTTACAGAATGCACAGAAAATTTCCACTAAAGCAACAGAATAGGGTAACATTGCTAAGCATTAAGACTGAGCAGTCAGAGAGACAAAACTGGTATGCAGCAAGACTGAAGTTCAAGAATTCAGGGGATCAAATATCCCAGTTGAATCTTCTATGCTCCCTTTTCTTCAGACAGCTTTACATAGGTTATCTGCTCTAGCACAGCCAGTTGTGACAAAGTTGCACCATTTTTAGCCTATTCATATTTTTCTTCTCTCATTTTATCAGACAAAGGCAACTTCTGAAACATCTGGTTTACTAGAGACCTCGACTTCTAAGGGTGCATGAAAAACCACCGATGAGCATCCCCCTCTCTACCATCTTTTTGGCAAAAATGCACTGATACAGTACAAAAAAAAAAGGAGATAATCAGCTGTGGATAAAGCATAGGCCACCCTGGTCAAAGACTGCTTGCTTCACCTGATAAAGAGTTTCTTTTCTAGAAAGGAAAACATTACTTAACCCTCCCAATAATAAGTTATCCAGACAAGGACTATAATTCATCTTCAAAAGGCAGATTGTAAAATGCTAAGATGTTTTCGTATTCCTTTTGTCTTGCCTGAAAACTAGCACGTGTAATTCATTCCTGTACTTTCCTGTCTGCAATATAGTTGGATCTGCTATTTAGTCTCATAACATGAACTTTCAAAGACCTGACCTCCCACACCCCACGTAGAGTTTTTAAAACTGGATGCATTTAGAAGAAACTGAGTAATAAAATGGTCAAAGTTACTTATTTCTGCAGAAAGTGCTACACTGAGTTTTGTATAGCTCTTCGCTGTGGTGCAAATTCTCTTACTCTTTGTATGTAGAGAGGATCCTGAGATTTGCACAGTGGCGTGTTATTCTTATGACTAGAAAAAAGCAGGCAAAATTAATTCCCTTAAGGAAAGAAAAAGGCAACATGCATTCACGGTATTTCAGTGAGAACTTTGGGAATCTAAAGATCCTAAGATCTCTAGCACTTCAGAAGACAGTGATTTACAAGACTTCCGAGAATTCAGTTCCTTAATGTCAAGTCCTCAGACACCAAATGGTTTTCCCAATACCTGAGCCTTGTGATGAAGCATGGCTGAAAGCTAACCCCCGAGTTCCTGAACTGAATTCCCGAATTCTGAATAAGCCTTTCGAGAACACTCTGCCAGATAGCCATCGTCTTCAGCACAGGAGATAAGCAAGTTTCAAGAAATGACTTCAAATCTAATTGCATACTCTGTTTTGGTTTTTTAATGCAAGCGTCTACTAGCAACATTTGTCTGACCATCCTTTTGCCTGGGATTTTTCAAGTTTGCCTCCAGATTCAAGGTCCAAGTCTTCCTACATGATTAATCATATTATGAGTATGAATAATCCTCCTTCCTACATATTATTTCATCTAGTCTTCCTACTGATCAGCTGCTTAACAAACACGTATGTTTCCCTGATCACCTTCAGAATTCCCAACTGCTACCTATTTTCTAATCTTTAAGGCTGAAAAGTAACAAACCCAAGAAATCAATTTTCAAGGAGGGAAAGAAAGAGCCTGGAAGTTGTGGACAAAAATGATGCTTCTCAAAAAGGCATTTGTGACACTTGAGCTCATTTGTCAGTAGGTGTTTATGTTTCAGTGCCTAACTATTATGCTAAAGAAAGCTGGAGCAGCATTGTTTTTGCTAAAAAGGAACAAGCACAAGGTCTAAGAAAAGAAGGAAAAGCCAGATAACTGAAACAGGATCTGTTAGCTCTAAGCTGCAGCAGTGATACGTTTGCCTCTTACACAGACCTCTTTCCACAGCTATGTTTTAAGGAGTCTATTTCCACTGATGGACACTTGTCATCCATGATATATCCTTCATTTCCAAGCACACTTGGATTGATTTTATACAATAGATCACCCAAAAAACTAAGCTAAAAAGCCCTCTCTAGAAGCAAAACTTGTAGGCTAACAAAATATATTAATAGATGATGTATTCTTACAAAATGCTACTAATACGACAACAGCCAAGTAGTAAGTTTAACTCTCTGTCCTGGTTTCGGCTGGAAGAGAGTTAATTTTCTTCCTAGTAGCTGGTATAGTGCTGTGTTTTGGATTTAGGATGAGAATAATGTTGATGACACACCGATGTTTTAGTTGTTGCTGAGCAGTGCTTACACTAGTCAAGGACTTTTCAGCTTCCCATGCTCTACCAACTGAGAAGGCTGGAGGTACACAAGAAGCTGGGAGGGGGCACAGCCAGGACAGCTGACCCAAACTGGCCAAAGGGACATTCCATACCATGTGACGTCATGCTCAGTACATAAACTGGGGGAAAGCTGGCCGGGGGGGCCGCTGCTCAGGGACTGGCTGGGCATCGGTCGGTGGGTGGTAAGCAATTGCATCATGCATCACTTGCTTTGTATATTCTTATTCTTATTATTACTATTATTATTAGGATTTTATTTTATTTCAATTATTAAACTGTTCTTATCTCAACCCACGAGTTTTCTCACTTTTACTCTTCCAATTCTCTCCCCCATCCCGCTGGAGGGGGAGAGTGAGCAAACGGCTGTGTGGTGCTCAGTTGCCGACTGAAGTTAAACCACGACACTCTCCTCAGATTGTCTTGTATTTCCTGCCATGAGACCACATAAACCCAGAAGACTCTGAAGTCAAGATGCATCAGAACTTTACATTCCTCCTGTTTCATAGTGGTCAGATCCAGAGAGACCTCTTGAAACAGAAGCTGCAGTAGGAGAAAGAGCAGATTAACATTTAACTTAATAAAAACATTTTTCCCCTATTTGGCAGCTGCCAGTATACAATAAACAAGCTTCACCAGTGCTTAATGAAACAGAAGCTCTTAGGAGCTGGCTACTGTTAGATATTGCTTTTCTGGGAGGCAGAGAAGAAGATGTCTCTGCGAGAGATGTGGACTTGTTCCTTTAAAAACAGGAGGAAAAAAAACAAACAAAACCACACCATTGAGTACTTTGGAACTACAACCTGTAACAGAAGACATTGGTGCCCTCTGGTACAGCCTGCTTTTACAGCATGCATGCACATATCCCTACCAAAAAAGTCAAATAGAAATTCCTGCTCCTCTTGGACTGCTCAAATTCCCATGCCAAACAAAGCACTATTCATTCCTATCAAAACCCTGTCTTTTTTTAAAGTCTCTCCCCTTTTTTTCAGTCTACTCTCCTCTCAGCAAGAGTTTAACAGAAATTATTTCCTTAAGCTACCTCTTCCCTTTAGTTAGCACTCTGCTGAGATTGCCTCCTCCTAATACAACCTTCCAGGGCTGATACCAACATATGCATGTGTTTGCATTGGGAGAGCAAGGCATGAGTTCTCATTAGATTAAATAAAATACAACCAGTGCATAGACCCTACAGTAATTACAATTCCTGTACAACAAAACTGCACAACGTATCATGCTATATTATCAACTATTACTACTACTGGAATTCTCTGCAATAAAATGAAGCAAGAGTGCAGGATGATTTGACCTGAAGAACATGCATGCTACAAAACAATGACCAACAAGGAGCGTGCAGTTCATTGTTAGCTAACTTCATTTAATTTGGGCATAAATCACCTTAACATAAGCTAAGACAATGGCAGCTCACACAGACACAGATTACGCTGGAAATAGCCAGTGCTATTTCCTTTGAGGATATTACTCACTGACAAAAAGAGTGGGATCAAGGCTCAGGAAGGTCATCTCCACAGCCAGGGCAACAGAAGCTGTGGGATACAGGCTACGCGCTGCCCTTTACTCAATGGATAACAGGACACAGAGCATTTTAAAGACTAAATATTCAAGCAGGCTAGCTGATAATCACACTGCAAAAAGTTAGTGGTGAGGGAAGTTCCATTTTATTTACAGGCCTCAAAGTTCATTCTTATCTTTGGACTTCAACCTATCGGGGTCAAGTAAGACAGAACTGCATTTGATAATACTACCTCCCCTGTGCAAAGTCAGAAGAGAGGAAGAGGAGAGAAAGAGAGTTGGATAAAAGTCACTGCACTCAAGCTATGACTGAAGAGGGATATTTGTGTTCCAAGACTAGTGACTCTCCAAAAGATGTTCAGGGTCAATTATCCCACTCCTCCCCACAAGCAAGCATTAGAGTATATTTACCTCAGCTTCTGCTATTAGCTGCATTTTCCTTGTTATCACATGGTCGACATCAACCCGGCCTAAGGAAGGAAAGCAAATATTTAACATTTGTATTTTCAGTGATGTGAGCTGCATGTCTTAAGAACACAGAAAGCACAACATACAATAGCTCAGACACTGATTTTTCATTAGTGCTTCTGACTTCTAGTAACGTCCCAGTAAGTTCAAAACTAAGCTGCAGGAAATTCATAAGCTATGACCAGGTATTTTAAACAGCCATTTAGGATCACAGCACTATAAGGCAGTCAACAGCTGATAACATGCTGCATTTTTATTTTCCATCAGCAACTCTGCAAATCTTCAAGGTCCCTAAACATATTCAGCCTTGAAACAGCAATTAGAACAACCCTTAGAAGGTCATATCCAAGTGTGCTGATCTTTTATCAGAGTTTTATCTTACACACAGTGAACTAGGCATAAGATTAGGTTGTCTGGAGGTCTCTACATTGCCAATAGACAAGGCAGTCAAGTCACGACTATCTGTAAAATACCGTAACCAGCTCTGAGATAGGCTAAATGGCAAGTTGGAAAGTTATCCTGTGTTCAAACCTGGCTACTCCCACTCCTGTCATCCCCCAGGAGAAGCGCTAGATATCAGTCTATATTCCTCAGTATGTTTCATTGCTTAAGCAAACAGTCAGGTCTAACCATGCCACAAACATCATCTGACTTTTACCATTACTAATACCATTGGCTAATATGTAAAGCCTCAAATACCACCTTTCTTTTGCATAAAGAACTATACACATCTGAGATGCCTCTATTACATCAAAAGGAACAACATACACAAATCAGACATTTCAGACTAGTTAAGTTTTAAGACAAGGTTTGTCTGCAATGGTTGTAGAGTGCTGGCAAGCCAGCTGGTGTTTCACTTCTCCAGTAAGAATGACAAAACAGAAGATAAAGTTACTTAAAACAGAGTCTTGCACATGAAGGAAAAGCAAGATTAAAGCAGCAATATCCACCCCCCTAAAATACTAGTCAGGGTGAAAAGATAGCAACAAACCTTGCCTTGTGCATGTCCTTTGGCAATTATAGCTACACCATTACCTTACACAGTAACATATAGCTAGCATTACAACTTTCACATTCAGTTTTAAGACAACACTACCACTTTGAGAAAAAGAGGGTACCGAACTGATTCTTTAGTAACGTTCCAGTGAAGCATGAGCTAACAGATTTACACTAGAGTTGCCAGTGTTGTGCTGCTGCATGACAAAAAGACATATTCATAGCAATATCACAGTTCATAATGCAGCCTCCTTGTATGTGCACAGCCTATGCACACAAAATGCACAGTGTGTTGTTTTAATAGAAGCAAGTGCTTCTGTGACGCACGCTAGTCTGAAGGTGCTTTTATGGGCAACCAGTTGTAAGAAGTTTAGATAGACCTGCTTCAGAGATTACTCCAATTCCAATACTGGAGAAGAGTTAAATGAAACAAGGCACTTTATCTTTAATGAAGCTATGCTCAGTTGGCAGCATTAATTCCCCCGCCCCAATCAAGCACGAAGATCTTTTTCTGTCTATAAAAACTGCTACACAAGCTATAGGCTTAAGAACAGACCAGCAACAACAGCCTATTACTTAGCAGCCTTGTAATGCAGCAACAAACAAGGAAACTGCTTAACACCATGAATTTTTGGCTGCATGCAAAGATCCATTTTCTCAAAAATAGAATTCCTGGTTGCTAAGTATCTCACCTCCAAGACAAAGAAAATTACCTCAGCATTTAAGCTCATCATGCTGTTACGCTTGCCGAACAACAGCAGTTTGGAAAACAATTTGAGAGTGTAAGATACCACTAGAGAGTCCCTTGTCCCACTCAGCTCGTGCACTTTGCTGGTCTCAAATGGATTTCCCCCTCTCTCTCTCTCCCCCCCTAATAAATAAAAAAAAAAAATCAAGTTGTTCCACAAGCAGAACCGTATGCCCTTCATATCACCTCAATGGCTCTACTCCCTCACTGCACCACTCCACAATTGTATTAATAGCCCCCTCCCCCCGTTACTACTACACTAAGAACCACCTTGTGGTTACCTGCTAGGAAACAGACCAGACAGAGCTGTTGAGCTCAAAGCATAACTAACCTTTCCTGCAGAAAGGTAAGAATTTGTGTGTCTTATCCAGCTGCCAGTCTTCAAGACTACCAAGTTTGCTTGAAGCCATCCAACATGGCCAAAGAGGACAGGACACATGAGACTTAAGGGATAGCACTATTTCCTTTGTAAGCTAAGCTAAAAATAAATAACCACTGCTTTGACCATATATTTCCTGTCAGACCTTGCATTTGAAGTCTCAGTTATTATAACTACCCAGGAGTGGCTCACTTCGGAAATAAAACCCCCTTTTTGACTTACAAGGCCTTAAAGATGGATATAGTTTTACAGATACTTCATGTACAGCTTTAATGATTGTACAGGAAACAAGGCCAGTCTCTGACCTGCTGACATTGTAATTGCTAAATTGTATGCAGCGTCCCTCCTATCGCTTTATTCACCCACACACCAGTGCATATGCACAGACCAGACTAGAAACACAGCATCTTTTAAAAGGCTTTAAAATCAAGATCTCCATGTCTTTAGCATATGCATCTCATAACAAAGTAAAACCACCTGTAAGCTTGTTGCTTCTCTTCCAGAACAAAGTCTCCTGCAGAAGAAAACCCACCCCAAAACAACAACTCATTCTGCTGTGTTGCATCGCCCCATAAACTCAATCTGTGTCACAAGGCAGATATCAGAGAACACAAACTCATCATCTTGAATCACTCATCTTCTGTTGTGCAAGCTGCTACTTATGTTCTGTGAGGTCATTCGAGAAGAGAATCATCACATGATTTTGAGTCTAAAAGGAATTGTACACTGCTGAGAAGTTTAAATCTTCATTTTCCTTTGACACTGAAAATGAAGACTGGATCCCCCTGTATCATTTTGGGATTGCAACAGCACTACAAAAATGGACTGCACAATACAAGCAAGCACATCTTAGCATTTAAAACAAGATGGGATATGCTTTAAGAAAATGGGAAATACATTTAAAGTCATAAGGAAGAAAATCTTCTTTGAAGGCTAGTATGAAATAGTAGGAAATTTCACAGGAGACTGAAGCAGAGTTTGCTTTGAAAGAGCTTTGCTCACAGGGAGAAGTTTTAACTTAATGGGACTTGTGTTCCCTTCCCATCAAAGACATTGATAAGATCTTTATCTAGCTAACCACTTGTCTTAGGCTTGTAGATACTGATCCTTGTAGGATGCGACACTTTTGCACAGGCCAAACTCAAAGCAGGTTCAAAAGTCAGAAGAAAAAAATAATGAGCAATTTAAATGTAAGCTTTGTTTCCATAGGAAACCAGGCTAATAAAAGATCACCTGAAGATTGAGAAAGCTTTTTATTATTGAAAACTTGAGCAACTTAAGTTTCACAAAAGACTTACAAACTACCTTTCTTAAAGGATCTCATTGTCCCTTTTTCAACCTACCCTTGTACATGTTACAGATAAGTGACATTTAAGATGACTAGAGAAGTATCCCATTCATACGATCTGTTAGTGTTGCAGCTTGGGATCCAACAAAACCAGCTTCTACGTAAGACACTAGCCAGCACTCTACTAAGCAAGCTCTCAAAAATTAACTGTGTTAAAAAGCATTCATTTTATTTAACCGCTACAGTCTGCAATTACCACCAAGGGCACAAGTGGGAATAAGTCATTTGAGTAGAGCCGTGGCTTGCGTGCAGCGTTACAGTTCCAGCCTGTAGTGACTCCACCAGCCACAAAAGCTGCCTGCAGCCCAGGCAGTCACACTGTTCCCACATTGTGGCACTAAGTTTATTACTGAGTAGTTAAAACAACCCAGGGAGACTACTGCTATCTAAATCCCTGCATAGCATTCAAGACAAAAATGCCTTTTCGCAGAAAAGCCAGGAAAAGCACACAAACTTCAGTTTTTTGCTACATGTACTTCAAAAAAAGACACTTCTCAGAACAGCCAAGCAAACCACTCACAGTTCAGAAGCATTTTCCCCTAATGATATCAGGATCTGTTTAGCTTCAGGATCTTCATGGAAAGTCAGATACAAACTGTACCCAATACTGCCCTTCCCTAAAAGAGTTTAAAAATATTATCTTCATTATTTCTTGATCAGACAACTTACCACTCAAGAGGTTAAAGCAACATAGGCAGAAGGATTTCCTGTTACTGTTGGATACCTAGATTCAAAGGCTCAGTCTTCAGAAACACTGAAGATGATGTCTGAAGGAGAGCAATGTTAAAGCCAACCTAGCGCAAGGTTATTGTAAAGAGGGGAAGTCTTCCATATCTGGTACAATACAACATATGTTAATAATTTGATGCTAATAAGTCTTATTCTGACTTAGGATAATTTATTTGGCCACTCAGCAAACAGAGGCAAGTTATGACTAGACTGCTCCCACAGCTCAGCTGATCTGCTTAAAGAATGCACAGGCCCTAGGTCACTGCGTTGCACCTAGGCAAAGAATTCAGTTAAAAAGTTATTTCTACAGGGACATGGGACCCAAACAGCCTCTTCACTAGCAGGAGGAAACACTAGCATCCTCCACGTCATGCCAGCATGTCCACAGGCTCTTCACAAGAAACTGCTCAACCTTCACCAAACCCAGGGGTTGCAAAACATGAGCGCGCCTAAATTACCACAATCTACCTAGGCTCAGACAAGACAGCTCTGTTTGATCCATCTCCCTGAAACACATCCAAGAAACTCAATTCAAGCAGCTTAAACCCAAATTCATTAATCCATAAGAAATAGCCTGTTGATACAATGAACGTTTACTGCTGTGAGTCAGACAGCAAACCCTAAAGCTTTCCAAGTTGCTCCCTGTTTTAGAGCTCCCTCCTCCTACATCTATCAGTAGGCACACACAATTCATGCAGCTTCATGAACTTTTGCACTGAGAATGATCAATAGTAACCTCTTCATTGGAAGATAACAACCCCTTTCTAAGACCAGCATTACCAAACAGGCTTACTCACACCAAACAAAGATATGCCACATAGCTTGTTTGCAGATCAGTCTCTGGAGACACTTCTAATCCTTTTCTGATTTCTGAGGAAACAAGGGTAGACTCCACAACCATCAGTTTACTATTTTGAATGGTGTAATCTTAGCGTTTTAGAGCCACTCAGACACATGCTTAAGAGCCATGTCCTCTCTAACCTTAAGATCTGCCCATCCAGTTTCTATTATGCTCATTCCAGGTAAGTTTTCCTGCAACTGGTACTGCCCGATACCAATATCCCATTAAGGAGAACAGTTTTATATTTATTTATGTACCTCCAGCTGAAAATATATAAGACTAATCTTATTACGGAAGCCCGGTTTTTGACAGGGGATTATTCCTGCCTAGATCACCTGTTGACTCTATGCCAGGACCAAATAAGTTGTTTAATTATGACACTGGAGCCAATTCAAGGAGGAGAAGTGATATATGAGACTAAGTGATAGAAGTTCAGCTACTCTGTCAAAGTGAAATTACAGGCTGAATGATTACAAGATACAAACACATCAAGGGACAGAAAAATTCTTCTGGCAATCTCAAAGCTATGAATATTTCCACCTAACTATAAATTTGGGGGTACCTGAGTACAAACTACTCAGTCTTAGAACTCAGCAAGCAATGAGACAGTTTTCAGCAGCATTGATGAGGCAAGAAAAAAAAATAACCTAACTATTACAAATGGAAGTCAGACCTAATGTAGCTCTAAAGCCAATATACGGATTAAAATTATTCCTCTAAGCAAGTTCAGATCAGCCAATACATTTGAGTTTTAATAAAGAAAGGATTAATAGCCTAGACATTTATGTAGAAAGTTCACACACTTCTGGAAACAAGTCAATTGGCCCTTGACACATTAATTCTTAAGTTAAAAAGCAGATTGTGTTTGCTGATCAGGGAGGATCAAGGGTGGGAAATCACATTAGCGGTTTTGTTTTTCTACAGAAGTAATTGCTACAAAGACACTACATATTTACTTGCATACAAGATACTGTCTTGACCTGGCTAGAATCCCTTAACTGCAATAAACATGCATCTTGTCTAAAACTCTACACAACACCCAATGTTAAGATGGTACAGTATAAAGAGGATGGTGCCAGACACAGCATATCATTAGCCTCATGCTGCCTTTGTACACATCAGGACCAACGCCTTAGAAACAGCTATTCAGAAGTGAATGGCTAGGACAAAAGAAAGCCAGAAAAAAGTCTATGGCTATTCCTTTTGAGAAATTCTTCCACCTCGGCTGTGCTTTCACAGAAAACCCTACCTACTTATGCAGGCATACTGGACTACATGAAAAGGCCGCTATCTAGAACATGTGAACACTTCAACTTTGTAAAGCTTCAACCTTTGTGCCACAGAGATGCTGATCTAACCCCACTGTATGGAGGAATTCCTGACCAGAGGGACGCATCTTCCTCCCGGGCCTATAATGTGGTCAGGCATCAGACTCATGTCTCCTACCTCCCTGTAGCATTCCTGTTGTCCCCATCACTGTGCTGAGCAAAGAGTCTGCAAAAACCGGTAACGCTTAAGTCTTTGTGACACTTCTGCTGAATTGGCAGCAACCCTGGAAGGTAAGAGGCACCTAATGTTAACTAACCAGGATTCCTCCCAGCTGTCCTTCACTGCAGTTTGTACTGTATTAAAACACACTGCATTGTTCTAAGCCAACCCACCAGGTACATGTACACGCATGAAAGCTCAGTACACTTACAAGAGATCTACCCCAGAATGTTTACTTGCTACACACCCACAGTATCTGATCTGCAGTGGCACTATGCCACATCTCAGAGGTATTAAAATGAAAGGCTTTTAAAGACAGGCACACCCACCTATTGAGTGCTAATTATCATAGCTATATTCTTCACCCACAAGCTTGCAAGAACTCAAATTCATGCATAACAGTTAAGGTGTTTCTATGGATAAAAAGGTGGAAGTCTGCTTCTAAACCCATCATGACTGTTTTCCAGTAGCCATCAACTCCTTGCAATTTTCTAAAAACAGCATTAATGGATCAGTCCCATTCGATTCAATTAAAACAATGGTACCACCAACAGCTTAAAATCCCAGTTCTCTCAGTAGTTTGTGGGATGACTTTCTCTCCAACGTATTTTTTGCAAGAAGAAATCTGACTTGTCCTAAACTTAAATTGGCTCCAACTCCCATTTCAGTTGAAATTACTACTATGAAATAGTGACAATATTCAGAAGCATACCAGTAGAATTATCTCCTTGAGTCACTGGCCCCAGGCTTTTGGAACTTACACTCACATGGCACATTGTGATAAACTAGTTTAGCTTTTTGCTTATTCCATCTCCCAAAGAGAAAGGAAACAAGCTGCAATTTCATTGCTAACCTCCTTATCACTGGGCTGGAATGTGGTACAGCATAACCCAGGAGTCTGAGACAGTCACGGTGTCCACAGAGTCCACAGGCAAAACCACTCAAGCTGCCACACAATTGTCCCTGCAAATCAAGGGACAGGACATATGCAGCAGTGACCCTTCCACAAAGCCAACTATAAGCCACATTACTTTTAAGGTGACTGCAATATAAATGAATACAAACACAACTGTTTATTGTTCTGTTACACCTTTTAAGGCAGCCAAGGTTGAGACTGGATAGAAGGGAGCTGTTCTGACATTAAGAGAGCCCTACAGGAACAGAGAATCCTTCTTTGTGGCATCCTACCTCCATCTGTCTGTCAGGATGGATGCACCAGCTTAGCCTGGTATGTTAAACACCATTTTGTTCAATCTTGAGGAAGCCACATACTTAAAGGTTATAAAGGAAGCAAGATGAAGTCCCCAGAAAAAGTGTTTACCAGGATTACTCAAAATTGTTGTCAAGATGCATTTGCACCATTTACAGCATTAAAGCCTCTCCTCCTCATCACACACATTTCTCCTGTGACAATCACTTTCTTTACTCTAGATCCCTGTAAGCACTGCAGTACACAACACCTGAGGGAAAAGTTCTGCAGGACAGCACTCCAAACAACCTAAACCTGCTGAAGAATTGCAGCTGGTACACAGGGAGCTCCACCTTTGCAGCGTTTCGACAAGCAGAAAAACTGAAATGAAAGAGCAAAGAGGCAAAAGCCATGAGCTAGAAAGGACACCTTAGAGGAGATCACATGACAGAGACACAACTAATCCCAAGCGAAAGAGTCTCACCATTGCTTGAGTTTTGAAATGACCTCTCGCTCTCAGGTCTCCTCTGCATTTCTTCATTCTCAGGGGTCTTGCAGGTTGTAGCGGAGCCAGACCGGCGTTTTCTTACACAGTCTTCACCTGCCATTGTTGCCTAGCTAGACCAGAAAAGGATAGCAGATAATTAATGACAAAAAACTCATTTACTCTTTACATTGTTCAAGAATAAATTTACATAGCCTTCTTTACACTAAAGTTAGACTTTCTTCCCTCCATTACAAATTCAGAGCAAGGGTAGGGGAAATTAAGCACACACTTGTACTAGTCATTTACTGTGGCTCACACTTCCTCTCCCTTACTACAAGCAGTAAAGGAACAAAATAACCAAGCAAGCTCCCCCCACCACTACCACAGTATCTCCCCACAGCTCCCTCCTTTCCCTACATACCTCCTAAGTATTTAAAATGACTTAAGCCTTTGTGAAGTCTTTAAAAGGCCAAAAAGCCCTTGCAAATGCTTTCCGATAGTCAGTCGGACAGCAAAATTTGTCTTCCGAGAGATGTGGCAGGTTTGCTTTGCAGAATCACCCGCATTATTTTGCCTGAGCCAAGCCCCTTCCTGTCAAGTTTTCAGTGCTTACTGAAAGAGCAGCTTCCTCAATAGATCCTTGTACTCTGCTTGGCCAGACAACGGTTGCATTGCAAACCACGGAAAAACAGGAAGAGAGAATCAGGTTTGAATTATGCCAGATTCAATGACAAAGGTCACTGCTGGGGACAGAGCTGCTAGTAGGGAACACCTGAAGCACCACAGCTAGGCTGAAAACAGAAAATTCTCAATAAAAAGAGGGGAAGGGGATTCTAATTTGGTCACAAGGTGACATTCCAGCACACTCTCCACAAAATTCAGCTCAAGAAGCTCTCGGAGGTGTAGCTACAACCAGGGACAATTTTCAGAACTGGACTTCCAGAAAACCACACAGGCATGTATGTAACAACGTTTTCAAGCTAACACTTCTCCTTTTCGATATATCTTTTTCACCTTGGCACAAACTCTTAGATAGACGTGTTTTGTTGCTAATGAACAGAATACATGCACCAGCACAGATGAGCTGTTAGAGACGGGCAAGGAAAATTCATGTACTTGTAGAAAAGCTAAGAAGGCAGAACATAATTATTTAAGGATTCCTCAGAATACTGAGGCTGGCACTTCTGCAAAAGGGAAACAGGACTTATGATCAGATGTTTTCAGGACTCAGCTTCCTGTGTTTGTCCCTCTAGTCTCCCATTCTCCTTTCAGGCATCACAGCATAAAGGGGAAAAAAAACTCTTTTGCAACACCAAACAACAAATCGCTAATTTAATCACCAACACCATTTCTTGCAGCACTGCCTCTCTTAGCTCCCTCTGTCTCAAGAGATCACAGCCAGGTCTACAAGCTATAAAACAAAGACCATAAAAATTATAAACTTCCCAGCTGGCTTTGTACAACATCTGATAGCTCACACTATCATAATTTACATAACGCAAAAAGCATTTACATGAAGAATAGAAAGAACCAGGCAAGAATACGGTAAATCTTGCCACAGAAAGGTAGCTAGCAGGACATACCCACTTCTACCAGCTCTGTGCACAGTTACTGCTGCAACCCTCCTGAATACCCCTCTCACCTTTAAACACAAATCAGTCACCATCATGAAGACATTACTCTTTCTACCTCCCAGCCTTCCCACGAGGTTCCCAGTACAGATGTGGCCACATGATGAGAGCAAAGGATTGTTTTGCTCACCTGGGGCTTACAACCAGGTAGAGGTCCTGGACAGGCAAACATTTCAATCTTTCTGCTCTTACACATGAGAGATGCCCAAAACCCTATCAAAGGATAAGAATGGATCACTCTGATCTCACAAGAGGGTCTACAGAGCAATGGAGGGGGGAAAACAAGCTGCCATATGAATTAATGTACTAACAAGTTACTCCCTGGGCTACTAGCAAGTCTCTCCACTGCCTCCTGATCCAAGTTAAGCTATTCTCATGAGCCACATCTGTCCTTAAAGGTGCAGGTTTTCCAGATCTAACAGAGGACCACAAGTTTAATTCTTTTCTCAGTACACTTTTCAACTTCTTCAAGAGGTGAAGAAGGCACTGCTTCCTCTCTGGTGCAGGGTGGTTAGAGTATGTGACTGAAAGGCTAACAGAAAGGAGTTAGAGTTGCAAGATGGGGAAGGAAAAGTCATGTATGGGAGAAAAAAAAAGTTAAAGCAATTAACTTAAAGAGTTATTCAATTCTGATAGGCTAAGTGATCACAACAAAGCCTTTTTCACACAAAACAAGAACTGTGCTAGGGGAAGTCTATGAAACAAGTATTCTCCTAGTCTAGTTTCCATATGATGAGAGGTATAACATTACAGTACCTAAGCAACTATCAGCACATCAGTGTGTAAAGAGGGCATCAGACCTTCCCTCTGATCTCTGCTAGAAATAAATCAATCACGACATAATGCCAGGATAACTCCAAAATGTTCACCATCGCCTTCGCAAAAGGGAATCGCTCCTCACAATTAGTAAACAGTCACTCCATTCACCCCACTCTGAGCACTTGCAGGACATCCAGAAGCACAAATGCGTCCCATTATCAGATTTCCCAGCAGAAATTCCCTGATTTTAGACATGACTGCATTATGGTACTCATAAAAGGTCTCAGAAACCTTGAGTTTCTCCATCTTCCCTTTCAAAACACTGGTAATTATAAGCATGCCTTAGGAGAAAAGCAACACCCTATAGGAAGTACATATTTGCATTTCAAAAGGCTTGGTAGCACAGTGAGGACACATCTTCTACCTCCAATACCGCTTATGCTAAATAATCTTATCCCAAACAACCCTTCAGATCACCAAGGTTTTCCTTCGGCCCTTGGGCATAACATTAACTAGCAGACCCGGCGTGCTACATCCTCGGTATCAGCAGAGCTCTCCACGAACTAGGCAGGTACCAAAACAAAGTTAAGGTCATTCCACAGCTCACCCGCAACGCGCAAAACACTCAGCAGGAAAAAAAGCCCGAACCCTGCAGACACCAATGGACTGCCGAAGCTCCGAGCACACCCCAGACCATAAAGTCAGCTCCCTTCTCCACTAACTCCCTGGAAACAAGCGCGGAAGTGTTGTTATGCGGTGGTGCCCCCTGTCAGCGTCGAGACCCACCCCCCACCTCCCCCCCAGGCCCCAGCCCTGAGGGCGCCCGGAGGCCTGCGGA
>NW_008795025.1:3047013-3061976 GCF_000699145.1 Aptenodytes forsteri | reverse complement strand
TTCTTCCAAGGAAGTGGGAGAACAGAAGTCAAGGCTGGGAGGCCTGGAGGACCCAGTGGCTTTATCTGTCCTTGTCCTTGAGAAGTAACACAGGGTTGCTCAACAAGTGCTTCCCCCCGCACCCAGGGTTTGGTACAAACACCTGTCCTCCCCAGTGAAGTTCTTCCAAACGGCTTTCCAGGAGCAAGGAGAAATATTTTTAAAAGGAAGTAAAAATGGAGTGCCTGCCGGCTTGAGTAGCATCCCCTGTCCCCCAAGAAGTGGGGGTTTTGTGGCAAAGGGCTGTTCACCCTCACAAATTTTGCCCTGGGGAGTGTGAGATGCAGCTCACCAGTAAGGGGGGGGTGAGAAGGGAGCCTGGCTGGAGAGGTCTCGTTCCAGTCCCACCCTGTACTCCAGAAGGTCAAAAACTGGGTGGAAGGCTGGGGTTTGCACCCTCGCTTTCTCTCTTTCCCCAGGCAGACACAGGCTCGTGACAGACAGTGAGTCATAGGAACACGTCACCAGCAAACAAACTCTAGTAACCTCTCAGTAGCTGCATTTCACCACGTAAATGGGAAAGTTTTCCCAAAGTCAGGAGAACTAAGCCACTCATTTCCTACTGGCAAGTACATGTCTTTCCTTCTCCTCATGACTTCAGGGCTGTGCTATGCATGATACGTACCCAGATGCACCTTGAAAGGTTGTCCCAAACCAAGGGACAAAGCTACGATGAGGTATTAAAACATTTCTATCACATTTCACCTTATCAGACCTGTTAATAAAACAAATTTGTTTTGACCAACACACACCCAAGACACACTCTTTAAAATGTGTAACTGCTGGAACTATTCAGGAGTTGTTATAAATAATCTGTGGGGACTCGGAGCGGAGCCACTGAGTGAAAAAGTCTGAAACAGATTTAGTTTGCAATGTGTGTTCACACTATTATCCCACCACCCATCTTTCATGCTGCTTAATAGGAAAACTGTTATAAAAATTAAAAGAAAAAAATAAAAATCCCATCATTGCTGAAATGCAAATAGTTGCATGGGTGATAGCACCAGGAATTTTCTTATAACTTTGCCCCTGTTCTTCAAGTCGATTTTAACACAATGCTGCTTAGAGATACTCTCAAGTCAGTCTATACATGATCACTGGTGCCCTCATGCTGAAAATGCTGTGCTAGCTATTTACACTGAAGTGTCTTGTGGTGCCAGCATTGGCTGGGTGAGCAAGTGGAAAAGCAAAAAAAAAAAAAAAAACCACTTCCAAAAGTTTCCTAAAGGTCAATAAATTGTTGATGAAACTGTTTCATCAAATTGGTAAAACCCTAACTCTGGGTGGTAGGAAATGAGATACCTTTAACAGAAAGAAAAGTGCATGTAACCTTCAGTGCTAGTTGGTTTGCTTTTCTTATTTTGCCTTAAAGAAGCGGTGAATAGGTGCCACCAGATTTTATTAGTACCTCTTGCCAAATCTCCCAGGCCAAAGCAGCGCAGTGTGACGGGCACTCAGCTCCCTCCCTGGTCTCTTGCTCTTTCCCTAGCAGAGCTGTTTCACAGCCTAACCTTCCCTTCTGTTTAGAGGCTGTTTACCGGCAGCTCACCGAGGGTGAAAAGCAAAGTGGCTGTTCTCGTTACCTTTCTTCCCATCCTTTACATGAGAAATTGGAAGGCATTTCCACCTCTGCTTCCTCCCACTCACGCCCACCGTCTGCTGTTGTCTTCACTGGTCCGAATGCACTGTTTCATCAGCTACATCATTTACTCTGCTTGTCACCACAGTGCTTGCAATCTTGATTTTCTAGAGTCTTTTACATTAATCCTATGGTTGCATTGCTCAATGATTGCCTAACCACAACCGTTCCCGAGCACTCCTGGCTGAATCACTGCGTGGTCGTTCCCATTTGTTGACGTGGGAACCTGTGGCCCTGACACCCCAACCTGTTGCTTAAGCTTCACTTGCTCTCACCTACCCAGTGCCAGGCCAGCAACTTGATTTCTGCAGCACTGCTTGTTTTCCCCCTTTCTTTTTCTTTCTTACTCTGTGCCTCCCCCGCCCCCGGCAGTTTGCGTAACAATTTACGGATCTCACATGCACGTTATGTACTACCACTTCGACTGGTGACTGCAGACATGCTTGATGCAGTGGTCACCGGCTGAGCCTGCCTTATGCCTATCAGCTCAGGGGAAGCATAAAGAAAAGCCTTTGCTGTTAATGCATATGTGCTGCCCAGGGTGGACGATGCATGTGCACGATGAATGGTGGGGTCTGTGCAGCCCAGGAGAGGCACTGGGGAGGCAGCAGCATGGCCTGTCCTGGCCAGTGTTATGGAGGGGGGGACACAGCAGGAAAGGCGAGACAGAGGATTGAGGCTTTCACAACCCCTCTATAAAATCTGTGCCTGGTCCTGTTCCTTCCTGTCATTTTTGGCACTGCTACAAAATAGATGTGATTAACGCTGCCTGCTTTTAATTCTGTGTAACTCTAATTTATTTTCTATTTTAAGATTTTTGGTGCCGGTCAGCCCAGGGAGTAAGTAGCTGTAGCTGTTTCTGATGCCTGCATTTATTGACCAGAATGATTAATTCCTTTAAAACGTCTATCTGGGCTTTAAAGTCAGTCACCCAAGAGCCTCAATACGTTCACATATTTCAGTAAAGTGTAGTATATCCTATAATAAACTGTTTAAAAGTATAGTTTATAATTTCCCAATATGTATGCACAATAGCAACATCCTAATGTATAAATGAAAGTGCTCCCTCAAGTGGTTAAAAATATTGTTACGTTTCGCTTAAATTTTTTCCTTTTTAAAATAAAAATAACAAAATAACAGTAATGTTAGATCTGTAATGTAAAGCCAGTTATAAATGTAGCAATGAATGAGCTTCCATTTTTGCATAACCAGAAAAAATGGTGTGGGTGTAAGACTGAGGCCAAAACTCAGGCAGGCAAGTGCTGCAATTAAAAAAAAAATTAAGAAACTGTAGAGGACTTCAGCTTGATCTGATAATGCATGATTGAATTTTGGCAGGAAAACCGAAAACTAGCTCCAGCAGATATCACATTGTTGAGGATGCCTGAAGTGTTTATAAACCATAAAGATTGCTTTTTAAAAACTCCGGTTCAAGTTTTCACAGTTCCTGCTATCATCATGTCAAGATTTTGCGTGTAATTACCCTTGCTCCTTTTTACTTTGTATGATGTGTAGAGTTTTCAAAATATTTGGTGAGAGAGATTCAGATCAGCAAACTTTGGAGGAAAGACAGAAGCAGCAGGAATTAAACTCAGACTTCAGCGAGCAATTCCTCACGTAGTTACTTTCCAAGCAATGAAGTTGCTGGTTTTGCTGGCAGATGAAACAGTCAGAAAGAAACAAATCGCATCTCTCTCAGCAGAGGGCAGTGGTATCCTTACTCAAACATCACATCACTTTTTGCTACTGAACTGAAATCATCCTTTAAAAAAAAAAAAAGTGAAGCCCTACTGCCAGCCAGCAGGTTGCTGGCTTCCTCTCCAAGCTCAGAAATTCAAGTGTTGAGCTTCTTGCCGCAACCAAGCAGGAGGTGCAACAGCCAACTTAATTGCTGTGATTCCATTGCTGAAAAGGGAAACTTGCATTACTTTTTGAGGAGTAAATAATTTTTCCTTTCCCTACCATTTTGAAATAATAGAATGAATCTTGCCAGCTGGGCTGGTGTAATAGTTGGGTTTTTTGTTTGTTTAAACTGAGGAGGTTATTTCTTCAGTATATTTAAAAAGGAGAAGATCCTTCTAATCTGGCTAAACATCAAATCATGAAAGGTATTGAATCTGTGTAGGTATAACTACTGTCTAACCCTGCTAAGCTGAACTGCATTTTCTGAAACTGTTCTTTATTCTCTGCGACATACCAGCTTTCTCTTTCTGTAAGGCTCAAAAAGAATTTCACCTGGGTCCCAACCACATTATGTATTATCATCATTCTCCTTGTGACGCCAGCTCAAACCAATCTCAGATTTATTTTGCAGCATATTCTGCTGCTTATTAAAATTGCATGAAAATATTGAACTGCCTCAATGAGAGGGTCTCTGAAGTTGTTTCAGCAGGAACACATGGCATTAAATGTGCAGTCAGCCCTGGAAGAGTGACTTCAGAGAGATTAGTTCCAGAACAAACAGGTAGAGTTACTAGTATTGACTCTCCTGCTTATAAGGACTTTCTAAATATTTTTGTGGAAACGCAGCACTGAATTTGGCCAGCATCTCCTTCCCGTTCCTGCAGTACTAACTGTACATGTTCCTTGTGACTCCACAGATTGCCAGCTGTGTTACACAGCTGAGACCCTTCCTTGTGAAGGTAAGACGCAGCAGGTGGCAGAGTAGACATTTTACACATAGTTTAATGACTGGTTACTACTCTGTAGTAGTAATCTTTCTCTCTCCATATTTCATAACAATGTGCATCCTTTCTCTTTTTCCTAAGTAAATACAAAATAGTTTGCCATTGCTCTCTTCATAGCTACTAAGGTGCTTAGGTGGAGAAAACAGTGTAAGCCAGTATTTTCTACCATTTCGTTGTCTCCCATTTATTTGTTACAGTATAAGCGCGGTAACTGCTGATGGACATGGAAGAGAATTAGTGCTTATGGAATGACTGATCCAGGACAATTCCCGAGACAGTTGTTTGCAGGTAATCGTATAGTCCTACCCATTCTGTACTTTGCAAATTGCAGGCTATGGGGACTAATAACTTTCTGTGTGCAGTAATCAAATTTTTCACTTTTCTGATGTGGGAGATTTCCACGGCTTTCTCCACTCCCCAGTTGCAGAAACGGAGGCATGTTCTTAGGGCAGGGCTTTCATACATGAGCTATAACATATATATTTTTTTGTAAACTTTTAGACTGTCTTCAAAAATAACATTATGAGGCTGTGGGAAGGGTATTGGTCTTGAAAGGTGTGGGAAAAAAACATCAAGGTGCTATGGTGAGAACAAATCAGCCTCTTTGAGGGAGTAGGAGATCCTTAAGGGTCATCAAGGAGAGGTCTTACAGAGAAATGTCATGTAGGTAGCCAGTGTGCTTGCAAGACACATGGGGAACACCCACGCACACAGGAGCATTGAAATGGCAGCTAGAATCATAATGCCAAAAGTGGTTGATCTTTGTAATGAAAGCTGCCCAAAAATTTGAGGACATGGGGAAAAATAATCCCCATCAAAACCAGAACATATTTCTCAGAGGAGAAGAAATATCTTCATAAAGCCGTGGAAGATTGACTCTCCATTGTAAACTAAGAAAGAAAACAGGTTTTCAGCTTTCAGTGTCAGGCATTTCCTCTTTTCCACCTTGTTTTAATCTCTGCAAAGATAGATGACATCTACTGACAGTAGTCCCAAGCAGGAGACGTTTCTAAATATGACCAGCCAGCTCTTTGGCTGTTTCCATGGCAATGAGGCAGCGCCTCCTGCTGCTCTCCCTTCTGCGAGAGCCTTTCCCAAGCTTGATACAGACCGACAACACTATGCGTTTGTAGCTCCCCTGCCAAAAACTTCCCTCTTCTCTGCTCAGGGCCATTCCCATCTGCTCCTTTGTGCTTCTCCCTGATTTTGGAAACACCTGGCTAGAGAGGGAATCCATCCATGTGTTCGCTTCTCTGCCGCAATGATTCAGGCCAAGGAGGGACCGCTGCTGGTTATACAAGTTGAGAGACTGGAGGGGGCAGTGGCTTCCAACCTTCCGGCCTTGGAAAGAAGTTTTGGGTGATGGTAAGGGAGAACACTGTAGGGGCCAGGAGCATAAACAAAGCAGAAAGAAAGAAAATCCAGATTTCTGTCCAGTCTCCCAAAAGAATCGGACTGAAACTTGGCACTTCTGGCCATAGCAACAAGTAGAGCAGTAAAGAATGTACAGACTTGGTACAATGCAGTGCTTATTGCAGGAGATGACAAGCGTGAAGGAACACTTCCAAAATCCTGAATTCAGATAGATCTATGTCACAGCTGAGTCTCTGGCAGCTCTCAACAGCATTTCACTGAAAGTGAAAAAAATAAAAGAGTTACAAAGCTGAAAGAGGAGCTTTTGCTATCAGCTGAGGACTAGCAAAAATGGGAGGTTATAATGCAACTACACTGGGAGGTGAAGCAATCTGCAGGGTTTGCTGCAGTTGATCTGCATTGGGCTGAGTTGATGTGGTTACAAAAACATCTTTGTGCTCAGCACTATTTCGTTGTTGGCCTAGTGCCTTGAGGCTTACATGCTTTGGAAATATGGATGAGGAGATGAAAACTTGAGCTTGTTTAAAGGATTTAAATCTGAAGATGGCAGGCCCAGGAGAGGGATTCTGAGTTCAGGCATGTAGGTCATGCAAGAGAGGTCTTGTCTTCGCTAGCAAGTTAGTATGAAATACAGTGAAAGTGTTCCTGTTAGTTCAACCCTTACCCACACAAAAAAATTCCCTCATTGCATAAAGTGGCTGGAGAAACATGAATTGACAAACCAACTGGAGAACAGGGTAAACCTCGAGTGAATTCACTTCATCCTTTACCACTGCCACTTCTCTACAGTAGGGACCCACATTAGCACCATCAAAACAACCAGCGGTGTTCACTCCCCACAGTTTTTCCACTTGTGCTTTCCTCGCTGACTGCTTGCTCCCTTGCTTCCTATTTGCGAGCTTATTCACCCAGTTGCAAAAGGCTTCCAGTGCCCACAACAACAATCACCCATCTTCAGCGCAGAAGTCTTTGTTTTATTATTTTGAAATTGTGTCTAACAAGACCTCATTTTACTGTTGCCTGCTGATCAGACACCAAGTTATGGGAGAATCACTGGCGTGATGCTACTGTAGTCTATGATTTTAGGAGGAAGGATCCAGGCTGAAAGCTTTCTGGTGACATTCCAAGTAAGCTGTCATGAGAAGAGAATCCAACGCACAAGACCTCAGTGCTGAGGGAAAATCAGAGGGTTTCGTCTACTCAGAGGAAAAGTGTGGAACTATAAATGCTAACTCAGTAACTCCCCAGGAATGAGCATGTGCCATGCTTAGACTGAATGCATCATTAGCAAATCCCTGAGGCTGGATCTCTATTTCAGACTGCACAGTATAACAGCTCCAGCGAACATACAAACAGAGGATGCTGGTAATTTCACAGTTTCTGCTTCCCTGTGAGGCAGAAAATAGAAGTGCTCTGAAGCTCTTTCCTGGGAACACAGAAGTAATGTTTTCCAGGGCCATCAAAAGCAGAGGAAGACAGGTGTGTTCTCTGCAAACTGGGAGAAAGGGAAACAGAATAATCTGCTGCCACGGCTGCTAAAGGAGCCTCTTGTCTCATCAGGCAGGCTTTGTGGAGTGAAGCTATAGAATTGGTCCCTTGCAGAAGAGATGTTGGGGAGGGATGTGAAGTTGGCTCAGGCAGACGGAAATCTCAGAAGCACATACAATCCACAGTGGATTCACGCCATATCAATGTCTCCCCTAGCAGCACAGATTATTAATGCGCCTAGTATGTCTGCCCTTTATCACAAGCAACCCATGGGAAAAACTTCCAAGACAGATGACTCAAGGTAATTTTGTAGTGTGACTGCATCCTAAGAAAGAGTAGACAAAAAGGGAAAGGCAGACAGCCAGGCGGTCTCTAGCACGCTGAGGTCAAATTCCCCTTTCTGTCACTCTCGGGTATGAGAAAGTTGAGGATGACACAGAGAGGTAACAGACATACTCCCGTGTCTGCTGGCAGAGACGGACAAGGCACCAGGCAGACTTAAACATACGCTCGTGTGAGCACAATGATATGATCTCTGACTTCAGAAAGAAGATGCCCGGGTTTCACTCCTAAATGTCTCAACTTCTCTGCATAGTTCGGATTGCACAGTAAATGCCTCAGCTGTATGAAATGTGCTGTTGGCTCTAGGGAGGTATTATTTCAGGTTGGCTGCAGCTGGGAGTACGTAGCATGACTTCAGGCCTCATTAGATGCACACTTGACAAGTTTTCTGCACAAACATAAAGGGAAGAAAGGTTTTCTTAAGAAAACAAGGCTTATACAGTTGTCCTATGTGTGTGGGAAAGGGAGTGTCTCTCTGTCTGCCCCAGCTGTCTTTTACCTCCCAGTAACTTTTGAACCTGTTGGCCAATTTTACGCAAATCAGATGGAGAGACAGAGGTTCCAGAAATACTCGGTTCCTGTAAGTTTTGTGAAAAATTCAGCCTAGTTAGAGGACAGAGTCTGAATTAATGCTCTGAATGGAGGAAACCTGCAGATAAACTCAACTTTTATTAGAATAAGAATTTAAGTTAGCAGGGATCACTGGAGCCCACCTAGTCCAGTCTCCTGCTCAAAGCACAGCCGGCTTCAAAGTTAGATGAGGCTGCTCAGGGCCTCATTTTTAAAACCTCTGAGGTGTCAGAGAATCCACTGTGGACCTCAGCTTCACAAAACAAATGTATCAACTGCAACTCCTTTGGCTCTGTTGATCAGGGAATTAATTTTCCCCTCTTTTAAAGAAGGCTTAGAAGTGGCAGCCGATGGTAAAGCCTGGAACAATCCCCACACCAGGCAGTCCATATGACTCTGCTTATGTTAAATATATTTGACCACCAGATAGTTACTTTATTTTGGCATTCTGTGTTAGTTAATGATTAGAAGTACAAAGGTCAGACTCAGAGACACAAGGCTTTGTGTATCTCATTGTCTGATTTACCAGAAACTACAAGGGAAGGAGCACTGCTCTGTATGAGTGGAAACTACAGGCTACATATCCAGCCTGACAAGCTAATGAGAACAAGTCATTCATTAACAGAAGACTTGCTGCTAGGCAAACACACACAGCTGGTATGGAAGAAGAATTTGGATGTGAAATGAGACAGTGTAGTTGTTTTTTTATAAGACATTTCCTACTTCAGCAGGTTTACAGTCTAAATAAAGACCACACAAAACACGTTAAGAGCCTGATCAGAGGAAGCTTTGGCTTATGTCTTTTCCAAAAGGTTTGGTAATGAGCAGAGAGGCAGAATTTGCAAAGAGAACGGAAATATTTGCATGTTTAATAGAGGGAACAAGTTTTAAATTTAAGTGAGATTTGATTACAAATGTATATGCTGCACTCTTGGGTACCAGTCTATTCTGTGCACACACACATACATACACGTTCACAGAAATGTCTTACAAAACCCTGATGCTTTCTCCTGCTTCAGTTGTACAATTACATTTTTCTTTAGAGTAGTTTCACACTACTGAGTGTTTTTTAAAGAAATCACATTAAAGCTGGAAGCTGAAAAGCAGGGTTATTTAATACTATATAACTGTGTAAGACAGGAACACAATGTCATTTGAAAGATAAAGTAATCAATTACAATTCTTGCATAATTAAATAAAAAAGCCTGCCAAGGAAGAATCTATCTGGACTTTGTAGAATGAAACAATAACAATATTTTAAACCAAACTTTGACTTTTAAAAATGATTTAATTATTTAGGACCATTGCATAGAGCATGGCATTATTCATGGCCAGGGCACATGGGCATTTACCAAAGTGGTCCAGAGCAAGGCTGGATCCTGGCCATCTTAAATTTATAACACAGAGCACCAATCCTGCAAGAAGTTGTACCCTCAGGCTTCCTTACAAGATCAAAGACTAAATTCAGAAGTGTGTACAACTCAAAACAATACCAGGAGTGCAATTACAGAGTGATTAATTATTGTAATAAGGGCAACTTTGAAAGACATGGTTTTCAGTATGATTTAGAAAAGGGAAGTGAAGGTGCTGGGAACTCAGTTGCTGGCAAAGTATTGTGAGCATGAGTGACAGTGTGAGGAGGCAAGAAGATAGAGGTGAAGGAGGTACAAGGGGAAACTAGCACATGAAGCAAAGAGCGTGGAGAGGAAGCACTGCTAAGTCCGGAGTCTTAATAGTCTTTTCCAACCTAAATGATTCTATGATTCTAATTCCGTCTTATTTTAGCTGCACGTCTTAGAAAAACAAGATTTTTTTTTCTGGCTAACGTAGCCTTTATTTTGTTTTGGACTATCATGGTGGTTATTCTAATTCAAATACAGTACAGTAGTCATCAGAAGAATCTAAGGTGGGATGAAGTCGGTCTCAGAGGCATCGACGGAGGTACCGCAGTATAGTATTGTGCTCTGAAGCATTTGCTATCCCTTATCTAAATGTCGGCTCTCTGGCTACAAACCTCTCAGGGAGAGAAAACAGAAAACACAGGAAGAAAAGCTTCCATCTGCAAACTAGAGAACCCCCTTGCTGTCCAATGAGCTAGTAAGATTTCAAATTAGGAACCAAAAAAATTAGGCTCCTAAACATGAATTAAGGCAACTCTGGTGGCAAAACACTCCTATTGACCCACTTGCAGATGAATGCCTAAAAGCCTGAATCATCACCGGCGCTGTCGAGGGACCTCATATTACCTCAGCAAATGTACTTTATCAGTGATCACACTGTGCAAGCTGAGTACTAATTTGCAATTCCCAGCAGATGCAGAGACTTGTCATCATTTTTGTTTGGTAGAGGCAACATTTTCCACGGAAAAAGGCAAACAAACAACATTCTTAATGTTCTTATTAGCGTACCCTTCTACAACCTTTCGTGCCTTAAACAGATGCTTGGGAAGGGCGGTACAGCTGTAGTACTTACAGAAATATATCAGACAGGAAAACAATTACTGAAGAAGTCCTATAATCTGCTTATTCCATGTCTCCCCACCTCTGGCTTTGCTCTGATGAAGGCTGTGTAAAGGTTATGGGTTATACCATGATGGGTATAGTTCTTGCAAAACCTCAGCACAGTTAATGTATTGCTGTTTACAGTTAATAGATATGTACACGAGGACCGGCCACACAGTTATGATCCGTGAGGGTGGTTAGTTACACAGTATACCTAACACAAAAACACAGGACCAAATAAAAGAAGAATCGGGATGCCTAAGATGCTGTAGCGAGCTGGCTGTCTCTACACAGACACACTCATCTTTCCTGCTACAACACCGTACGCCCAGGCCCTTTCCTCCCTCCGCACAGAGCCCTTCGTTTGCTCACTCTCCTGGTAGGCGTCAATGTTTAGACTAGTAGCTGGCAGCATCAGAAGAGTGGTTTGAATGAGGATAATGCTGAAGCAGCATCAAAGAGATAACAAAAGGTTGGTCGCGCTGAGGAAAGGGCTGAGTTGGGTGGTGGGATGCAGCGTTCGGGGGAGGGTGTGTGTGTGCAGTTTTTATTTTAGCTATAGGGGAAGAAAGAACAGTTATTAACAGAGGAAATTTCATCTGTCAAGGGCTGCACGTGAACCCTTCTGTGCTGTTGGGCAAAATCTGTTAGAAAACCGTACTTCCCCAGAAAGCTTGAGTACCCCAAGCTATCTTGCATGCACTGTACATAAATTCTAATTTAAATCATAGTAGTGATTCAAAATAACTTTTAAGACAACACTGAAACACTACCTATTGTGCCATGAAAGATCTGTGCAGACAGTACATTTTAAGAGCTGTCAATCAGAGATGAAAGGGTGAGTGCTGGTACATGTTGCACCACGAAATGACATTCTCCTTTGAAATGGCTCAGCACTTACAAGCTTTCAATGTTTATTGCAGAGTAACTAACCTTGTGTCACGAAGCCTTTATCAGATTTTTAAATCTTTCTTTTTTCTTTTTTTAATGTCTTTCCCCAGAACCCCTCCATTAAGGCTAAGAGGTGGCTGCCTGGTTTTCATGCAGGTGAAGTTCGGGGTGTCACAGGGATGCTGAGTCGCAATGCCACAGGCCATCTAGTGGACATTACACATTGCTTTTGCAGACATCCCAGGGGAGTTACAGCTGTCCTGAGCTCAGCAACTTGTTCTGGTATTGCAATAAAAGCATAAAAATCCTCACATGTTATGCATACGTATCCCTTACTCTTGAGAACTCTCCAAATGCCTCGATCAGGCTTCCGTTGTTCTAGGCACTTAACAAATAACTAATACCATCCATGTCCTAAATACCAGCCAAATGTTTAAGACAAATCTGTTCCTCTATGTAGCTTCGATATACAGAAGGTATATGAGCTGAAGAAGAGCAAAGATTACTCCTAGAATTAATTTTCAAGCCACCAATAGAGTACTGCTAGTTAATTTTTCCTAAGTTACAAAGAGAAACTGCCCAGTTGACTCAAAATTTAGTTAGGCTCAGGAGTCTCCAGTTTGTCCATAGGCTTCTTCTGGCACAGAACCTGTACTTCAGGCAGGTGACAGCAGCACGCTCATGACATGTAATGCTGAGCACGTAAGCCTGCTTAGCCAGCACTTACTTGATTGTGTGATTTTTGGAGCACACTGTAGATGTGGAGCAATGCATTGCCAGTGCTTAGAAGAAGCTTCAAGAAATGGATATACGGTAAATATTTAAAGTCAGTTCAGAAGTGATTCTAGAAATACCACATTTCTCGTCAGGTACATTACTGTAACCTCAATGCTGCCTTTGTTCCTTGGTCCTTTTTATCTCTTACTCGAACAGCTCATGAGACGGCACATTGACTGGAAGCCCAAAATCGCCAGGAGGACAGTAACTGTTACTGATGCCTCATTAATGCACGGTGCCAGACCTCTTCAAAAGAAATTACCTTCTGAGAAACAACTTATTCCTGATACTACATGAGGCTGATAACATCACAGCTGATAATAATAGGTAGCATTGATACAAATTTTACCTCTTCTTTGTAATCTTTGCATGGTTAATAACCGTGACACTCTATGAAGTAAATACTTATTAGCCCCCGTTTTAACAGTAAGGAACGGTGTGGCTCAGTGTCATTGGTGACTCAGTAGCAAAGAGTTATTTTCAGTTTGGGGAGTTTCTTGTTTATATCCCCATTGCTCTTCTAGCAGGCACTCTAGAAGAGTGGTCACCAACTAGGGCTTGGCATCCCCTGTTTATATGATACCACACAAACAATGTTGTTGAGAGGACTGAGTGGGCTGCAGTCTGAGGGTAGGGCTTGTTTAGTATGCTGTCCACAACCACCAATGGCTGGGGCACTGGTTTTGAAGCTTTTTTAACAGGGTACGACATGATCTTAAAACACTAGTATACAATAGCAAATGGTAACCATGCTGCAGCCCTCTTCCCCTTGCAACAGGCCTTTTTAGAAAGCCCCTGTCTGACTCCATCCCCAGCTAAGATGTTTCTGCGTGTCAGACAAATTCCATGCAGTCGGACATTAATGTAATCTACAGTGAGCTGCTACATGTGCATAAGCTGCTGGTATGGAGAATGACTGATTGCATGAGATCTGAGGAAGAACAGCGTTTAAACCCAATTCTCCTTAGTGCACTTATGTATAGTAGTCTCTTGACACTAGCATCTTCTTTTAAAATGCTAATGGCCTTCCTCTGGATAGTTCTTTAGGATCAGTGAGTAAAAGGCATTAGGAAAGAAAAATACTATTTCTGTTGATTTTTAAAGAGTGGTTCTATCCTACATGGCAACTGCAAATGGCACGAGGGAGTTCTGTTTGTTGTCTCTCTACAGTCTCCAGAGAATGTATATTCTGTTTACAAGGCAAACCATTTATAAATGCCAAACCCTGCAAATTCTAGCTGGAATGAGACCAGGAAATATCTCCACTGCAGAGTTTACCCAAGTGGGCCAGTTCTGCCCGCGACTGTCCATCCTGCAGAGACACCCTCTGCTCATATACACATAGCCATGCCCATACAAGGTCCCGGACTTGGCAATGCATACCCCATGCTACACCCCAGATGTTCTCAGCACTATTTTAAGAACTGTTTTGTTGTGTGTTATTAGCAAGTCTGCCTGTAATTCCTTATCTCCCCAATGTTCTTAGTCCATTAATTTAGTGAGTTAAGGCATTTCTGGCTCCACGTGCTCCTCACTCCTACTTACTCCAGCCTGTGTCAAGAGCACATGCCAGCCCAGCTGGATGAGCCACCCTTATTTTAGGCAGAATTATTATTGCAGCAGGGTGCAGTCTGAGTGCATGTGACAGTACGGAGAGCATTTCGGTAGCACCTCATGATCCTGGGAAGGTAGAATATGACCTTAGAATTCCTGTTGCTAGGAATTTCATGCAAGAGAGCTGGCTTTCACGAAGCTTAGAGACGAGCTTCTCCTGACCTTCCCATCACAGGAGAGACACACAAAGGTTGGTCCAGCCACAGGTTGCTGTGGCTCCTTGGAAGCTGGCTGGCTCTGAGTGTTACCAAGCCAATTTGTCTCTGTCATGCCCAGTGATGTGGTGAGGACGTCTGAGATGAGCTGCATTGTGGCTTGCCCGCAATGAGGCAACATTGCCAAAGCATTGCTGAAATGCTAGCTAGCATGGAGAGCAAAATAATTCCAAGTGCCTAGGTCCTCTAAACTACAACAAGCACCATTATCTTTCAGGATGAAACCTCCTTGCTTCTGCTTTGGAGGGCCTTATGCTAATATTACAGAAGCTGAAAGAAGACAGTTTGCCAGTTAATTACAGAATAGAGCATACATTCAGCCACGCGATGACAAAATGCTGCTGCCAACCACACCCGGCCACCAACATGCCTGATGTTATTCATACAGCTGTGCCTTCCTCTTCCTCCACGCCCTCGGCCAGGAGAGCAAGAGGCGGAGGAGAGCAGGTCCCGGCGGGAGCCCAGGGAGTTCACCTGGGGCCTGGTGAGCCATGGAGCAGGAGACGCGCACGGCTCGGGACAGGCCCACCACCACTCTCTTCTACAGCCAGGTACACAACCCTGGCTTCCCACCTCACGCCTGCTTGGGTTTGTAGCCGAAGCAGCCTGGCTTCAGACTACAGCAAAAGCGTGTTCAGGGGGCCGGGGCTGAGCTTCGCCATGAGCGAGGCAGCCTTGGGGCCACGGCCGTGGCTTTTGGTCGGGTCGCCCGCGCCCGGCCTCAAACCGCGGCCAAGACGGGAGGACCCTCCGAAGGCGCCATCCGGCAAGTAACCCGGGGTCTCGCTCCTCAGTCCACGTCTGTGCACGCTCCCTCGTCGCGCCC
>NW_008795025.1:3018455-3046529 GCF_000699145.1 Aptenodytes forsteri | reverse complement strand
GCTCGGGGGAGAAGGACAAGATCGCCCTTCCTCTCCTCCCTCTTTTGTTGTTGTTGGTTTAGTTGGGGGAGGGGAGAGTTGCGGGAATTGCCGGGGTGAGGAGAGGCGCCTCTTGCAGGCGGGGAGAGCGGGGCAGTCCCTGCCGCTGCTGCCACGTCCCGGGGGATGCTTGCCTCGGCCTAGCCCGGAGCCTGGCAGCGAGCTCGGGGCCGGAGAAACTTCCCCCGGAGCTGGGGACGGCGAGTCCCCGCCATCCACAGCAGGAGCGAGGTGGCACCACCGGGAATCAAAACTTGCAGTGCTTGGTAGCTGTCACTGCAGCCGTTCCTAGCTCTGGTTTTGTTTACAAAGGTAAACGTTACATGTGCTTTGTCTTTCTGTTTACTGAAGCGCTTATAACTTACTCTTCTAGATCTGCAAGTCTCTGTTGCTATAAAGCTCCTGACAGAGCAAACGATTTTGTTTTGACTGGGGTATTATAGCTGCCATCTGATTCTCAGTTGAAGTTTTTGCCTGTCCACTTCTATTCTTATTGCTGTAAACTGATACCGGAAATGTTTAATGCAATATGATTAGTTTCTGTAATCTCTCTTAGGAGGAGCCCGCAACTTCAAATCCCCCTCTGTAACTATGTTTTTTTTTATTTATTATATCTGTTTGACAACATCTTAATATAATGCACAAGTTTTGGAAGGTATGATCAACAAACCTGACTGCCTTGACAAGCGTGTTGAGGATAGATGTGGGGGTGCATCTCTAATCCTAAAGAACTGAATCTGCTATGGAATGCTTGGCTGGTTTGGCTTTCAGTGGAGAGAGATGTCAGTGTTTATAGAGCAAGGCTGCTTCTAACAATACGTATTTTCTTCTGCTCAATAGAATGAGCATAGGCAAAAAGATTAAGGAACACGCAACCAGCAGTCTAAATGTAAATATCATCTGCTGTGACTGCTGACACGTAAGTATCTATCAAAACAAAAGCGCAGCACTAAATCTGGTTCTTAAAATCTCAGTGTTATCACAGCTTTTGAGTTCAGGGAGCAGTGTCAACTTTAAAACCAAAACAGAACTCCATGCTTGCTGAAATGCCTGACCCGCTATTACTGCAATTAAAACTAAGGATTACTATTTTATTGCGTCTTTCAACCGTACTATCATCAACTTCATGTTTTACTTTGTCGTCTTTGTATTTTTGTACTTTAAACGGCACTTTGGCAGAAATGTTACTATAAAATAGACTAATATTGTAAATTCACAATGTTAGGAGCAGATCTCAGAAGTTATGCATGTACCGCGCTTCTTTCATTGTGCTGAAGTCTCAGTCTTCAGCAGCAGAGCAAAATTGCTCTATGGGCTGCTAAGTGTGACTTAGCAGGCAAGAGCACTCCTGCTAATGACAAACTGTCTTTTAGTGTTTCGATACCAAGATGACTGTTTGGTTCTTGCTCTTACAAAGCAAAGACAGAAAGGACATTTGTGGGAAGTACGGTACAGCATATGGGGACATGTAGTTACTTCAGAATAACACAGTTGAGACTGACTCAAGCTTTTCATTTATTGCTGCATGTTTTAGTAGTAATTTAATTCAGCATCCTGAACAAATCCTTCTAGCTCCTCCCTCTGCCCTACTAAATTTTGAAGGTAGAAGGTAGGGAGAATTATTTACATGTAGTGGCAGGGAAATGGAGAGAAAAAGCTTCCTTAAGCATGCCTGCACACCAAATAGACAAATTATGTGCTCTGCCAGTCCTTCTGCTCTGTCTTCCTTAGACCTAGAAACAAGAGTGAGCCTGGAAAGCCAATATGCTCTGAATAAAACTGTTCGGTGGCATATAAAAAGAACATTTCTCTGTGATAACAGCAGTTGTATCTTTTAACCTAAGCAATATAAATATTAATTATTTTATCTTCTTCAGTGGTGAGGTAATTATCATTTTACTTCAGGTTTTGTTGCTTCTCTTATTTTCTTTGCAGACTGTAAAGGAAGATGTGCCTATTGAAAATAATATAGAGCTTTTTGTTCTTTTAGATTATGTTGCAGACTGTAAAGGAAGATGTGACTATTGAAAATAATATAGAGCTTTTTGTTCTTTTAGATTATGTAAAAGGGGGTGGGGATTTTTGGCAATCTAGTTTTTGAGAGTTTCAGGGCAGGCTTCAAACTCCCATCCCATCTTGCTGAATACCTCAGCCGTGTTAAATTGTTCCCTGGGTCTATGCACATTTTACTAGAAATGAGTGAACAACTCACTATTAATAATCTATAGCAAATGCTAGTCAAAGTTGAGTACCTATTTAAATACTTGTCTTGGGCAATAACCAAAGATTTTTGTCATGTTCCTGAATCTGGAGTTCACTTGCTTTCTCAGAGAAATTGTGTTCTTGTGATCTTGACTCCCCTTGTCTGAGGGAATTTTTTTTTCTCTCAACTTCTATTCTTGTTTTTCATTTACTGACCTTGTTCTCCTGTTTTACTTAACCTGGCTTTCTGCTAGCTTTCTTTAAGTGCTACGCTTCTTTTGCTGAGACGCAAAAGGTTGCTGGCAATACTACTTGATCCACATTCCTCTTTTCTAGTCATTTCTTTCTGAACCTGACCCTTCCGTCCTGTCTCTAGGAATGTATTCACAGTGTATGAAAAGTGATGGGAAAAGCACAGGGTTATGGGCTAGCACTCTCGGACCGCTGACTAAACCAGCCATTCTAAGGATGAGCCTGGGTTAGCTACCTTCCTTGGCTTTCCTTGATACATTCATTGATGTGAGGAAGACAACCTGTTGACTGGTGCTAGACCCTTACAGGTATAAATCTCTGCCTCAGCTCATGTTGGCAGATTTCATACTATACTGTGCCATGAACGATGCGAACCTTACTAAGTACTCTTGCCAGAGTTCATTTTGAGGGGTTGCTTCTTCTGGATTGTTTATGAAAAGGATGGAAGTAAACAATGTTTTCAGCCTCAGACCCATTTTGCTACAGGATTTTGAAGAACAGGTTGTGTCAAATCAATAAAGTGTAAAATCTCTTATGCTAGGCTACCAAAAAATCTGAGATGAGCATTTTTTACGCAACTAACTTGAAGTGTAGTTGCCCTTGAAAAATTGAGAGATTGAGTTGAACCAGTTTGTCCTGAATGTGTTTGCTGTGTTACAGTTGTATAGGGGAAGCACTACAGGTATACAGACACTACCTACTTCAGGATGTATTTTGGAAGAAGCAAGGAAATTGAAGTTGTTTTCTGCTTTATGGAAAGAACAAGGGAATCTGTATTGCAGCATCTCACTATTCTATCATGAGAACAGACACCTAGACTCCTGGGGGCTTCAGGTCATCGTAGTATTGAATTCTGTGAGCACTGCTGTATAGTTGAGCAGAAAAGTCCTAAGCAAGCTGATAAACTGATGTGATTTGCTAGCCGTGGAACAGAGTTCTCCAAGATGCAAAAGATAGTTGTGGATTTTGCAGCCTTTTGCAATTAGCCCTTCAAAGTGTCCCATTGCGAGCATTCCTAGTACATAATCTGTGACTTATAAAAGCAAGCAATGGATCATCAAGCATGATGGTTGCTAGTAATGTACTAGAAAGGAAGAGTGTAAACAGAAGAATTATTCAAACACTGGTGTTCCCATGTACACTGCATCAGAATTAACTAGTACCACAGGGACAACAACTCAAGAGGGAGAAGCTGTAGCGAACACTAGTTATGATCAAATTCTTACAGCTCAGTGCAACCAGAAAAGATAACTTGGTGCCATTACAGGATGAGCTTGCTTTCCCTTTCAGAGAAGGAACAGGGGAGAGAACAGGGAAGTAGGTTATCTCCTTTATCCTTTCAGTAGTTTGTTTGAGGGAAGGGGGTAGAACTGATGACAACCAACAACTTCCAAGTTGCATGGGCTCTACTCGGCTCCTCGTATGACCTTTGAATAGTGACATGCTCTAATTTTCTTTCTGAAGAGCAGTGATAACTGCCTACTGAACCAAGATATTCTTTGGAATGGTGTTAGCATGTTTTTCATCTCTGAAAAGACTTGCTGAGTGTTGTGGAGAACATACTGCAGGAGAATCCTGGCTAGGAAGCCTTTGCAGTACCTGTTTGCAATACTGCTACAGTTGCCTTGGTGATATATTTTGGGGTAGCGGAAGGCTCTGCCACACTTGAGCTTTTGATCCAGCAGGCGCAGGACATTTGTTCCCTGTTTTGTTTTCTAGAGGAGGAGTTTAGCAACCTTTTACTATGTGCATCAAGGTCAGGCAAGATAAGCCTATACTTTCAAAAACAAAATTATCATTAAAGCTCCCCTAAGGCAGTTGGAGTGCTATGCCACATGATAAAAATATTCTAAAATAGGAAGAAGCATAAATAACACTATCCCTTTGAAATTCAGTGAAACTGAAGGGCTGGATACAGGAAAATGGAAAGGAGGAGAGAAAATAGGGTCAGTTTAACAACCGCACTTTGTGGACCGCCTAAAGTGTTCTTTATTTTTCATCCCATGAAATGCAGCAAGCTTGGGCCAGAGCTACTTGCCTGCAGACTTTCCTGCCAGTAAATGCCCTGTGCAGATGGAATATAATCGCTGTATTCAGTGCCTGACTCTTTGTACTGTAAATCAGAAATCTTGTGGGACCATAATGTATAAATAACTCTTAACTAATTATTTGGGGAATAAAGGATAGTTCAGCTAAGTGTCCTGAGGAACATCTCCTGCAGAACATAAAATTATAGGCGTGTTCTCTATTGCATCATTCCCCATGATATCTAAATTATTCCTGCAGATTCAGTTGCATTCAATACTCATTTTTATACCTTGTCTTATGTTGGGATTTTTGCATACTGTATTTTGCAAATGAGAGGACTCTACCAACTCGATGGAAGGGACAATATAATACAGACTACCGATCTGTTATAATTCCTGGTGTATGTATATTTCCTATGTGCTTTTCACATAGACAGGGAGACATAGTCTGAAGAAGGTAAGACTGAAATGAAGTTACTTCAGAAGATGTTAGTCAGAACTAACTTAAAAATCAAATTTCAAAGCCCAGACAGATCTCTGATTTCTCAGTTCTCCACATGTAGCAGATGGTGTGGTACAAGTTGTTCTAGCAATATTTCACAAACTTGCTATTGCTTGCAAGTGCAATGTTTTGTAAAAAAAATTTGTGGGATTTTTTTTTGGAAATAGGGACATGGCCAAGTGAACAAATCAGTGGAAAGTGAACTTGTAAGCTATTGGACGCAAAAGCAAATTGTCACAAGTGGCTTAAATCATCTTTTTTAATCTAGCGGGACTGACAGCTCACATAATTAGAGTTGGAAAATACTTGGACCGTCTCCTAGAGATGCTGTAGCAGGGTTGACTTCAGGAATATTTTATGGCTGGTACTAATTACAGATTCTGGGACAGTAGGCTTGAAATCATGTTTTCAGTGGTGTTCAGGAGAAGTGACCTGTTCTGTGACCCACTTACTTCAGCATATGTCACGTTTGTTCTTAAAGCAGGCCAATGCTTGCTGAAGTCAAACCATACTTTTCAGATCTTTGTTTTAAAGATAAAGCTAGATGATCGTTAGCGTGATTTATTGTAGCCCATTTCTCTTAGTTGTCACAACTTAGTTTCCAGTATACTTATTATCCGTAAACTGTCTTTTAAATACTGCTGAAAGCTGACTAGTTCACGCTCATAAGAAACTACATTAAAATCCAGCCAATAGGCTTCAAGAAACAGCAGTTTATACTTATACTTATTCCAGTAGGGATGCGTGTGAAAGTTATTAAAAGTAATACAGTTAGGTTTTGATTAGTGACTTGCCGAGTTCCTTTTCAGCTGGTTGTATTTCAAAAAGCCAAGGATGAATGGCCACAGACTAAAGCCTCACCTACATTATAACTGTTTCAGAATCTGATATCCTAAATCACTGCTTGCCAAACGGTTAGTAGTTCTTTTAACAGTATGTAATTATGAATGACGCAAAGCTTGGTAGCTGTAGTGCAAATGGCCCCTTGACTGGCTTTGCAGGTGAACCTGCAAAGTAGGCATACAGGTTCCTTCTTAACAGCATTCAGCAGAGTGTTTACTGGTAAAGAAATACTTTTCATAGTTGTTTGGACCACCAGCAGTTTCTCTTTCCCTCAACACAGCAGGAAAGAAACAAAAGGTTGTCAACTGTGTTACCCCACTCAGCACTTGTTGGGTCCAAAGTGATGGTTCTCTCACCGTTACTGCATCATCCCTGACATTTCTCTGGTTTTGTGGTTATGAAATACTTTATTTTAAAGGCTGATCTTGGTATTATCCATAGAGATTATTCTCTCTAGAATAAGTGACTGTTACAAAACCATTGAGGCTTCCTGTTGGTAACACGTAAACCACAACAACAAAGCTTAGTTATATTACCCATATCCGCTTAGGAAGTGTCATGTGCTTTGTGGGCTTTCTATAAAGACATGCACATCTCCCAGTGTGTTTGCTTATCTGCAACTGTGTGTAAATTAACTTTTTAATAGGTGGCTTTCAGTATCAGCTAAATCAACACAGGAATTTCAAAAAACAGTCCAAAAACAACTTTGCCTTTTTTGAGGGGGAGACAAAGATGCACAGAAATACTTCACTGAGAATTGAATTTGGTTTATTTCAATATTCCAGTGCTCTTTAAAGGCCATTTAAACATATTTCTTTTAAGACTGAATGTTTTCAAGAAATTCCTTTCCTCTTCTCCTGTCCTTCCCTCCGAACGTTGTCCTTAGGATCTTAATCTTACTGTGATACTTCCATTAAAAAGAATTACATGTGTTAATAAACTTGGAGCTTCACTTATGTTGATTTGAAAGCATTCTATGACAATAGTGATGTGAGAATTGGGACTACAATTATGTAAGAAAAGCAGCTCTTCAATGAAGGAACACTCATTTTCTATAGGACAGTTCTGCATCCACTCATCCTTTAATTTGATAATGGTACTGATTTGGATTTTGGACTCTTTCCTAGTTTGTTTGGTGGTTTTTTTGTTGTTGTTATTTAATACTAAAGTGAAATTGAAGTAGCTTCTTCTTGTTATAAGCTATATATGGCAAAGGCATAGGAGCCATCTCCTGCTGCTGTTGGGGTCAAATTAGCAATCAAATTAGAGGATAGGAGGATGAGAACACCCTGGACTTGTGACCCTGTGCACCTCCTGGTCTATTTCTACTTCCTTTCTCCTACGATAATCCCGACAACAAAGCATCAAGCATGTCTCTGCTGTTCCTATTTGTCACCATCTTAACTAGGATATGTAGGATGAACAGCTATGGAGAACAACAACTACTGGAGAAGAGTATTTCCAGAAAGGCAGATAATGCTGGAGAGGAAAGAACAGGAATAAGGAAAAAACTGGAAAAAGAGAAAAGGGTGAAAGATGATCTTGCAGCTTCTCTTTAATAGCGCATTTTGGTACACTGGAGATTGTGTTTCGACTGTTCAGCTTTGGAGATAATGTTTTGAAATACAATCTTGGGTATATTTAATAATTGTTGAATGAGACAGGTGGGCCTTCTAAACTGATCTATGACAAGTTAGAAGTGGATTACTGACCAATGTCCCTGTAATGGGCAGCATACTGGTTGGGGGGTTTCCCCACACAGAATAGAATAATTTCAGTTGGAAGGGACCTACAACGATCATCTAGTCCAACTGCCTGACCAATTCAGGGCTGACATAGCTAATGACTGATACCAGGCACAAAAAGATGAGGAGTTCCAATGAGGAGTTCCAAGTTCCTGGAGCACAACCAAATGTTAATTTGCAGGACTGTTCATTTTGGGAAGGAAAAATCCACCAACAAGATCTCCTTCTCCTGTTCCCTTCTTACCAGAGATAGAATCCAGTACAATTGAGTAGTGAATACATATATACACTCTTTAGAGTTCACATGTAGGTTTTACAGTGGGTTGGTGTAAGATACCAATAATCACTTTTGTTGCAGGTTAAGTGTGCTCAGCACCATGGCTAATTTTGAAACAGGTGCCAGGCTTGCTTCTGGTTGAAAGAAATGATATTAAGATTGGCTATTATGGTGGTAGTATGTAGCATAGATCATGAAGTGTTCTTGTTTTTCAGATTCCGTGTTCAATTAGATCCATAATTTTGGAAAAGTTGACTGTAGAGAGTAGTGTGCCTGTACAGTAGACACACTGAAACATATAGGAATTGCAAAGTGAAGAAACACTTCCTCATCACAAACTGTGTACACTCAAACATGGCCTAGCCTAGAAGCTTGTTTAAATATTGTCATATCCAAGTAAATTAGTATTACCTCCTATATTTACCCTAAACATCAGGGGTCCAAAAGGTGTTTACAGACCACGGATCTGTTTTCTAGACAAAAACCTAAAACATTTGTACATTCTAATTTTGTAGCCCCTGGATTGTGAAGATAACCCTTCAAACCCAAGCTGGAGTGTAAATCAATATAATGAGGCCTTCCTTAGCTTACAGGGTCAACTCAGTTTCTCAAGGTTATTTCAAAGCCGTTGCTGCTCAGGGTTCATTTTGCTAACCAGCAGTGTCAGGGAGTTAACAAGACTGTTCAGTTTTGCTGCTGCTATTCAGAAACCTGTGGGAGGCTGTGCAACTGATGAGAATATCAATTTTGTGTTGCTGCTTAGAAAAGCCAAGAGCAGATACAGCTATACTAGTTATCTCTGAAATTTACTTAATAATAGAAGAAAACTGGAAAAATTATTTAGATTAGCCTTGAAGGGATTTAAAAATAAATAATTTTAAAGTGTTATTTCCGGTCCAGCATTTGTCAGAACTTGCCAATTAATGAAACTATGGTGATTGTTTAGCAATTTAAAAAGTCTGTTTATGCAAACTTTTTAAAAATTGATACAAGTTATGTCATCTAGGACGAGTGAAATGGACTCTTCTTAGAGATCTGAATAACCTTAAAGGTCTTTTGGAATAGTTAGTGGCATAGCTTCCTTCCTCCATTAAGTCACTGGGTGCAGCAGAACTCAAGCTTATACTAGCCTGAGCTGGCTTACATTAGCATGGACTTACTCACTGCTTGTGTTTAATGCAGTTTTTTCTCAGAACACAGGTTTTAATTGCAAAGCTTTCTTTATGTCCACCGTTCACTTCAGTAGAAGTGAAAGAGAAACAGCGTCCTTTGTCTGAGAGCTGATTTGTGGTTCCTTTTCTCCTATAAATTAAGTTTTTTCATCTATAAACCAGCAAGTAAAAAAATTCAGTCTAATAGTTGGCAGCTCTCAGGCTCAGATTTAAGATACTAAAGCTAAAATACCAAGTTCTTCAAACTTGAACTTTAAATTGCTGAATGTCCTACATGTGCTCTTTAGAATATTGTTGATATTAATAGTTTAGTCTCGATAAAGTTACTCTTAGAATGGCACCTTGATCAAAGCATAAAGGCTGTGGTATAGGCAAGACTTTGAACAGATGCTCTGAAAGTTGTTTCTTTGATCACTTTGTGTTGATATCACTTAGTGGTGATATCACTTAATTCTGGTTTGTTTTCAAACCTGCTTTTTTACTGTCTGGATTGGCATCAAGTAAGCCATGATGAGCTTTATCATTTATGACAATAACATATATAAATAGTGAGGGCCAGCCCTCTGCAGGCCCCAGAGAATTCTTGCGCTTTCTCCTGATGAGGAAGATGAGTGGGGTTTTGGTAGGTTTTGTCTTCTTTTTTTGCAGCAGGGAGACATGTACAGCTTGGGGAGGGATGAACAGTGCTTTTGTAACTGATACCAGTGTGAAACCTGTACTCTGGCCCAATTGCCCAGTGAAGCACAGCAAAATACTTTTCCATTAATCATGAATTGTATGCTTGTTATTCAGGATGATTTTTATTGGTTTTACTTAATTTTGATTTATGGCCTTTTTTTTAAATCCCAAGAGTAAACAGATAAAGTAGAGGTAGTTTATCATATTAAAAAGGCTTTGTCTAGAGAAGATCCTTAGAATAAATAGGAAAATGGTATATAGTGTCTTGCGGTGCTAGTATTTCAAGTTATATTTAGTTTTTTTCTTCAGGATGTCAAAAAACTGTGGATATTAAGGTTTGCAACATAGCTGTGAGGAAGGAGCTGATTTTTCATGTTAGAAGAAACCGAGATCTATTTTTCTGAGTAATCTAATAAATTTGAGTCTGATATAAACTACAGAAGAACAACTAGCCCACTTTTCATAATTTTTTCTTCTGGGGTGCATTAGATGGCTTAGGATTGATGTGCAAAAATCAGTAGATGCTCAGATAATTATTTGGGTAGCCTGCCATAGCTATCCTGTGAAACAGAAGTCTAGCAGGTTTAATTCTTGCTTTTGTCATAAGAGTACTAAATCTGTTTTGTCAGAAATTTTTTTCACTTTCTGTTTTTAGGTCATCATAATTAAATACATTTAACTTCTTTAGGGGTACAATATTTAAAGAGGGCATTGCGCTCTAAATCAGTCATTTAATTGCATGGTAATTCCTGCACTTTAGCACCTAGTTAGAAGTACAGGTATGCTTTGAGAAGTTGAAATAGGCCACACGCTTAAGTCTGTCAAAGCTAAGCTTGTCTGTAGTCTTGTACAGAAGTTCTAATTCTGTCTTATTTTGATGTGAATAAGTCTGTATAGCTTCCGTCTATTTTTTGTCAAATGGTTAAGCTAAATTTGAATAAGACACTTGGTATGTATGTGTCTTTCTATCAACACACAGGCTTGCACCATGATAGTAGAGGTGCAATGACTTTGTGTGTGGTTTGTTAGTATTTCTGCTAAATAAAATGTTTTTCTTATTTTAGGGGTTGGTGGCAAAGCATATAACTGCTTCTAGGTGCAGCCTAGGTCTAGAATAATGCTCAGCTGGCCCCTCAGTGCCTGCTCAGCCACAGGTGGATGGACTTACTCCTGGTATTATACTCACTTGCGTTGTGGGCTATGGAAACTGCATGCCTTAAGGCAATATAGCTATAGGCTGTTTAGGCTCAGGTGAGCTGTGCTAGTTTTCTTGCTTTACACATGGGGGAATGGTATCCCTGGGTGCTGATTATTAGCGTGTTTTCTGTTGGGCATCAGCTGTTACAGAACTACACTGCAGCTGATATGCGTGAGGCATTGCCAGCAAGTATTTTGTTCCTGAAAAAGAACAGCACTTGATTACTCGAACCTCTTAGACAGCCTTTCTGCTTTCTTTAGCCTTTCCCTCTCCACACAAAGCTCACCTTGTTATGTTTGAGCTGGGAAGCAGGCTTTGAAACACGCACTGCATTGTCAGCGGGGAGCAGGTGGGTATGAAAGAGCACAGCCTCACGCTGGGCAGAACTACCACATTAGCTGAGGAGCCTGGGCAGCACACGGGAGGCTGTGTGAATTTTAAAGAAAGAAGGTAAAAGGATCAATTGCAGCTGCTTATTGAGAACGTGATTTTCCAGCCTACCACGAGAGGGTGCCACAATGCTTTGACTTAATTTATCCATTGCTAAAAGGTTTTTCTGTTAGGAAAAGTGGAGGGATTTTTTCCAACGTTACTGTGTTACAGTGAAGAGTGTTTTAAGTAACTTTTGGTTTATGAAAGCAGGCAAGTTCCACATATCAAAAGGCAGATGTGGCTGTCTTAAAATTTAAGGGAATACATGTTTATTTTGCTTTTGCCTTTAAGAGCTCAACTGCTTTCTTTTTAGTTGTTTTGTTTCTGTTGGGCTTTATCCTAGATAACTTAATCTGCCAGTAAAAGAGGTTTTCCAACTTGTTTATGTCTAAGTATGCAGGCAACCTTTCGTGTGTGAAGACATTAAATCTGATACTTCTGCTAGGTAATCTGAGCCCTCAAATTAAGAGTCACTTCTCATTGCTTCTGTGCACTTCTCATCTGTAAAATGGCAATAATGCTTGCTTGTTTTATGGAGATGTTTAGACTTAACTTTTGCATAAACACACACAGAAAAGCTGTCTGCAGGCTAAATGTTCAGTCATGCACTTTTGTCTCATCCTGTAGGCTGTTAGAGAAACATGTTCGTCGTGGTTCTAGCCTGTATTTCAAAACAGTTGTGGCATGGTAATAGGTCTGAAAGAAGGTTAGTGTTTGAATTAATTGTTTGACTCACCTTGAAACAGAAGGTCAAGGCACTGTGCTTGGCTGAATGTTATCTATCAAACATCCATAAAGAGGCTGAAGCTACAGTGAATTAGCAGCAGAGAGAACTATACTGTCTTTGGTTGTTTAGCAGTAGAGCAATACAAACAAAAGAGTGAATTGCAGTAAGCATTCATGCAGTTGGGTTGTTGGCTGGGAGACAGGATCTCTGCAGAGATCCCAAACCTGGTGTTCAGGGTTTAGGCATGTAATTACAAAAAAAATAAGATCACCTGATACTGCTGTGGTGTTCATCATTGACTGCTCAGCTGTGGGGTAGCTGTTACACAAAATTGGGATGCATTTGTGTTTTTTCTAAAAGTCACTTATTCCCTTGAATACTAGCCAGTGAAAGGCCACATTGAAAGAAACACATTAACCAGTCCTAAAACAGACTACTAGAAAGGAAATACGAAAATGTTTAAAATACAACCAAGACAGACTTCCTGTCTTGCATACTATCATGTAAAAGCAAAGGCATGACTTCTGGTATGCTGTAGCTGTCCTTTTTTTCTCCCCTGCACTTTCCTAATTTGTTACAAGATTGAGATCTTACATGCATTTCAGGCTTTGGCATCTGGCTTTGTTACATCCACCCATCCATTATTTCCTCTTACAGAAAGATTAAAACACTTCATCACACAGTTACCCCCTGTGCTCCACCTCCTGAGCCTACAGGGAGGTGGGCTTGTAATTTTTGCAACCATAAAAGCTATTATACAAGCAGCATCTTGGATTGTTAATAGAGAAGCAGGCTTTAGTATATAGAATAAACTGCTCTGGTTCAGCGCTGCTTCATATCACCAAACTGAAGGTTACCTTTCCAGGGATTGCTCTTGTGCTTTTAGAAATCAGATGGTGATCCTGTTTGTTGAGAAGTGTCATTCCATGGTGAATAGTGTGTGAAATGAGGTTGTCTGAGGCTTAAGGGGAAACAGAATTGAATATCCAGGAATTGGTGCTGGTGACAAATTAGGAAGAACTATTTCCTTTCCTATGAGCATTTAGCATTCTTACTCAGCTGCCTGTATCTTTATTTGGAGCCATATCTGTTCTGAAAATGAGACAGGTGATGCACAGTGTCTTTCTATCTGATTCTCTTTGCTCTTGGGGAAACAGTTCCCAAATTCCTTGCCTTTGCTGACAAAGGATGTCAGCTCTAAAACCAAGAATACAGATATGCAGGAATTGAAGAAAATGGTTTCTCCCCATGAAGGTACCATCTTTGTTTAAATATTAAAAAAAATGAGATATTGGCATGAGTAAAAGTCCCTGCAGTTAAGAAAACTATTTTCTGTAGTAGTTAGCTATTTAGTCTAATTTTTTTTTCCACTGGTAGAGTAGTAAGTTTAGAAAAGGAAGACAGTGTTTTATCGTACAGATAAGTGAAAGGCATGAGTACACAAGATGGTTTATGCAATAGGTCTCTAGCAGAACTACTGACGCAGCACCCTTTCCACAGGAACATGCTTTCTTTTCCAAGTTTGACTGTAGAGGCTTTCTATTACGCTTTGCCCTATGACAGATTTTCTTCCCTTTTTTATGCTTGAACTTAAAGCTACTTGTTTTAATCCTACTTCATTAGTGTGAGGAAGTGTCGGAGTTTTTGTTTCGAGAACATCAGTAGTTGAGACTGTAGCTGTTTTCAGTGTTGTATGTCTTTGTATTGAAAGTGTTATTCATTAGAGACATACTGTAAGGATTTTGTAACAAAAGCTCTAAGAATTGCACTTTAGGAAGGATGGCTGATCAACACAAGTTTGAGTCCTGCTCTGCCATAGCTTCCAGTCTGATATTTAGCAAATGACTGTTTCTTTGCTTTAGACCTTCTTCTGCATAGTACGAATTTTACCCTACTCTGTAGGACTGTCAAGAGAATAAAATATCAAAACTGTGAGGCACTCGATATATCAAGTGCTACAAAAATATCCCATGTAGTATCAAGTCATACTATTAGCATGCCCTGAATGAGAATGTTCTGTAGGCTGTGAATTTAATGCATGTGAGAATAAGCATTTACTGCTGGTGAAGGGTACAGCATGGTTAGCGCTAGTGAGAGTAGTCACCCACAAAATAGGTATGGCCTCAGCAAAAGCCTGGGATCTGATACATTGTCTTTCTCTTTTCTCCTTAAATTACTAACAAAGCGTTCAGCAAAAATGGTGGATCTCATTGTTTAGTTGTAGACACCTGAGCAGGCTAGATGGTTACCTACGAGAGGGTTTGGAAATAAATCTTACTAGAGTTCATATCCTCATTGTGTGTCTTGTCACAAGTCTGGAGAACAATTACTAGATTTAGAAAAACTTCACTGTTTGGGATGAGATACTCATGCTGCTGTTTCCTGACTGCCTCTTGGGTAAAAGAACAGGCACATCACTGGATGACATGTGTTCACTCTCAACTTTGTATGGTAGCACTCATGCAATTTTAAATCTGAAAAAATATGACTGCACATCTCAGGCCTGGTCTCTGAGGAGGAATGCCGAGTCCTTTCAGCAGCGTGCCTCCAAAGACAGCTGCGCAGTTAGCATTCACGTCTGCCAGGGTCTGTGCTCTCCACAATGATCCCTACCCCAAATCTCCAGACAAAAACAGGAGATGTATCTCAACAGCTGCAGAAGGCTCAGTTTATGAATCTTAATTAGGGTAAGGAGTTATTTGAAGTATTTCTTTTCATAAGTCTCTAATGATGGTTGTAAGGGCTACATATCCCCATTCAAGTTGTCAAGATAATGCTAACCTCTTTATAGAGTTGGAGTTCTGGTGATCTGAGCCTGTGTGGATGCCACGTCCCTCTAAACAGAAATAATGCTCATATAGACCGTAGTGTTTTTCTGTGCTCTACCAGTGTGCTCTCAGTTCTCCTTCCTCTTTTCCCCTGCCCAGGTTGCACTTTTTTTTGCATACACTGATTTTTCTAGTTGTATTTTTTCCTTGAGAGTAGGCTACCACCCTTACATGATATACTGCTTTCATAACATTGGCAAAGTGCCCAATAAAACTGGTTTGAGACCTCCACACCCAGACCTGAATGTTTTTCTTCCCCGGTTTAAAGGAATGACCTGCATTTTATGTATTTGTCTTAGATTACAGCAGCCACCTTCATGTATTAAGAACAAAACCAAGACTGTCGGCTTCCCCATAATTATATTGTACCTGTCATTATGTAGGAAGCCCTGCGCTTTCTTTAGAAGTAAAATCATTAGATTCCATATATTTTAATTGGGTGAGTCATTTAGTTTCGGTCCTGCTGCTAGAGCATGCCTCCATTGTGTCTAATGTAATTTCCCCTTAATGGGGCCAACAGTAGCAGTACCAGTAATATGAAGTCCGTTATAAATAATCTGTCTACAATATTCACAATACATAATTTCCAAAAGATTCACCAGGAATTTTCAAAGAAAGAAAAAAATAAATGCAAGTATTCTATGATGGAGAGGGTTATAAGTTGATCTAGGAAATACCTAATCTTGAATTAAACTTTTACAGGATATAGCATGTTTGTATCCTGGTCATCTGAATTACAATATGATAAGGCTGAATTGATGAAAACTTGTCAAAAGAGAAGCTCGTCTCCACCACCACCATGCTCCTTCTTTACTAGTACTGGTTCTTATCTAGCTCTGTGGTGAGCCAGTCCAGGGAGCTAAACTCTGAAATGATAGTTTGGTTTCCTGACCCAGCTTACTGCACATAAGATGAACACGGGTATGAGCGCATGGGAAGCAACAAAGGAGGCAGCTGGGAGCAGAGGAGACAACCACCCATCTGGCAACAGCTGCCTGCTGGGTTCACTTAGCCACATGGTCAGTCTGCACCCTCAAAACCTTAGCAAAATAGTTTCGTGGTTTTGTCTCTTGTGCCTGGGGGAGGGCTTTGATGTAACGGGTTTAGGATTACTAAAAAAAAAAAAAATCTAATAGGCTATACACATACACTTAACATTGTATCTCTTTAGCAAGGCTGCTATCTGAAATGAGCCCCTAAATTTGTCCTTTTAGAATCTTTGAAATTCAGAAATGAGTTAGCTCAGATGCCTAAAGAGTCAAAGGCAGTATCTCTTCATAAGAGGTTACTTCCCCAAGTTTCTAAGAATAGGATCACCTCTTATGTGGTTTAAGGGTGGGGTTTTTGTAAGATATATTTTACTCCAGTACTCATTGAGTTCTTGGCCTTAATGGCTTTCTACCATGTTACACATATATGCCTTGAATAAAAAGCTGATTATAACCCGGTGCCCATGAACAGCAGCTCTTCATTGCTGTCATTGAGTTGGTGAGACTGATGGCTAAAGGAAAAGGCTGGCTGTCCTTTTCACACCTAGAAGCTGAACTAGGTGTGAACTTAAAGTTGGCTAACCAAATGGATTATTTGACCAATATTTCTGCCAAAAGAGTCTCAGTTCTGTGAATAAATCTGTTAGTCTAGTTTCTCTAGTAATTAGGAATTAGGTTCTTATACTGGTAATCTTCTGCATTTTAATTAGACCCAATTCTCAATATAGAAGTTTTACTAAGCAGTCACGTTTGACGTTACTAATAAGAGAACATGCCAACCTAGATTAGTCAGTCTTTTTGAGGGTTGATTCTGCTTGGTGTATTTGATCATTACAATTTCATGTTTGTCATTACTCAGCTTTTCCACCTTCAGAACTTGAGGTGTGACCCTGCATGTTTAATTTACTGGTCTTTTTTTTGGGGGGGGGGGGAATTGTACTCTGTCCAGGTCTCTGCTGGATATTCTCCAGGCTCATCTTTTGTATTTCAGTCATTGATTTGTGTGCTGTTCATCTTCATGGGTGCTTCACTTGGTCTTTGTGGGTGCTTCAGAGGTTTTCCCTCTTTTTGCGGGCACAGGCAATCTACTGTTCATGATGAAAGCGTGACCTTAAGTGGTGTTTGCCCCAGAATCTCTGTGGATGCTTTATGCAGGAGCTTCAGCATCCTTGCTGGAGGAGCTTAAACGTGCTGGGTGCTTCCAGGTTTCTAAATTTCAGCTCTTGGTTCAGTTTTTCAGGGACTGACCATGCAGGCTTTATAAAAAATTTGACATTGTTATGCTTGTATGGTTTATTTTAAATTGTAAGAGACTTAGATCTCAAAGCAATAATATGTCCATATAAACGTCTTTCCTTGCCTCACTTCCCTCACTGTTTTTGACAGTTTTGGCATCTGCTCAGTTCGATAACCTGTCTAGGAAGTTGTTACTTCTAAGCAGCCCATGCAGCACATAGTTATATTGGCTTTAAGTGCTTCAAGTAGCTTGAAAGCAATGGGAAGACTGTTTCTGGCAATGACATAGGTGAGCAGGAAACATGTCATTAATTCTAAAGACCCTTCAAATAACTTTCAAATATTAGTTAGCTTCTGATTCCATAAAGTCCTTCTAAGCTGAAAGACCCATTTTAAACCTACACGGTACAGCAGCTTTCAATCTGAAGTTAATCTGCTTCTGGATGCTCCATTGCATGCCAAATAGCAACTCTTGAGCTGAGGCATATCTTGTAGTTTACACCTCAAAGGTACTTTTTCAAAGAAATTTGAGACTTAAGTAACATGTCACAACAGCGTGGAATTCCAATAGAGAAATGCCCTAAAAGGCAGGGGTTTAGTGGCATCTCAAGAAGCTGGCAGCGATTGACTGTCTTGCAGTAGTGCTAAATAAGAGGTCTCCATAAGGATGAGATAGACAAGCTCTTGGCTGGAAGCAGTATCTACATGGATGGTAAATGTTCTGCTAACTGCTGCACTGACGAGAGCTACAGTTATTTTGAAAACACTTACATACAGGATTGCCGTAGGTAGCTGCTGTAAATAGTAGAAATGTAACTGAAAAATCTTCTCCCAAGCTACCAAAAGCCAGAGTTACTTTAGTTTCCAGTACCTGGACAAAAGGCAGAAAACAGGGACATTCTGTCTCTTTGCTTTCAGAGGCTAAGTCAGAACTGAGGACAAGTTCACCATGCTTTTGTTACTCAAATAACTGATTTGGAGTAGGTTTGTACTCTAAGAGGCTCAAGAGGGAAAATGATTTTGAGAGGAGCATTTGCAGGACTGCCTGTTGTCTTGGAATTTCCAACTTCAAGACGGCAACTGGTGTGCTGGTATCAGCCCAGTAGTGAGCCCTGGTCCCAAAGGAAGCACTTAGCGTGGCTGGTTCTTGAAGGGATACAATATAGCCCTGTGTAATCCAAGCAGTCAGCTGTCCTGACAACCTATATAGGCTAGCAACAACTGGGAATGTTTTTCTGTGGAGTGGGAGGAAGAAGGAACGAGATGGAACTCTGTCGAATGAGAAGAAAAAATATCTTAATTCAACAAGATAAAGGGACCTTTCTTGGCCTTTCAAACCAGAAGGCATGGGGATGCTGCAAGCAAGTTCCCTTCTGGATGGCACAGTTAGACTTCGGTCTCAATCTCAGTTCAAAATTTACATTTCGTAAAACAACACTCCTAAATTAAGCAGCAGTTTTACATACCTCCCTCATAGCAAGCTGTATGGCACAACTGGCAAAAATCTTGCCATGAAACTGAATGCAGCTGATGTTCTTTTGTCAGAGATCCTATTTTCTAGTTTAGGTTAAATCGTCTTGCACTTCATTAATTTCCCCATTCTTTGATTGATGGTGATAGAGTACAGATACCATTCCTCCTGTGGGCTGCAAGTACTCCTATAGGCTATATGAATGGCTTGATTTCTCTGATTTGTATGACTTAGTCGTATTTTTGTCTTGTTCATGCACGTCACGTATCAGTGATAACTCATATCAACTTGAATGGCAGTTTCTGTGCATTTCTACTTGTCACTGCTACCATTGCTGCAGATGTAAAAACTCTTACCAGCGCCACAAGAGGTAAGGTAATATTGATGCATCCTCCCAGTTCGTGATGTGCTGTTACTATCCACAGTAAAATCCACAAAAACTGATGTTGTAGATGGATGCAATTTAGAAACTAACCAGTACTTCACAGAGGGAGAGGAAACAAACTGCTGAGTGAGCCGCAATGTTAGACCTCCCATTGGGAATTTCCAGCCCTTTCCCTCTTCCTTCCTCCCTCAGAATATATATAGTAAATAGAGTAAATTAAGCATTGGGGGAGGTGGCACCCAAAGGCAGAAGCAGTTATAGAGGCTAGAGTAGCCTTCAGTTAAAAACAGCTGACAATATACTGACCAATCCTCTGAGCATCCCAGTCGTACCACCACAAATACTGGCAGCAGGAGAGATGTCTCAGACAGCTATGCCAGTATTAAGTGGGAGGAAGGCTCTTTAAATAACTAGCAGTGGGTCTTACTCCCTGACTGTGTCAACATTGAGTTGTTGTTTCACCCTCTGAACAGGAAAAATTAGTCAAGTAATTGTGTGGCAAGCAAGTGACAAAATGAAATAATTTTTTTGCTTTTTCTAGTTGCTGGATCTGTTTTAGTGGATACTTTCCTTGTCATTTTGCATTTCTATTTGAAAACCTCTAAGCAACAGATCAAAATCAGAACAAGAGAGGAATAGATTTGGTTAAAATCGGGGGAGTAGCACTCCTCATCACTGAAGTAGTCCAAAAGGACACTTGCCTGTTTTGGTTTTGGAGTATCTGTACTTTGAGGAGGCTAAGGCAGCATTTGTCCCTTCCCCTCTCACTGTTAACCTTAGCATGCTTTTACGTTAGTGTGCATAATCCAGTCTTGAAAAGCCTGCCTTACAATATAGCTTACATTGTCTCTTCTTATTCCAGGTGAATGGAAGGTTCTGTGGTACCAATTCAATAAAATAGGATTTCATTTAGTTAGGATTGCCTCAAAGCCCTTTACAATCCTAGATAAATCCATACAACTATTCTCTTCTTCCATATTTCCCCAGCAAAGGAGGGAATGTTTGCAGTGTTACAGAAAAACAAACTGTTAGCTTTCAGGTTAGCATTGTACATTGGCAACAGATCTTGGCTCTTGTGGGGATTTGTCTTTTGACAAATTATTAGATATTAGATAAACCTGGAATTGCAGCTACCTCCTTTATGATGTTTATTTGTCTATAGATCTGATTCTGTCCTTGCTAGCCTAATCATCTTGCTAGCCTAATTTAAGGTTAATCTAAGCATTTTTCTTGCAGTTTCTGGTTTTTGAAATGGCAATCTTTAACCTGGTCAAAAGGTGTGGCCTAGTGTTTCTGGGGAATTAAGTCACTCATTTCCACACTGTTGTACTTTGCTTGCTTTTCTTTATTGCTCTGAAAACAAATTAGTAGAAAGAAACGTCATCTACAGCATGTTTCTGCTCTGTTTGCATCCAGGCACATTCAAGTTTCACATCTCCTGCAGTATTTCTCCCTAGAGCCAATTATACCTTCTTTAACCAGTGTTCTAGTTCAGCAGTTTCCCTTACAAAGTCATTTTTGTCTTTTTTTTAAGTGCTCCTCACCATAGGATAGCAGTATCTGATGACTTAACCAGATCATACACTGTACTAAGCACTGATTATAGTATATAACTTGCTGGAACACATTAATGTTTTTGTTTAGTGAGAAGGTGCTAGAAATGAAGCAGCTATCAAATAGGAATAAAGGAAGTGTCTTTTACTCAACTTTCTAACTTTTCTTCAATTCACCTGTTTTTTAATTAAAAGCTGCTGTCGGACTATGACAGATGATGTGAAGAGGAAGAAAGCAAATAGCAAGATGGTAAAGTTGCTAATAATATTTAGTTAAAGACAGTAGAGACAAAAGTTGACTGAAGAACTGCAGCAGGTTGCAGGTTGAAGTGGTACAAGATTCAGTATAAACATGTGGAAGGTGGTACACAGGAAAATGGTTCTAGCATTGCATGTAAGGTATTTAGCTCTGAGCTGACTACTGCAACAATAGAAATAAATCTTTGAGCTGTAATAAGACAGTATCATGACAACATTTGGAATTATAGTCCAAAAAGCAGAGCATTAGGAATAGAAAAATAACAATAGTTCTGCCACTGTACAAAGCTATGGTTTGAATACTGCATGTAATTCTGATCTGGTTATCTGGAGGGGTGTATGGTAGAGCTAGAAAAAACCTCAGAGGAGGACTGTTTAAAGGTGACCAAAGGCAACAACAACATCAGACTGCCTAAGACAAACTCTTCAGCCTGGAAGAGAGGTGGCTGAGGTAGAATAAGATAAAGGCCTATAAAAATCACAAGTGGAAGGGAAAGCACCAACAGGTAGTGATCGTTCAGGATTTGCCACTGTACAGACTGAGGATCATCAAATGAAACTAGCAGGTGTCGTGTTCAAAACAAGTAAGAACCTGTTCTTTTTTCTACAATGTGCAGTGGAGCTATTGATAACATTGTGGCAGGATATTGTTTATGTGATAAGTTTAGTTTGCATTACTTCAGACAGCAACTGGACAAAATAATGGAAGAAGCCTGTCAGGAAGTTTAACTACAACAATGCCAGCTCTGGCTCAGAAGGACCTTGAGCTGCAACGTGTTGGAGGCTTGGAAAGTATTCTACAATAATATCATTACCCTTTCCCCAGGCAACTTCTGTTGGCAATGGTAACAGCAGGATGCTGGGCTGTAAGTGACCTAGTATGGTTGTTGTTAGGTGCCTGAAGAATCCCAGTTGTCAGCTAGCTGACTTGCTTTTGACATTCTTAAGTGTTCTTCTAAATCTGAGAGGCAGGACTTGTTTTTCCTATTGTACTTCCTTTAAATGTCCTACAGTTTTGATGTTAACAATCAAGAAGTACATGTACTTCCTAAAAAGAAAAAATAATCTCAATGCCTAACTTTACAGTAGATGCTACCACTATAGTAGCAGACACACATAAAATGCATGTTTGTATTTTAGCCGCATAAAATTCCTTCAAGCTGAATATATTGGCTAGTCTTACCTTTCTTCAATTAATTATTTTTAAAACAGTTTTTCTTTTACTATTCTGTCCAAAAATATCAGATCTACTGAATAATATCCATCGCAAACCTACTAAATTACATTAGCATTTTCAATCCAGATTCATTTAAGTTATTCATATTTGTCTATTCATTTACAGTTATCCTTCATTGTAATAAAACTGATTTTATTACTACACCAGCAATTCAAACAGTGACTTTTTTGTAGCTTTGATTACTTCCAGAATAGGAGTATTGAACTTGCTCAGTCTCACTATCATCTCTTTTCCTTCAAAGCTGTATTAATTCTGCCATAACCCAGAAAGGATTTTCCAAAAATGTTACTTCAGTGAGTACATTCTGGTCTTAATACTGGACTCACACGAGGGCTAAACACCACTGTTAGTAGATTTGAAAAAGCAAATGTAGTGACACAGCCTGAAACTGCAAAGCTGTCGGCGCTGAGCTAGGAATTCTCCTTCTGCCGAGGCTGGGGTTTGTGTTACCCTGGTTATTTAGCAGCTGTTGGAAACGGCGCTGATGAATGGAGTCTCTTGTCTGGTCAGCAGAGCCAATTACAAGTGTCTGGGTTTCACCAACGGGAAGTGGCACAGCAGCCAGTAACTAAGTTTAGTGCGATGGATGTGTTTCTCTGACTTCATACGTGCATGTTCACACTGCCCCCCACAAAAAGTGAATCAGCCCATAGGGCTGAGAAGGAAAGGAGCAAGACAACTAGAACTCCCTCAGCCAGGGCTCAGCTGAATGTCAGACTCTGGGGATCTCCTGGCAAGCATTCACATTAAGAGTTTTCCCTGGTTCTGAAGTTAACAAGACAGCATGCAATTTTTGGGCAAGTATTCATGCTAAAGCTCAGCTTTTCTTGGAGGAAAGGAAACGCTGGTTTATTTTCTAAGACAAATATATTTCAAAGGAGGCAAGATCACAAGAGTGTTTTAGTCAAATGAAGTAACTGTTTTAAAAAGGAAAACCCTTCTTTGTTCAAGAGAAGAAAATGGCTGTGGATCAATGGCTTGAACAGCATATTGGTTGCTGACAAATGAGGTTGACAGTTTTGTGATTTATTTTTAGCTAGAGAATTTTTTTAAAACAGAAGTACTGTGTAGCTTTGGCAGTTGCTGCATATTCAGTGTGGGTGGATGGAACTGAGAAGTCGCATCTGTGCTTACAAGCGTTTTGGGATTGCATTAAAAAATTAAACTCATGTACTGGAAACTGAAGCTGTATCAGCTCACCTGGGGAGCTCTGCCCTCCGAATATCCTCCAAAAGGTAAGCAGTGCTGCCTGTCCAAGGCACTTGCAAAAATAATTACTTGGGCCTCAAGTTGTGACATCAGCTCAAATTTGGGCTGTTAGATTGACGTTTTCTTTCACTCCTGAGATTACAAGTCAGTGAGTTAGTCTCTACCCTCTCCTTCCAAGTTTTCCCTCTAACTAGGAAGGCTAAAAATAAATTCCAAAAAGCCAGCTGAGAAACAATTTAATGTGGTCATTGTTCCAGGTGCTGAGTCTAAGGAGAGTAGTTAATACTGTAGGACTTCTAATAAGATGTAATTATGTCACTTGAAAAGCAGCTTGGACATTTATGTCATGTTAACTCAAAGATCTGATCAGTTAGTGCTTTACATCTGCAAAATAAACCTCTCACCAGCTAGACTTTGTTAGCGTAGATATTAGAGGCTTGCTTAGGGGTAGGTTGAGCCACGATTTTTCAAGTATTCTTTTTGCAGAAGAGCCTTTACTGTAAATGTTTGTCTTAACACTGTGTAATTAAGTAGCTATTCATTTGATTTGCTTAGAAGTAGATAGTGTCTTGACTTTGATCTGGCCAGTGTCACAACTCCTCAGGAATTCTGTTGGAGTGAAGTGTAATCCACATTAAGCAACTTTTCTCCCACAGTACTGATTAAAAAAAAAAAGCTAAATGACTTGCTGTAAGCTGTCATAATGTTTGGCCATCCCACCTTTCCTGAAGAAGGACTAGGTGACCTAATCCTCCTTACCCTTCGTACCAGAGAGGTTTACTGGAACTTACCACGACAGAGGAAGAATGTCAAATAGACTTTTGATTTACATGTATGCAGTTTCCCAGTTATCTTTGAAATCTGGGTGTCCCTTCATAGTACTCCTTTCCCAAAAACTATTATTGTGGGAATAGTTACTGTCCACTATAGGCAGGATTCAGAGGAACAAGGATTGGAACTTCATCACCTCAGTACTCAATGGAAAGAGGTATGTAATACAGAGCATCTAAAGTTGGTGATCTCCCTGCTTGTTCCTAGATAGCAGCAATTGCAAAGCTGACTAGCTGTATAGGAGCTGAACAAATCCTTGGTAATTAAGGTACCAAACACTTTGCTACAGTATTCAGGATTTTGCAAAGAGGTTACATTTGTAGCTTTTTGTTCTAAAATCCTTTTTGTATATAATTTTAATTGCATTAAAATCTCTTTCACTTCAGGAAAGTGTTTTTTCTTATTATCTGTTGTGCTGTTGGGTTTTGGTTCCTCACCCAGAGGCACATTCAAAGAAGTCAGATTGGGACTTTGAGTGTATTCTGGTGCTTCTGACCATTCCCAGTACCTGTGATAGGAAACATCCGTTGCACCTTTTAATAACTGGTAGGTCCAGCTCTCCTGTGCTCGCATGAGTTCCTCACCCTAAAGTGTTTTTTAAACACATCTAAAAACCTGCATCATTTTGCTAGCTGCATTTATCCCAGAGTCACTTTCCTGCCAAAGTTCTGCGAGGACAGAAAATCTTAGAGGTAATGAGAGCCAGTCTATTGAGTTAGCAGCATTTGTACTGAAGATGATCAATACTTCATTACTTTGAAATTCTGTCTTAAAACAGCAATGCTACCAAGTGCTTCAGTAGAAGGTTCAGTCACTTACAGCCTATACAGTTATTGATCTATTAAGACATTTATGCATCTTGCATTGAATGAATGAAGATTTTCAAACAAATACTTTGGACCTTAAGCTTGATTTATTTCATTCTGGGTTCTGTACCAAAAAGATCCTTCTTTACCAGGAAGAAGTTAAGAAAAAAATAGGGAAGTGCTGCATTAGATTGATACTGGGAGAAATGGTACACCTATGTGTCACTGACATCTGAGCAAGGAAACAGGCTGAGGGACACCTCTGAATGTTTGATAGCATTAATAACAAAGGAAGAGGATAATTTGAACCAGTGAAACAGAAGACAGGCAGTTCCTTCTATCAACATCAGTTTGTTTTAATCTTAACACAGCTAACCTCTTGTCATGTTCAGGTAGACAGACAATGTCTTGAATTCTTCATATAGTGATGTAACTAGTTGAGATCAATCTGTCTCTCTCCTTCTACCAATTAAAATTCATTGATGCCAAAAACCCAAACCTTGTCTTCCCTTGGATTTTTTTATATCAAGCTAGCCAAAAAGCATGTCTTCTAGGTGAAGACCCACCACTTTAACCATGAAATAAGTACAGGCGAATGCCTCATGCAGCAGTTTGTCATGTGGCAAAATAAATCTGCATTGAAGAGGTGAACTGTATGGACAACTTTTAGGTTTCTCCATATAATTCTCTCTCTGATACCAAAGATCACTTTTATTAACCTTTTCTATTTCAGATATATTTTGATAATTGAGGCAAGACAGTGCTACCAGCTTGGCTTGAAACATTTCTTTTTATATGATGTGAGCTGTTCATGATGCAATTTTGTCACTGACTCTGAAGTCTCCTCCCATTCTGTCTCTCCCAGCCTGGTACCATAAATAGAAACCTATTCCTTGCCCATCCCAAGTTCTTGGCTTGGAGCTGTATTTTTTGGCTTTATTCAGTGGGTTGTTTAAAATACTTAACCTTGCACCACTCTGTGGGAGGCCCAAAGACTAACTATGGATCTGTGCTTAGCTCAGACAAACCACATTATTAAGAGTCTGGTTGCTTGCAGGAGAGGAACACCTAGGAATGGCATTTAGTTAGGTTGCCTACATTTTACCAAAGCCATGTGAGCTGTCTGAACCCTTTTAAGCTGGTGTTTTTCATGGCCACATGTATGTCAGCAGAAAGACTAGGTGGTCCATTTAGGTACGGGCTGAAGTCTGTTATAGGGTAAAGAAAGTTCATAGGTCTGCTTCTATGCTACCACATTATTAGACAGCAGGAACTTGGCCTGTTCAGCATTGGTTTGCTTTTTAGTATGTAGTTTGCCTTGAGTATTTTTGGTTAGTAGGACGTGCTGAGACTTGGCTTCAGAAACAAAGATACTGTAGAACTTGATACTATTCCAATCGTGTCAGCAAAATAGGAAACCAACTTGCTGCTGTGTTATCAATTTTGTTTCCTTGTATTCATTAAGGCAGAAATCCTTCCACTAAGAAGCTGGTTAAAGATCTTGAAGTCTAGTGATGTAAAGTGGTGTACATTTTGAAGATGCAGTGGAAAATACCAATTGTACTAGCAGTCAGTAGTTACTTGATGGTCTACGTTCTATGCTCTAAGTTAACCAACGCCTATTTTTCGGTAGTCTTAAAAGCAAGCATATAAAATGAGTCTGTGTGTAAAATAGCATCAAGGATACTTGTATTGGTATTTAGTTTGAAAACTCAAAGTGAAAATAAAGTGAAAGATGTGGCATATGCAGGGATCTTGGTGGCCTTGTATTCAAGTGTCCCTTTGTGAAATAAGAGGCATGTGCGAAGCCGGAAGATAGAACACCGTGTGTGTGTGTATATATATTCACACACATATATACACCCAGTGGTTTTTGATGTAAAATGCCAAGATTTCACACTGAGACTGTATGCAATAACCAGTATTTACCCTATATCCCTTTCTTTGTCTCTTTTCCTTCCATTGACAAACCAGTCACTTTGGCCTGCTGCCAGTACCACCAAATCCTTTTCGGAGCTGTATTGCTATTTACGCATTCTTTTGTTTAAGAGACATTGACAGTTGGTTCATAAATTCAGAGTACAGCAAATTTTTTAGAAGCTCCCTGAACTATACATTTCAAACTAGCATAGTCAGCAAGATTTCCTTATATTCAACTTTTTCCCACTGCTGGAAGAACTAGAGAAATGCTTCTAAATGGGTGATTTAAGTTGTACAGGAAGGGTAACCACTCTCAGGAAACAGCTTTGAAGGGCACCACAGGGAATAGTCTAAAGAGCTGGGAAGAGCTGCTGTGCCTGAAAGGTGGATTCTTCCACCGAGGAAGTTGAGTATACCAGAATTAAGAGTTTATATTGTGCGCTTACTGTGAAGGGAATAGGAACAGGATGCAGACGTCAAGGTGATGGCCTACAGTGTAAAATAACTATCTAGGAAAATCAGTTGTAAAAGAAAATGCTCATCTAGAAGGTAGAAAGATGCCCGATTTTATTCTGCCTGGGTGTATTTGACAGGACTTTATGAACAGCTACACACTGTGCAGGGACACCCCATGTCCTTCCCACTGAGAAACACCTTCAGGAGGATGTCTGGAAGGGTGCAGGGACAGAATTGCCCTGTTACAGGAAGCTTACAGCCAAAATTTTACTTGCCCATAATGCCAGTGCTGGCCACTACTTGATTCACATCAGGAGCTCGTTAACAGACCAGACAGCCATTAGGCTTTGGGTAAGGATACTCTTCTGACAGAGGCTAAAATTGAGAGGTTCAATAGATGTATTTGCAAGTTACATTATTAATCCAACCTAACTTTCTGTTAATTCTTCTTTGTTCCAGAGATACCAATTACTCATCTGTTGTATTTTAACTAACAGATAAATTGGTTATTAACTTTATTAACTATTACAGCTAAGACTAATTTAGTCACAAATCCACATATAGCTTGCCATTTCCTGGTGCCATTTCAGACCCACCTGAAAAGCTTATTTGTCACAACAGTCATCCATGTGTTTCTGAGGCTATGCTGTCTTTCCCTACAAATTCTGCTTATTCTTTGTGTATTAATAGATACAAAAAGGTTAGTACAAATACAAGTGTAATTAAGAGTACTCAGAGCACATAAGAGAGGGGAGAAAACAATAAACTGCAAGAGGAAAAAAAAAAAGGGGGGGGGGAGAG
>NW_008795025.1:2987389-3018166 GCF_000699145.1 Aptenodytes forsteri | reverse complement strand
AGCCGGGGGGGGGGGGGGGGGAAGAGAGAAAGCCTAGGAGCTTCTAAGTAAAGGTATCTCAACCTGTAACTACTGAGTAACACGCTGCAGGATTCACTGAGCTTGGTTTTGTAGGAGGAGGAAAGGAGGTCATCCACTTGTCAGAACTTTAGGAAGAGCACAGTATGTGGGTATCCTAAGGTATTTTGTCTGGTTATTTTTTCCACTTACGTTAGGTGATGGCAGCGGGGGAAATAACTCATGTCACAGACCATATGGGGAAAAGCAACTCCTCATCACCACAGCGTATCTGCAGTTTTATATAGTGTTTTTCCACAGCCTTACAAAATGCAAACATTTGGAATAAGCCAGGTTGCTCATTTCTTACCTTTAGCCTGATCTGAGTCCTCATCACATGGTGCAGCTGCCTTTCTCACAGAACAGTGGAGTTCATGGATTACAGAAATGCTGCTTTTTTTTTCTTGGTGGGCTGTAATAGCTCTTCTCCCCCTACAAATGGCCAAACCACTTACTTCCCTTTCCCTGCTCCCTTTTATACCCCTCTGCAGGCCCACCACCCTCCCAGGTGTGAGACTGCCATGGTGATGGCTTGTTCTTTAACCCTTCCTTGTCTATGTGTTAGGAGGAGTCTATCCTGCTACAAACCATACAGCCTTTGCTAGAAAACTAAAGAATTCATCCAACAAATCTTATGTTTTTTAGGAGGTAATTTGATGGTGCCCTTTCAGAGAGCTGTCCTGAGTCTTACTAAATCAGCAGATATGCAGCTCAGACTGGGCATACTGTACTGCCCTTGCCTTCTGTTTCTTTCTGAAATCCTGAAATGTTCAAGAGCGTTTACTTGCGCAGTGCTTGTACCTCTCTTAGATGTGTATTTTCACTAACAATTTCCTGTTGATTCATGTAAATAGTGCTCCAGCAATGGTATGTGGAGTGGAAAAATGAATCAATCTGGGCAATCCCCTTAATGGGTGATCTGTTTTGTAATTTGTACAAAGGAATTTCTCCAAGGAAACGGTTTGCTTTTTTCCCACTTTGTTGCCTAACTCTTAGCAGAACAAAACTCTGTCTTTATAGCTCATCTCAAAGTTGTTTCAACTTGCAGTCTAGTCCCCACATCCTCTGTTTGTTCAGCGTTCTCTGGGAAGCTCCACCCTCACTTCCAGCTAATAACCAAGTTAACCCGCAGCTTGATTTTCCCAGTTTCTCCTTTGCCCACTCAGCAGTGCTTTCTTTTTCATTGGCTGCCAGCCTTGTGAGCAGCGATCGTCTGCACGTGGTGGCGTTTCTGCTGGCAGTGGCAGCCCAGGACTTCTCGTGTCAAGCAGCCTCTTCTGCTTGCTGCGAAGCACAGCATGATTGTGGGGACAGTCCTCTTCCAGTCTAGCAGCTATGGCAAAGAGGGCAAGCTGCTCTGCTGCCTTGGTGAGGAAGCTTCTGAGCCTGGCGTGAATTTCACAGGTATGATGCTGAGGGATGTAATGCTGTGCTATCCCTTTCCTGTATTTCTCCAAGTGCTTCAAGGAGGATGTGGGTCCTTTCAAGTCTATCTTTGTCTTGTAGTACAAGACCAGCCACAGGCAGGACTGAGATTGCCTGCTTTTATCTGGGTTTATTGAAAGGATTATTATCTAGGATTATTGAAATGCTTCATTTTTATGAGCAGTTACACAGTATTTCAGAAATAGAGATCACTTCAGCACTTGATGTGACTCTGAAGTTTAAGATTTAGCGTATACTACCTCCTGCTCTTGGACCGAAGAGATTGATAATTGCAGTGTTGGCAGCACAGGGTGGGGGACAAAACAGCCCTTACATGTTGGCTGAATAGGAAAAGCATTCATATCCGGAGAGAAGCAAATTGTATTGTGGGAATAAAGAAAAGGAAGGAGATGGATGAAGCATAACCTCCTTGCATGACCGTGTATTACTTGTACACTAAATAATGATGTAAGTTTTCCATTGTATAGGAAATGAAAGAGGTAATATATGATTTATGGTTAGCCTTTAAAAGGAGCTGATATAAAACAGAACTTCCCAGCTCATTTCCTTACTCTTTGTGTGAATAGAGCTTGCAGACTATTCAGTTGGAGGGGTATCATTTGTGATATGCTTTGGTTATCTCAGTTTCCTTAATGAGGTCTATGCAATTACCATGTTTCACTGACCTTCCATATCCTTATATACTGGATGGTATAGATCCCACATGGTATTGAGCAGCATAGGTTATTATGTAATAATAACCTGCAATAGGTACTTTTATATCCTGGTAAATTCCCCTTTAGTAGATATTGGGTAACCTTTACAGTTACTTAAGCATCCAAGTCACTCTAAAAATGAAAGTGAAGGAAGTTAGTGAGACATGAACTCTTAAAAGCATTTGATTTTTAGGTAATGCGATTTTTAGGTAAGCACTGTAGCTAAGTGATTGCAGCTCCTCATCAAACATTAACCTCTGCTGGCTTTTTTTCTACATAAAGAGGGTGTTAAGAACATGCGCCAGCCTCCCAGGCATTCCCGAGGAAGTGGTAGTAGTCCCACATCTGCTTTGAATCCTCGCTGGCAATCCAGCACAGCACCACAAATGGTTTCATGTGGGCAGAGCTGCTCAGCACTACGCAGCAGGTGGCATTTCTGCTGGTTTTGCCTTGGCTAAAGTGCCCGCTGCTAGGCTCGGTGTGGGCAGGCTTGGCTGGTCATGGGATTTGCTGCAGCAGCTCTGAAGCTGAGCTGATATTAGGCTGCTTCAGGCTTACGCATCGAGTGCATGGTTAAATGCTTAGCTCTGTGCTGTCTGTTAAGTAGGGGTTGGATGCTCAGTTCATGAGCTTTTCTGGCTTGAGAAAGGAGGTATACTTTGGTTTAGAACAAATGCATATATTTTTGTTTAAAGCCTTCACATTTCGGCAGATACATAATTGAAAGTAAGAAGTTATTTAAACACCATTAAGGTATTTTGGAGCTGAAAGGTTGGATATTTTTTGGAAACAGTGCCTACTTTTATGTTTGCTCCTTGGCAGAGATGCGCAAGTCAGATTTCTTGTATAGCGCACTTGCTGAGTGACTTCGCTTAAGGCTCTGAAACACTCTCTCTAACACAAGTCACTGTAGGAGTATAAAGAATGTATTATTTAATTAAATATGTATTTTTACTCCATAAAGAGAGCTAGATTTAGGAACTGGTGTTCTTTCCTGGTGCTTAACAACTGGACATGCATATGCACACACCCAGCCCTAAAAAATTACAGTGGGATGTTGGCAGCCATGCTATAATGTAGGCAGCTGAGCAGACATTGGGATTTCCTCTCTTTTCCATGATAGCACCCAGTCTGATGGATTAGTATATTATAAAACTAATTGCAGTTGATGGTTAGGAACAAGAAGTGTATGTAAATATTGTATCTGCAGATAACGAAATCAAAGAAGTGACATTTTGGTAGCTTAATCTCCAGTCACTTCTGTTCTTGCTAGGAGAGCCTTGATAGGTTGCTACTTTGGCAAGGCTCAGGAGGTAGGTTATTAACTAATTGCAAGATGAGCAGGTTATGCAAGCACTATAACTCTGAATGATTACCAGCAATGCAATCAAAAGCCACTTAGCTACGTGTTTAAAAACAAAACAGAACAAACCTCAACTTTCTCATGTACCTACAGTACTGTCAAAAAATTGCATGTAGATGCTGGGAATCCCACTACATCCTTGTTTTCCGGGCTTGAGCTCTGTCCTGTGACACAGATTTGGCATATGTTTGCCTATTACTTGGCACAGGCCTCTTCCTGTTTTGTGTCTCACTGACTTCCCAGTTTTCCCGTCCTGTATTGCATTTGAGCTCTTTGTTCTCTTTTAAAGTGCCTTATAGACTAGCTCTTGCTCATGAATGTAAATGTCATAGGAGTGCGGGGAGGGTGGTATTATATACAAACATTCTCTGGCAGTGGTCTGCTTAAAAACATCCTGAGCCTGACTTCTCAGCCCCTCAGAAATGGGCCAAATCAATGATTGTAAAGTGAAGAAAGCATCCAACTTTTTAAAAAGGATTTTTTATGTTTGGTGCATTTAATTAAATCTTTTTACAGTAAATTTCCGTAAGTAAGTTCAACAAGAGAATTTGGAAATATATATTGGGACAGGAACTTACATCAGTTGTGCCATCAGAGAAAATATTTGTATCTTTACACCTTCACATTTTTTTGCCCCCCTTGAGCAGCCCGCATGTATGAAACTGCATCATCGCTCTTTCTTTTGTCTTAATATTTAAATTAATTCTGCTACATGTTCCTGGAAGACCTCTCTATGGGTTAGAAGGCCAATGATGGTCTTGGCATAGCACTACCATGCAGTGTTCAGACAGTTTTGCTTTTTACTACAGTTTTTTCCAAACCCCTGTGTATTTAGATTGTTTTCATCATCACAGGAACTGTGGGGACCTTTTTCTTTTGTCTATAAAACAAGTCTGATTCTTCCCCCCACTCCCTTGTACTGTCAAGTTTGCATCAGTTGTCCTTTGAAACAGCAAAATAGAACTGCCTGGGTATTCAGAAATACTGCTGCTAAATACCTAGCATCTTCCTTACTACTTTCTGTCCCTGTCAGTTTTCCACCTCTTCTTTACACAGCCTTGAAATGTATCACAAATCACCATCATTCCTGCTAATACTGAATCAGTTCCTGTCCCAACCTATAGATCTCATTTGTGTCATATTTCAGTCTGTCTTACCTGTATTTGTAATGTCAGTTTCAGATCCAGGCTATCTACTTCAGCCACAGAAACAATAAAAACATAAAACATAACATTTCAGCATCGAAAGGTTTTCTTCACTACTTCACATTAAAAAAAAAAAAAGCGCTTTTAATTTCTCCCCTATTTTTCTATCTGTGAATGCCTAAATACTTTAAAATAGAGGTGTATATAAATAGAAATGTATAATAAATACTAAACAGAAATTTTATATACACAGCTTGCTACTTGTTATATAGGAAGTTAATGACCTTCTCCAGCCTCCTTTAGAAGTAAACTATAGAATCAAGAGTCAGCAAAGTGGTATTGAAAACCACCGATCTAAGATGTGCAGACATGGTGTTCCCTTTCCATAAAGAGCATATTGTGCAGTAGGAGCTTTGTTCTGCTGTACACTGGCTTTTCATCTATTTACAATTGTACAAAAAGTAACTTCCTTTTCTGTTGTTTCTTCAGAGGCCCTGCACCGCCCCTACGGTTGCGATGTTGAACCCCAGGCACTGAATGAAGCCATCAGATGGAGCTCCAAGGAGAACCTGCTTGGAGCCACTGAGAGCGATCCCAATCTCTTTGTTGCACTTTATGATTTTGTAGCAAGCGGTGACAACACACTCAGCATCACCAAAGGTAAGGCTCTGAATCACAGAGCAGCTACTAGGTTGAAAACTTAGCAACAGAAAATAGAAAGCAGAATCCTTCTCCGGATAGGAATAGGAATGAGTGCAGTTAGAGAAGATTATTCTCTAAACTGATGATTATAAGCAGACGGTCTCTCTCTCACTTGTGTTGGAGAGACACCTGCCGGGCAGTTCTCCTAGTACAGACACAGCTTTGTATAACACTGCCAAACAGTCTAGCCCAGCTACAGTTGTTCCTGTTCTAGGCTCCCCAGATCCCCGGCCTGTTGAGACACCTATTTTAGGGAGGGGCAGAGGAAAAGCTTTACATTATTGATGATAACAGAATTCAGCACTTTCAACTGGGGCAAAATCAAGAATTAAGAATTGCACAGAGATTTTCTATTTCTGTTCAGTACATATTTCAGAATATGACCTGCTGCAGAACTGTTTTAAATCACGTGCCATTTAAGGCTTCAAGAAGGAGACAAACCTCATTCCTCCAAGAAAAAAAAGTCTTTCTAGTCTAAAAAGCTGGACTACAGGAAGCTTTTTGAGTTCATCAATCACACTGCAGAAAATTAGGGAACAGTATCCTAAGTATTCTGTCTGAAACTTTACTTATTATTACTTATTTACTTAAATACTTCATGTATAGCAGTTTAGTTACAAGATCACCGCTACAGATTTTTACTATTAAACTACCAACCCAGGCTTAGTCAGCTGATAGCGAGTGTCTCCCTTAAATGAGACCTAATAGATTGCACTGTGCTTATTTTGCTTTTTTCTTTCTGGTCGTAGGTGAGAAGTTGCGAGTCCTGGGTTACAACCAGAATGGTGAATGGAGTGAGGTACGTTCGAAGAATGGGCAGGGCTGGGTACCAAGCAACTACATCACACCAGTGAACAGCCTGGAAAAGCATTCATGGTACCATGGGCCAGTGTCACGCAGTGCAGCAGAGTATCTGTTGAGCAGTCTCATCAATGGCAGCTTCCTGGTTCGTGAAAGCGAGAGCAGCCCAGGGCAGCTATCCATCTCGCTCAGGTACGAAGGACGTGTTTACCACTACAGGATCAATACCACCTCAGATGGAAAGGTAAGGATCTCTGGATAATGCTGTGGGAAGAGGAAATAAGGATATTAATTAAGAGGTGGTACAGAATCTCAAGTTGCAGACTGTTAAGAGGGGTGTATGTGAGAGAAAACAGGTCCACTGGTTGATTAATATAAAAAAAGAACATATATGCCAAGAGTTTGGTGGTAACTCACCAAACACCACTTTGGAAGAAGTGCAGACGGTACTTATCCTGGCTGAAAGCAGTTAGGGAGCAAAGCAGTTGTGGTTTGATGTGATATCTTTCCATTGATCCACTTAGAACAAGCAGAGCTTTGGTAAGTCAGCAGTTTTGATCAGCATTTTGAAACCTTGATCAAATAGCGGTATGATGTGTTGAGTGATGCAGAAACTGGCCTTGTGCTTGGCTACAAGAGTTCCAGTTTCTAGTCCTGTAAAGCACGAGGCAGGAGACAGCACTGCTCTCAAACGATAGCTTGTATCTAGCTGCCTTCTGCAGGTAAAAATGCCACAGATTAATATTAATTTGCCCAACAACATGAGAACAAATACTCTGAAGTCTGGTTCGCTTACTTTTTTTTTTTTTTAAAACCTGCTAGAATGTTTTTACTGTACCCATTTTCCAGTGTTACTGAAAGCTTCCAGCTGCCTTCATTTAAGTAGATTCCTGGTTCATTCTTAACAGGTATATGTGACAGCAGAAAGCCGTTTCAGCACACTAGCAGAGCTAGTGCACCATCACTCAACAGTAGCAGATGGACTGGTGACAACTTTGCATTACCCAGCACCTAAGTGCAATAAGCCCACTATCTATGGAGTGTCCCCCATCCACGACAAATGGGAGATGGAGCGGACTGATATCACCATGAAGCACAAACTTGGGGGAGGGCAGTATGGCGAGGTGTACGTTGGTGTCTGGAAGAAATACAATCTCACGGTTGCTGTGAAAACATTAAAGGTGAGTTTTCAGATTGTTGTGTGCTGTTCATTTGGTCACCATTTATGATAAGGGTAAGGAAGTTGTAATATTCTCAATTATACCACCTAATGATATGAATATCAGAAAATGGAGTGTGCTAATCTGCGTAAAATCTATGCTTGAGAGTAGCTTTGCAGAACAAAGTTAGCTTACCAAACTTGCTCCAGTACATGTGCCTTAGAAACAATTTGGAATTTTGGCCCAGCAAGCTCCTGCAGGAACTGCATGTCCAAGTCAGATCTGTAGAAATGGTTACCAAGTCCACTTCCCTTCCCTCAGAAGAGCTGTGGAAGCTTTAAGAAATGAAAGATGTTGGAAATGCCCACTACAACATCTCCCCTACTCCTGGAAAAATTCAGCTTCTCCTTTCATCTTTCTTTTCAAAGCCTTCTGTTTGTCTCAACATTAACAGCTACAATTCTACGTACCCCCTAAGTAAGGGAGCTTTCAAGCTTAATTTTTATAGCTAGGCAGGGGAACTAAGTCAGTGACCCTGAGAGTTGTCTTCTCACCAGCCACAACTGCTTTGGTAGCCACAATAACTACCAAACAAGAAAGCCTAGCGCTTTCTGGGTACTGCAGATCTGTCACTTGGCCATGCTGCAGGCCAGCCAGGCAGCTTTTCAGGGGTGTTATATTTTGCTTTGGTAAAAGCCAAAACAGCAGAATGGAGATAAGGATGCCATCATTTATATTCAGCTTGGATATGTGGTGTTCAGCAGACCGTGGTCATGAAGATGAATTTTCCCTTCTTTTGCCTCTCTGCTTATCCAGGAAGATACCATGGAGGTGGAAGAGTTCTTGAAAGAAGCTGCTGTGATGAAGGAGATCAAGCACCCAAATCTAGTGCAGTTGTTAGGTTAGTGAAATTCCTTGCTCTTTCTGTTCTTACTTGAGTTTCCGCCAAAATGAAATCTGTCTTGTTTAAAAGCAATGGCAGACTTTCTGTATTTATATAACTTTTTGAATCAGGTCAGGTTATGGGGTGGTATTTTTGACAGCTTACTCCTTTATGTAGTATTGGAGCTAAGAGACGCTAATTTTAAATAAAACATCAAATATAGTCACTTACATTAGTAGACAACTTTGTTGTTGAGGCACGACTATGCGTTATATAAAGTTTGCAATATCAGCCTCTTGTTAGTTTGTACCTTCGGCCTTAGACATGCTCCGGGGTTCGATTATCAGGGTCAGATTCCTTGTCTGCTGTGTTAAATCAGATTTACAGAATTATTTTCCATGACTTAGTTTTCTGATAGAACAGAACAAAATTATAAGAAAATTTAAAAAAGAATTATATTGGAAGCACAACAAATACCGTTCTTCATACTTCTCAAATCAGACACATTTATAGAAAAAGCTGCACTAAATAGAAAATTCAGTCCATAATTAAGTAGAAGACGACCAGATTGCTGCTGTTGTAAGGGACCCTGTGTATCACCAAATAAGTACATGAGATCAAGACAGTGGAGATGCGAGTCAGATCAAACAGCACACAAATGGAAGAAATCCGCAGGCTTTACAGCTTGGCTGTGCCCTGTTTGTCTCACTGGCAAATTCATGATATGATGATCACTATTAAATAGTCTGCATAGCTGTTAATTCTACATGTACAAAGATTTTTAAGGAGACACTCTAAACCTTTACTAGTGTTTAACTGCCTCTAGACTTTTGCTGCTTTCAGGAGCAAAGCTGTCAAGCCAAGCCTAGGATGAAAGGAGAAATGTGAAGAATGTGAAAACTTTTAATAACGGCAACTATTCTGTACCCATTTAAAAAATGGGCACAGATGAAGTGTCTGCCCAGCCCTGTCTGGTTCCAGGAGTAGAGACTAAAAGATTTCTCATCAGAGATGCATTTTTGCTCTTTCTGATGCACAGTGTAGCTGTGTTTCACTCCTCTGTGTGTGTAACGGTATAAACAGGCATTCAGCAGTGCCGCAGTGGGAGTTCACAGAGATTTGACTTGAGTATCCTGTTGCCCTCCTCCTCTACTAATACATACTTTGTACATTATTGCAATGACTGTAGCAAGTAGTCATCTGAGGAATGTGTGAGAATGCTGCTTTAGGAGCAGGTCCCACCGTGCTGATCGCTTACCCAGCTAGCACACATGGGAGTGCTTCACATTACTCTGTTGTGACATTTCAGTCTGGAAATCTTGCCAATTGACAAGTACCTGCTTCCAGTTGGCCACTCCTTAGCTTTATGAAGGAGGAAAGGGGAAGAAAAGCAAATCATATGTGTTCAAAATAACTCCTATTTCATTCTGTAACCCTCCAAAGAACAGAACTACTCCTTTATGTATATTATATAGGAATAGCTATGATAGACAAGTTTCTCTTTATCCATAAAGTGGATGGACAGGTAAATAGACAGAAGCACTGAATTTTAAGTTGGGCTGCATTGATATGGGTCTTGTAGATGGAAGTCTTCACTTTTCAGAGAAACACTCATCGGTACAAAATGTGACAAAAGGATATTAAATCAGGAATAGTGGTAAGCTAGGGAAGGAAGGGAAGTTTTATTCACATGCTCCCTCCTCCTCACTGCTAGGTGTATGTACCCTGGAGCCACCCTTTTACATTGTGACAGAATACATGCCATATGGGAACCTGCTAGACTATTTACGGGAGTGCAACCGGGAGGAAGTGAGTGCTGTTGTGCTACTCTACATGGCCACCCAGATCTCCTCTGCTATGGAGTACCTTGAGAAGAAGAACTTCATTCATAGGTTGGTAAAATGACATTGAGCTGGTACAATCTCAGATTGCAATGATGTATGGGCCACCGGCATGGTGACCCAGGAATTCTTCCTTCTGGGGATGTTTCTTCCAGATCTAGGTTTCACGCTGGGTTATCCATTGGCTGTTTTGGTTTCAATACTGTCTTGCAATTCCTTCTGCCCGTGACTTTCATGCCAGACTTACAATCTTGTGCCCAACTGCCTGACAGCTACGAAAGTTGGTGGTGTCCTGTTCTGATGTACCCGCTTTGTGCAAGGCATTGTCAACCACAGTGTCCTATTTCAATCCAATCAGATAAAGCTGCTACCAGGGTGTGATAAGCTGCTGATCACATCCTATTCTTAGGAAACAAACTTCTCATCATAACAGCTATCATTACTGGAAATTTAATAGAATTTAAAGAATGAACCCTAATCCTGAGTTACCTTATTGCTCCTAAGAGTAAGTCCACTCAGTGCCTGACACTGTTCAGAGGAAAGCTTGCGTTGCCTTTATCTGCTGTGTAAAGAAAGTGCTTCCCAATTCAGAAGAGAGGGACAGGCTATGCTATATGCAGAAGACTATTCAAAAGCCCTGCTCTTGCTCCACTAAAGGAGTGTGTTTTTTTTCCTTTATACAGGGACCTGGCAGCACGGAACTGCTTAGTTGGAGAAAATCACGTGGTGAAGGTGGCTGACTTTGGCTTAAGTCGACTTATGACTGGCGATACCTACACAGCTCATGCTGGAGCCAAGTTCCCAATCAAATGGACTGCTCCTGAGAGCCTGGCCTATAACACCTTTTCAATCAAATCAGATGTGTGGGGTAAGAAAACTCCACTTCAGTGGTCTGTTCCATTTCATTTTGTTTTTCTTTGCCAGGCTAGACAGTAACTTGCTTTCTGGCTTGGGCAGAAACACTTGGGGAAGAGACAGTCACATGCCAGGCCACAGCTTCATGAATCAGTAGCATTTTTAGCATGTCATGTCTTCACCTAGACAGGCCTGAAATGTCTGCAAGAAAGAGATGCTGCCTCAAGCTGCAGTACAGGCCACAATGTAATGAGCAACACAAGAAAAGGGCAGACTTATGTCGTGGTTTAACCCAGCAGGCAGCTAAACATCACACAGCTGTTCACTCACTGCCCCCCCAGTGGGAGGAGGAGAAAATTAGAAAAAAGGTAAAGTAAAGGTACATTTTTTTGTTCAGCATGACGTCACGTGGTATGGAATATCCCTTTGGCCAGTTTGGGTCAGCTGTCCTGGCTGTGCCCCCTCCCAGCTTCTTGTGCACCTCCAGCCTTCTCAGTCGGTAGAGCATGGGAAGCTGAAAAGTCCTTGACTAGTGTAAGCACTGCTCAGCAACAACTAAAACATCGGTGTGTCATCAACATTATTCTCATCCTAAATCCAAAACACAGCACTATACCAGCAACTAGGAAGAAAATTAACTCTATCCCAGCCAAAACCAGGACACTTATGACCAGGAATTTTGTTTTTCTCCTTTTGCAGCCTTTGGGGTGCTGTTATGGGAAATTGCTACTTATGGGATGTCACCATACCCAGGCATTGACCTCTCTCAGGTGTATGATCTGCTGGAAAAGGGCTATCGGATGGAACAGCCTGAGGGGTGCCCTCCAAAGGTTTACGAACTGATGAGGGCATGTGAGTATCTTTGTCCAGTTTGGGGGACACAGCCTGGGAGGGGTGGGAGAAATCTGTAGTTAACACTGAAGTCCTTGCTTCTTATGTGCCATTTTGTTAGCTAATGTGGAAAAGGCCCTGTCACCTGAGACGTACCTGGTTACTGATGTAAAATGAGTCTGGTCTCTAGGGAACAAGAATTCACTCTCAAAAACTGTCATCTCTGAGTACAGCTAGATAGCACTTTGTGGCAAATTGTACTGGTGTTTTGTCAGTAGGATTCTTGCTATGGAATCACTAAATTAAAAGGAAATTTAGTTCTCTGCAAACACAGCACCTGTGCAGGAGACACGTAGTTGACAAGGGTGCACAAAACACATCTTCCAAGCATTCCATGAAAAGCTCCCTAATGTCCTTCCATGACAAACTGAAAATCTACTAATAAAAGGCCAAAAGATACAGTGTGCTACAGGAAGAGAGCAACAGAGTTTAAGAGCATTGCCAATCTCCTTCAGTCCTGCAAGAGCAGAGAATATATTGGGCAAAAGACTGAAGACCCTAGGGAGCAAACCAGGCCATGCTGTTGAGTAAGGTAAGCAGCTCTGAACAGAGACACCCTGTCAGCATGAGCAGGGTGGGAAGAGACTCCTTGGTGCTAACTCAGGCAATCTGTGTGGCCCTCAATGTACAAGACTGACAAACCAGGGCTTAAGACTCTGTTCTACAGCCTGTCTCCAGTGATGCCTGATCCCCAGCATGTCAAAGAAAGTCAGGGTGAATTTCAGTTATGAAACAAAGAAGCTGGGTAATGATGAAGGATATTGCTTCAAAAAAACCTTCAGGAAGCTGACAAAGGCCCAAAAGCAGGGAATTCATATGATATTAATGCAACCCAAAATGAGCAGAATGCCAGTCACTTTCCAGACCCTATGGTGATATCAACAGGTAGTGCTTCCAGGATACATTCCCCTAGTGCAGATTTCTAACTACAAAAATTACACTTTTTGTCATGATACCCTTCTATAACTTTCCAAGCTCCATCTTAGATCAATGCACTCTCTTCCTCTTTTCCCCAGAGGGTGCATACATTCTCCTTTTGGAAGGCTCTGCCTGAATTTCAGTATTAAGAGCGTGTGAGCAGAAGGTTGCTTGGAGCTTTGCACACACAGTTACCTGTGACTGGGCTAGATGTGTTCAGTCCAAACAGCCAGGGTAGCAAACATGGAATTCTCCTTTGCCCGGAAAATTCAGAAAGAGGGATAGGGAGATCAGAAAAACCTGTGGAGTTGACAGAGAGCTGGGATTTTTAGAATTGGTTTCTTCCTCTCAAGATCTGTTTGTTAGGATACGGTAGGGTGACTGACTGCTGCTATGAATTAATATCTGTGAATGACTCTAAAGCCTGTTTAATAGTAGGAGATCAGAGTGACTGTAGTTGAGAAAGCTTAGGTATTTTCTGTCTCCCTGGACAGAATAAAAATTTATCTCCTACCCGTTTCAGGCACTGAGACTTACTCTGCTTTCTCACATTGCAGGCTGGAAGTGGAACCCACCAGACCGACCTTCCTTTGCTGAGACCCACCAGGCTTTTGAAACCATGTTCCACGACTCGAGCATCTCAGAGGGTGAGAGCCCCTGTTGCTTTATTTCTGAAACAGTACTGGAGGTTATCCCCCAGAGTGCTGTGTCTTACAGATGGGCCTTTAAGGCTCATCTGCTAGAAGTGGAGGTTGTGATGAAGCTTCATCCCTTACTTAATTTCTTAACCATAAGGGGGTAAATACATTCTCTTACTTGCTGCACAAATATGGAATAACCTTTAGACATAGACCAATGCAGGGGACGGTATAGTTTCATTTGAGCACTAAGATGCCAAAGAGTTAATTTAAAGAATATTGTCTCCTCTATTAGAGGAAGCCTCTTGTTTCCCAGACTGAAGAGTAAGGAATAGTGAGTGATGCTGAGAGAGAGAAAGATGTATGCATATCACAGTCCCTTGCTGACTGCAGCAATTAGGTCATGAAATATTATTCTACCAGCTTTCATTTTTAAAAAGTGTGCCTTAATCTCTGGATTTTCTACTTAACTACTTCTAGGAGCGAATCTGTGCAACTCAACTGTCAAATATAATCAACTAGGAGGTAAATACTGGTGAGAAGTGTGATACTAGACAGCAGACAAGCAGAAATGTCTGAGCATCTTCTAAATTTTTAAATTAAATATGAAGCTGATCCATCCATTTCCCTACTACAGAAAAAACACACCAGATCAAATTCTACCAGGGAGGATCTGTAATAGGCACATCAAATGGCCCACACAAATGCCAGTCTGGGTGTGGCCAGGAGGTTGTGCGTTTTTTTCTGTTTTTTTTTTTCAATCACATACCTTGTGTTGATGTTGGGAAGGAAACATGCAGTCTTCATTTCTAATATGGAGGTGCAGTGCTTTGCCTCAAGCAAAGCAGCTTAGATCCAGATCCAGAGAGGACACAACTTCTGGGGGATCCCAGGAGCATCAACAGGAGGCACCTTAATTAAAAACAGAGGCAAATGCATTCTGTGCTGGCTTAAGCTCTTGAGCAACCCTTAACCCAGCAGGGAGCTAGATTCGTACTAGACCTCTTGTACAGATCCTACCACTGGGTTTTTTTGCTGAATTTATAAAGATGTAAATGAGTTTGAAAGCATTATGAAAAACATCTTACCCCGAATACCTCTAGACTTGAGCAAAAACTAAATCCATAAATTATGTACTTCTCAGTCATGTATCTCTTCTTGCCAGGCTGAGTTTGCAGTAAAGACCCAGATTTTCTTTTCCTCTTCCTCTGCCAGTCTCAGTTCCAACTATTCCCTTTTTGGTTTTTTGTCCTTACAGAGGTAGCAGAGGAGCTTGGAAGAACAGCCTCCTCCTCATCCATAGTTCCTTACTTGCCCCGGTTACCCATGCTTCCCTCCAAGACTAGAACACTGAAGAAACAGGCAGAGAACAAGGAGAACATTGAAGGAACACAAGATACTGTGGAGCACTCAGCTTCCAGCTCAGCACCAGGTACGGGCACTAGGACAGTGACAGTGAGGCCACATGTTCTGGGATAGGCTTGCTGCTGGTGTAAATTGCCAGAGAAACAGAAGAAAACAGAACAACATGACATGGGAACGTGCTTTGCCCTGCTATGTCGTTAGGGCTGTTGGCTACCTCAGCAGCCCAGTTATTTACTAGCAAATAGAAAACACTGCAGCTTGTGCAACGTTCTTTTAGTAAATCCCATTGTATTTTTTTTTTTAAATTTAGCTTTACTGCTTTTTTTTAAATGACAGCTTCAAAACTGAAGTTGACAATGCAACAAGAGATTTTCTTTTATACTTGTGATATTTGGGGAAGGAGGGAAAAACTACAAGAAGGGAATAAGAAACCGGAAGAAAAGAGCAACTTCACTTTTTCCTGAACTCTCTCCTAAGTGGCCTCCTCAGTATAAACAACAGACAAGTCACGCATGCAGAAGTGGAAAAAAAGTAAAAAAAAAAAAAAAATCACACCAGCCTTGCACAAAAATAAAAGTGCTAACTTCCTCTCTCAATCTCTCTCTGCAGAACCTGGGCAGCTAAATATGCCAGGCCCATAAAGTCCACTGCAGGATAGGGAGGTGGAAATGGGAATTGGTTTTGTAGATTCACACTTGTTTCTTCTGCCTAGGTTTTATCAGAAGCACACAGCCAACAAGTGGGTCTCCCGCACTGCCGCGCAAGCAGAGGGACAAGTCACCCAGCAGCCTGTTGGAGGATGCCAAAGAGACCACTTTCACCAGGGACAGAAAAGGTGGCTTCTTCAGCTCCTTTATGAAGAAGAGGAATGCTCCCACACCTCCCAAGCGCAGCAGTTCCTTCCGGGAGATGGAGAATCAGCCCCATAAGAAATACGAGCTGACGGGTAACTTTTCATCTGTTGCTTCCTTGCAGCACGTGGACGGGTTCTCTTTTGCTCCCACGCAGCAGGACGCAAGCCTGGCGCCACCCAAGTGCTATGGCGGGGGCTTTGTGCAGAGGACCTTCTACAACGATGATGGCACTGGTACCAGCAGTGGTGGGGGCGTAAGCGCCGGTGGTGGGTGGTCGGGCATCACTGGTTTCTTTACACCACGTTTGATTAAAAAGACACTGGGTTTACGAGCAGGAAAACCTACTGGCAATGAAGAAGCTTCAAAGCCTTTTCCAAGGTCAAACTCTACATCTTCCATGTCCTCAGGGCTTCCAGAGCAGGATAGGATGGCAATGACCCTTCCCAGAAATTCCCAGAGGTCAAAAATCCAGCTGGAACGGACAGTGTCCACCTCCTCTCAGCCTGATGAGAGCACGGGGAGGGCCAATGACCTGCTTCCCAAAAGGTTTGAAGAAGGCCCTGCTTTGACCAGGGAGAGACCAAAAGCAAAACTCTTGCCGAGGGGTGCCACAGCACTCCCTTTCCGAACCCCCTCCGGATCAGAAGAAAAGGAGGGTCCAGGGCTAGCAGCAGCTCCTAAGGGCAAAGAAAAAAACAGTGGCCTACGACAAGGGGCCCTTGAGGATGGTGAGAGACCAGGGTGGTCATCTCCAGTAAAGGCTGCAGCAATACTTCCAACCACTCATAACCACAAAGTGCCAGTCCTAATCTCACCCACTCTAAAACACACTCCAGCAGACGTGCAGCTCATTGGCACAGACTCTCAGGGTAACAAATTTAAGCTCTTATCTGAGCATCAGGTCACTTCTTCCGGCGACAGGGACCGGCCCAGACGGGTAAAACCAAAGTGTGCTCCACCTCCACCACCAGTGATGAGGCTCCTGCAACAGCCAGCTGCCTGCTCAGATGCAGCAGAAGAGTTGAGCAACGTGGCAGGAGCACAACACGGACTGGAATCAAGCGAAGGGAGTAAGAAGGCAGCAGCACCTGTTGGTGGAAAATCTGGGAGGCCCATGATGCCTCCACCTCAAGTGCCTCTGTCATCGTCTTCCACCTCCCCGGTGAAAATGGCCAACGGCACAGCTGGTGCAAAAGTAGCACTGAGAAAGACCAAACAGGCAGCTGAGAAAATCTCTGCAGACAAAATCAGCAAGGAAGCACTGCTGGAGTGCGCAGATCTTCTCTCGAGTGCCATCGCCGAGCCGACACCAAACAGCCAGCTGGTGGACACAGGGCACCAGCTGTTGGATTACTGCTCAGGCTACGTGGACTGCATCCCGCATACACGCAACAAATTTGCCTTCCGGGAAGCCGTGAGCAAACTGGAACTCAGCCTGCAGGAACTGCAGGTGTCCTCAACAGCTGCTAGCGTCCCTGGGGCAAACCCCGTCCTTAATAACTTATTGTCATGTGTCCAAGAAATCAGCGATGTGGTGCAAAGGTAGCTACTGTCAATCTGGGTAAGAGAAATACACGTGGGGGGGGGACGGACTTTTTTTCTGTACTGATGCTTTCAAAAGGAAAGACTGATACTTGAGTATGTGAAGTACCTCAGATCACTGAGTTCTCCTCACGTTTACAGGTTCATCTCAAAAAATGGGGATGGAGAGGGTAGATTAAAGCTGTAAGGGTCAGATCATCAAGTATTTGTCCCTACCTAGTCAGTCTGATCTGCTTGGTATGGCAAGGGTAGGAAGATCCTTGCTCCTCCCTTGGAGAGGCAGGAGAATCGATAGCAGGTTCTCGCTCTGGGAAGGATGGTTTGGTGTGTGATAGCTGGAGTACTGGAGTGGCTGGAGGCCACGGCTGTACAGCAGATCATCAAGTATTTGTCCCTACCTAGTCAGTCTGATCTGCTTGGTATGGCAAGGGTAGGAAGATCCTTGCTCCTCCCTTGGAGAGGCAGGAGAATCGATAGCAGGTTCTCGCTCTGGGAAGGATGGTTTGGTGTGTGATAGCTGGAGTACTGGAGTGGCTGTAGGCCACTCGGCTGTACAGATCCTCCCCTGTCTGCACTAACGCATGCTTTGGCCTCCTGTCAAGGTAGAGGAAAAGCACTGGGGCTCTGTTGGTACCAACTGCCGAGCAGTCTGAGCTGGAGTAGCTCTGAAGGGGGAGGTCGCGTGCGGTTGGGGGAGAAGGTCTAATGCACTGACAGTATTCAGAGCTGCTGGAGGTGGATGCACTAGCCCAGATGGCTTACTTCCACAGCGCTGTTGCTGCTGTAATGAGAACTGCAAAATTAGTTAATATATGAAACTATCCCTTTTCCCTCCTGTCCACCTCATCCACCACATGTTCTCATCTTCTTGTATCGGAAGCGTCAGGGATGCTGGGCAGACTTACCACTGGAATACCCCCTTCCCCACCACACAGCCTTCACTCAGTTGATAGCTATATCTCTAGTGGTCTAGCACGGGTGCTGCTTGATGATCTTTTGTGAGTAGTTTGGGGCTCTTGCACAACTTGCCAGTGTTGTTATTGGGGTGGGTGGGTGTTGTGTTTTTTGTTTTTGTTTTTTAAGCTCTAGATTGTTTTTAACTTGTTACTAGGCTGACGCCCCAAATTGTTTCACCTTGAGGTCCCATGGTAGGTAAGGCAGAGCGTCCACCACCCCTGGCTGTTCTCAACATTCCTTTAGCAGTCACAGCGCTGCGGGGCCAGCTGGAGAGCCAGAAAGTACGGTGCCTGCCCGCCATGCGCCCTCGCTGCTTCAGGATTCCCTGGACCAGTCTCTACTCGGCATAACACTAACACTTCACACTTGATGGCTTCCTGGGATTTGTTCTAGTGCTTACTGGTCTCGCAGGCTTTCAGCTTCCCTGCGTGTGAAGGTGACTAGGTATGTCAGCACATGGGGGGAATCACAGCCATCTTTTTTTTTATTTATTCCTGTATTTTAAAGGCTAGATCAGAATCTCATGCTGTGGCGTAGGGAACATGCACATATACTGCGCGCTCCTCTGCCTAAGACGTGACAAGCGTTATGGCTCTGCCTCGGAGAGCTCTGGCTGGGTTATGGTCTCTGATGTCTGCTGCCTACTGACAATCCCAGAATGAAAGCAGTCGTGTGGTTGAAGTTGTCTTCCTTGGTCGTAGTGCTGTTTGTAGACTGTTGTGGCCTCAAAAAGCTGGTCTTCTGTGTATACGCACAACTCCCTGAGATGTAAACGTACTGGCAAGTAGGAAGACCTCCAACTAACTGTTGGTTTGAGAGAAGAAGAAAACAGGCCTAATACCTGGCTCCAAATACACGTTACCCTGCATGCTGCTGCTCACTTCACGCTATTGGTGATGATAGAGGATCTGGTTTGCTTCGCACCTTAAATCTTTTATTTTTGGCTAAAATGCTTTTTTAACTTGTTTTTAAAGTGTGACTGTGCTGCTTTTAGTTTGAGCATTTAGAGTTGAGCTGGGGCACAGGTGTGAATTTAGAAGATGGGCACTTCCATTTCTGTCCAGAAGCATTGCCCTGTTGGTGCTTGGAAGTAGGCTGGGCTGTCTCAGTGAGTGTCCCTGTTTTTATCATGGAGCATAGCGAGACAGTGGCCTGAAAAATATTTAGAAATAGGCTGGTGTCTGAGAATCCTCATTTTATTACTGGTCTGTGGTAAACAAAGTTGTGTCACGATGCGTGAATGCGCACCAGTGGAGCAGTATGTGAGGTAAAATGGACCACATGAGCGACACTGTCCAAGTAGGTGAAATGGTGAAAAAAGCAACCCCTCCACCCCAACTGACAGGCTTTAAAGTGAACTTATTATTCCTACAAGTCAGTTTTACTCCAGTGAGCTAGTACCTAAGTGGAGACAAATGAAAGTACAGCGTGGGTTACTCGTCCTGACTTGGCAGTACCAAGCCAACCCAACAGAGCCTGCTGTCTCGTTCTGCGATAGGATTTTCAGCTTGCCCAGGCTTTCCTGCAGCCCTCAGGTCAGCGGGGCGGGGAAGCTGTGCCGGGGCTTTTTCACAGCAATGCTGAGCTGTAAGGCAGAGTACCAAACCGTTATCTTGTAGACTTTACTGAGGGCTTTTGCAGTTTACCTTATCTCTTTCAGTCATCTTTATGGACGGTGTGCATCACTGCACACCAAACTAACTGCCTTTGGAAGGGTGACCTGCAAAGGGAAGAAAGCTTGTGGTATTGCTTCACATGGCCTTTTAAACAATCAAAAGGGGTGAAAAGGTATGGGAGCTCTCTTTGGGGCAGAAAGGCAGGTCTTGTTTGCCCTGGCAGACAATCGCGTGGTTTCATCATTGTACTACTATTCAGCCTAGGACAAATGGACTGAAACTGAAGTGATTCTCAGGGGAAAGGTATTTTAACCAGAAAATTTTAAGGATCATAGTCCAGTTCTGATTAGTATTTTGAAAAAAGCCTTTTTCTTTTCCCAAATGGCAGTCTTCCAGAAAAGCTCCAGCAAAAGTGAAAGAATAGCAAACAATTCCTGGAATTTCTACCTACTAAATCTACCCTCTTTCAGCCCTTTCTGACCCTTCTGAAGAAACTAACTGTGCCCCAGCAAAGGACTGATTCCCCTCCAGTGGTCATCCCCACCTTCCTTTCAGATGCCGCCTGGCTTCTCCTCCCCCACAGCAGAGAGGATGGGCAGTGGGACAGGGCGGTGGGCGGTAACACAGCTGAAGCAGCCATCTGCTATTACAGAGTCGCAGAATGGCTCAGGTTGGAAGGGACCTCTGGAGGTCGTCTGGTCTGACCCCCCTGCTCAAGCAGGGCCACCTACAGCCACCATGCAGGACTGTACCCGGGCGGCTTTTGAACATCTCCAAGGATGGAGACTCCACAACCTCTGTGGGCAACACAGAAGCCCATTCAGTTCTGATCCCTCCAGTGGAGGGAAGACGCAGAACAGTGGAATTAGGGATTTGCCTGTCATCACTCCTATGGAGAACGCTTTCTCTGCTCTTACCTATTGTCTTACTCCCATCAGGTAGGTAGATGGTGGCAGAGGTAGTGCTAACTTGACACTAGTTTTTTTTCCCCTAAATAGGAGGCTGCAGAATTGCTGCTGCTTCTGCTGCCCAGCAGTGTTTTATTCCCAAACCGGAATTCTCCCCTGCCCTCTGGCAGGACAGCAGAAGGATGGTATCTGGGAAAGCTGGTTCTGCTGTAAATCACCGTTCAGTTGTTCTTCCTTCCGTGGCCATGCTCCTAAAATTGTTACCGTTCCTTCTCCCTTTTGCTAGGTTTGGCTTTCTGTTCAGCCTTAAAGGTCTCTACTGTTGCAGCGTCTCTGCTTTCAGCTTTGCACAGTATGTTCAAAGTAACATAAGGATGGTGGAGCCCCGTTATTTGTCCCAGTGAAGAGCACATCTTGCTCCACTGTTTAGGGTAGGGACAAGGCATAAACTCCTGTTGCGTTTCCTCTCCTCAACACCATCAGAAGGCCTTGTGTGGTAAGGATGCAATTGCAGCCGGGCTCTCTCACTTGCACTAGTATGGGCTAGAATTTGAAGTAGTCTTCTTTGCATCAGGGGATGGCATCATGTAGGGCCTGGTAATGCCAAGCACAAAGCATGCGCTCACACAAGTGAGTTGATGTGGGGCACTTTCTCTTCCTAGCTACTGTGGGGAATCAGCTGACTCACAGGTGCAATTCTCTCTTCTTCCTGCACTGTACACCCTTTTTAACCCCAGAAGTGGTGCATTCGGCTGTCTGACTGGCAGCACTTTGATTTAATCATATTTTTCATTAGTGCGGACAGGGGTGAAGCTGAATTAAGAGTCTGGGTCTTGGGACTGCATCAAATTTAGCCTCTGGGAAAGCGGAATTGAATGGAGCAGCGTTGCTGATGCAGAACACAATGGGGAAGGGTGTGTGTGTGCGCGTGTTCTGTTTCCTTCTCTTGAGCACCACTGGCCTTGTGTCAGTGAGACACAGTCAAACACACGCGTGTTGACATCCCATCGGGTGTGCTTACGCAAGAGTTTTATGGCACACTGCTCTCTGCGGGCAGCGGGAACTAAACCCTACAGCGTGGGGCAATAGCTGCACCAAGACTGCTGTGTTAACAGAGCAGCCCCTCCCAAAAAGGCAGCGGGTGTGTGAGCAGGTAGGATGGGTTACACTGTGCAGTCATAGAGTAAAGAAATCCAGACCCCGATGCCAGTACCGCTTACCCAAGGCAGGCTTCCCCAGCAGCTGAGGCGCTCCGCGTTTTGCTTGTCGGTGCTCTTGGGCAGCAGCAGCTGTGACAAGCACTAATGAATCCAGAAAATCTTTTCTGCAAATGTAACAGGCTGCTGTCTTCTCTTTTAAAACACTCAACCCAGGCCTGCTGCTAATCAGTAGCTGGCAGGAAAACTGAAGGGTAGCGACTACAGCATGCTTGGAAACCTCCCACTTCAGTGCGAGTGGCACCATCTAGCACGGATGGGCGCTGGGGTTGCACTCCAATTGCCTGTAGTGTAGAACAAAACCTTCAGCCTATTCCCTGGTGGTAGGAAATAAGAGGTTATGGAACACCTGACTTATTTATGATACCTACACGATAAGAAATGTCTGTACCAAAGGAGGTCGTTCTTCCAAATGTGTCTGTTGTGCATGGGAGGTAAAGCCCGATTGGCTCGGCACGCTCTTTGTATCCAGTAGTGAACTCATTGAGGGCAGGAACAGATTAAAATGAAACACGTTAATCACCAATCACTCTACCAGTGTTGTCAACTGTTTTTGTTTTTAATTGTTATTGTAATATATTTTGGTTGTTTTTCTAATTTAATTCTCTCACTATCGTCTGACTGTGAACTGCGAACAGTGTTAAACTTGATGTAAATAAGGCCCTTTGAAGGGCCTCTTTGCCTGTCGTTCCACAAAGTTTTGCCAATTTGCATTTTGTTTTAAATAAAGGTTGCAATATTTTATTGGCAAAAAACACTTGAGTGTATGCTGCCTTTTTTTTCCTTAAGTAATAGTTGAAGCTGCTCAGTACTAACCTGAAGTTTGTTATTTTGGGTAGAAAAGACAAGATGATTATAAACCTGTTAAAAAGAGAAATAATTTAATTCTGCCAGATTGCAAAGAAAAGCAGTATCTTTATTTATGCCTTTAAAATCAAAGTTAACATTGCCGTGGAGTGGTCAGGGTCAGAGGAAGGCCGTTCTTGCTGTTGGGGTTGCATAAGCAAATGCTCACTTAATTCTCAAACATACAGGAGTGTGACCTGGCAGAGTGCAGGTCTCCCATCACCAGTCTGACAGTTGCCCTCGTTAGTAACAACACCACCTCCTTAATCAGTAACGCTAAGAACTGCTTAACATGCCAACTTCATACCAGCCCCGCACTGGTGAAATGGCTGACAAAGTGACTCCCTCCCACTCCAAACAGCATCAGTTTAACCTGGACAGCTAAAGATTCCTTTGCATTTAAAAAAAAAAAAAAAATCATAGGTTATCCTGGCTTATACAACCTTCTAAGCAACTAACCTTCAACTAACTAACAACTTTCTGAGCTTTCTGCCCAAATTATAAAACACAACCCGAGTTGTGTCCTTCTGTGGGGCTGGATCCTCCCTTCCCCAGCTGACTCCCCCGGGCACATCTCCCTCTGCTCTTTCCCAGGCTGAAGCTTTAGGCTTGACACTTGTGATTGAGAGATTATCCACAAACCAAGTCTCAGAAATGCCTGATAACAGCGCACGCTGGCACGGGCCCTAAGGTCCAATCTAGGTAAGTTTAAACTAACTTTGCATCAATTGAGCAGTAAGAAAGCAGCTGGCTCGCCTTCCTGCCTTGGACTATGAAGCCTCATTAGATAACTGAGTCAGTGTGCCCGGAGGGAAACACGAATTCAAAGTCTGCAGGAGCAGTAAGTGTGTCTGGTCAATCTTTTCCCAGAGGTCGTGCTGCTCATCACTGGCACCGCAGAGGGGTTCAAAGCTTAAAACAGATCAAAGGTCCACACAAGCCATCCTTGGCATGTGCTGTTTCACCTCACTGCCCAGCCCAGCGGTGTTGGAAGGGAGTTTTGACCTAGAGGTCACAAAGTGATTCCTGTAACGCTGTCGAAATTTTTTGGTCCTGCTGTAACATACTTATCACCTGGCAAGTACCCAGACAGCAAACAGCCCCTTAGTGTAGTAATGCTGATACCAGCCAAAAAACCACAGCATGCAACATACTGGGGGGGAAAAAAAAAAAAAAAAAAAAAAAAAAACGCCAAGCTTACTGCATCCCTGAAAACTCGAATTCAACTGCAGCCTGTTCCTTCAGCCACCATCCTCCTCAACTGCCCTTTGCCCTTGAAAGGGCAATCAGTCTCTCCTTTTTTTTCATTTTGCAGTGAAGCAAACAGGCTCTTCAAACTGCTTAGAAAAAGAATTTCAGCAGAAGTTCACCTCATCCTCGCAGCTGCTTCCATACAACGAAAGACTCCAACGAGAGAGGGACACTCCAAAGCGAGAGGCTATGGATTTGACATCTCCAGAGGAGATTATTCAGTCATTTTCTCTATGCAAGGGCCTCCCCGCACAAACCGTGATCCTGGCACGTGGGTCCCCGAGCAGCAGATGCCTTGTGAGTGCAGGAGAGCAACAGAGAAGAAAAACTCAACTCCAGCTAAACAGTTCTGTGCAATTTGAGAGCTTGTAAAGTGACAGAAAACCAGGGACAGGGATAGGGACGTGGCTTCTGCTGGACTGTCTCAACAGGACCAGCCTGTCCAAGGCCTTCATTACATGCTAACAAACCAAGGACTGGGACGTCCCCGCTCACGTCAAACAAAGCACCTGTCAGCACAATCAGGCTACTACCTGCTAAAAGAAGGGACTTAATAAACACCGGACAGACTTCAAACGCAGCCTAGCGCAGGCTGTCTCCGTGTCCCAGGAGTAAGGCTGGGCAGGGTGCGCCTCCTTCCTTGCAAACAGCCCTCGGAGTAACAAGGGGTTAAGTCTCTGTCCCTGTGCAAGTGCATGGCTGGGTAACCTGCTTGCCTGACCTTCTGCTCCTAGTGTGCAGAACCACCTTCACCACTGGTGTAGTCCCACCTGGTGTTCAAGGAAGGAAGTAATTGATGCGCTGGGATACAGATTTGCAGCCCTGTGCAGAGAAAAGCTTCTCTTCTTTGGGGACAAACACCATCATCCCGGCCACCTCATCAAGGGCTGCCTCAGTGTATGGAAGTCCACGGGCCAGGAAAGCATCCCGCGCACAGAGCTTCACATGGTGGTACTCCAGGGGCAGGAACGGCACGAAGAAATCAATGAGGTTCTCTTCGAGGAGGTGGCTGCGGGCGTAACCATTCTCTGTAGCAAAAAGCAAGACAAAACAAACTTCAGAAGCTTCATCTGAGAGCTGGCATCCCTCTGCGAGGCAAGACTTGTCTTACTGAGGGGGCTGTCTTGGCTCATCCAGCCAGACGTGGTGGGAGAGACACCCTTCCACTTGTAAAGAGCTGGCCAGCACTTACACTGAACACAGAACATCACAACAGCTTGCCCACCTCAAGCCAAGAGGAGCCTGAATCCCCAGAGAAGCCTTGATACTTCCCTACAGTGTTAGGCTGCCTCTCGCAACCTGGCCATTTTCAGGGCTGAAGGGGCAAGAAGGAGTCACAGCTCCCTCCTCGTGTGCCTCGCTGCTGCAGCGGTGCCATGCTTACGTGGATGAAGGAAGGGGCTCACGTTGCAAATAACCCCGGGGTGGGTGTTGGAATAAAGGCTTGTTCCACAGCACACACACTTGTGCAGCATAAGGCGCATGGTACTGCGTAAGCAGGGCCCCGAGCTGGTGTGGAGGGGCAGGTTTGCGGGCAGCCTGCCCACAGCATCCTGCAAGCGAGCCCAGCTCTTACCTGCAGGCTCCAGCAGCTCCAGCCGCAGCTGCTGCTCCAGGAACTCCATGGAGATCTCCTCCCGTGCCCGGCCAGCTCGCCAGAAGTCCAGGGTTACCTCATTGATGGTGTTGCCACCGAGATTGCTGCAGACAGAAGGGAAGTCACTCGACCGTGCCCCCAGAGATGCACTGCTGAGACCTGCCAGCAGCCTCCCCTACAGACAGGCCTCAGCAATTGTTAGCAATGAAGGATTTACCATGTAGGATCAGCATCTGAAACATTCGCAGAGGAACTAGCTTTCTTCCCAAAGAACCCCTTTCTATAGGCATCTATACAGCTGTCTTCCATCTTGCCAGCCCAGACCCTGGGGCTTTCTCTCCCACGGTGGGACCAGAAGCCAACAGAATCCTCCATCTCCGTCAGTCCCCTGTCCTGGCTTGGATGCCACTGACCTCGCAAGTGACACTTGGCCCCGCACCAGACTCTTAACAAGCCACCCCTGAAAGTCCAAGTTGGAGGGCAGAGCACGTGGCAGGAGTCCCACTAGAAGTAAAGGTCCAGGGCAGGGATTCAAGTGGCAGCCCAGGACTTGGCAAAGCATCCCCTGCCCGAGGGACAAAGCAGCGCAGTTCCCACACGAGGACTCCTCTGGACACCCACCGTGGGAGCAGCTCTGTGGTGGGGGACGCGAGGTCCTGACAGTCATTGAGGCTCCCAGGGCAGCCCCTCACCTTGGAAAGCAGTTCAAGGCCAGGCAGCCCCCGCGTGCTGGTGAGGGGTTTGCAACAGCCTCGGACAACAGCCCCCAGTCCCGAGTGCCCCGCCACCCATGAGCTGGCAATACAGGGAACCAGCTGGCTGCAGGGCTTGTGTAGGTGGGAGGCAGAGAGGCCTCTGGGAGACACAGATCTTGCACCCATCTTTCCTCTTGTGTCAGAGGCTCTGGACCCATTCCCCAAATGGAGGGGAGGCAAAATTAAAAAGCCACCACTGTTTCCCCGCACTGCCTTGTGGGGGGAAAGAGCTTGTACTGATCCTGCTCCCACCCAGACCACAGGAGAAACAGCCCCTTCTGACTGAGGACAGACAGCCAGTCCCACCCCATCCCCCAAACCTGGCCAAAGCTGCAGGACCAGGCCAGTGCCCAAAAGAGCCCTGGGGCAGAGCCAGCCCTCCTACAACAGGTCTGTGTCACGCTGCCACCAGGTATGATGAAACCCCCCTGGGATTACACACTGCTGCAGTTCAAGGCACCCTGCTCCCCTCTGCTTAGTGGCACGAAGGGGCTGACATGTCCCCCCCCTGCACCTGCATGGCTTGCCAGGTAGGACACAAGGTTAGCTCAGCACAGCCGGCAGCATGTCCACCCTGCCCTGAGCAACGAGGGAGAATCTGCCCCCTCCACCATGGCTCCTGCCAGAGGCCCATGCAGGTAGGACTGAAATGTGGTCGGCTCCACCAGCACCCGGCACAGATACAGGTCTTCCATGGGCAGAGAAACTTCCCTGGGGAACCACCAAGCTTGGAGGTTAGAACACTCACCTGGATGGTGGGAGATGGAGAACAAATGCTCTGCCCACCTCCAACCTGTGGGAACACCTCTTGCTAGAGCCAAGCTGAAGGCTGTAAATCCTAAATTGAAGGGGGCCCAAGATGCTTGTCTCTCCTTGGCATTTCTCACTGGCTACTTCAGGCATATGCCTACCTCACATAGCAGTTTTGAGATGTCCCACTTCCCCCCAGGATGCGTCCCACCTAGGCCTGGGTCAGGGACAGCACTGGGGCATGCACATACCAAAAACCTTTCTCCCTCTGGATGGGAAAGGAACTAACCTCCAATCACTAAACCGCAGGGTGAGATGATGCCAGGATCAGCCGTCACAACACAGCAGACAGATGGGACCTCAGCCTGCAGCCACAGCCAGGCAGTGGGAACTCCCCGCCTCCCACTCCCAACTAACAGTGCCACATTGTACAAGAACTTCCCACCAAGACCTGCAGCCCCAGCTTTGCTCCCTGGAGTAAAGGGAGCTCCCTGCTCAGCTGCCCAGGGTGCAGGGTGACACCACGCTAGCTCTGACTCTCACTGGTTCCTTGTCTCAAAGCCTAGGCACTGGCTCAGGTGTCCCAGCTAAGCTGGGCCTCAGCTCCTCCTGCAAATGCCCCATAAACAGGAAGGATGCCCAGCATCAATAAGCAAAACTGACCATGGAGGCAACTGCCTCTTGGAGGAGCTAGACATCTCTTTTCCCTCCTCTGCAGCCTGAGCCCCTCATATCGCACATCTCAGAGGATAAATTCCATCACTTTGTTTCTCCCCATCCCTTTGGGGGCCCAGAAATCACCTGAGGAAGAGGAAGATGGATCTCCGGTAATCCACCTGGCCCTTGTTGTCATAGCGAGCCATGAAAGGCTTGATGGCATCCAGGAGGCTGAAATGAAGTTTCTCTGCCTCATCGAAGATGAACAGGGACTGCTTGCAGAGCTGCAGAGTCTCACTTATCTGCTTCTTCAACTGAGCCTGCAGAGCAGCAGGGAGGAGTATGAGAAGCCCAGCAGCAGTCACCGCCACCAGGAGATTGTGCAGGGGGTGAGCCTGAATGCGGTGGGATAACTCTGGCTGGCAGCTAAGCACTGCACAGCCGCTTGCTCATTCCCTCTCACCCAGCTGGACAGGGCAGAGATTAGGAAGAGCGAAAGCAAGTAAACATGTGGGTCAAGATAAAGATAGTTTAATAAGCGAAAGAAAGAGGAAGAAAGAAAGAAATCAAAGCAAGTGATGCAAAGGCAATCACTCACACCTACCACTGATGCCCAGCCAGTCTCTAAGCAATGGTTTCCTACCCCAAAATCCCCTCCACTCAGTTTTTATTGCTGAGCATGACATTAAATGGCATAGAATATCCCTTTGGTCAGTTGGGGTCAGTTGTCTGGTGTGTGTCCCCCAACTTCTTGCACATCCCCAACCTAGTGACTGCAGGGGCGGCAGAGTGGGAGAAAGAGAAAGCCTTGAGGCTGTGCAAGCACTGCTCAGTAAAACACTGGTGTGTTATCAACACTATGCTACTCACAAATCCAAAACAGAGTACCCTACGGGCTGCTGTGAAGAAAATCAACTCCATCCCAGCCAGACCCAGTACACCAGACCATCCCCACAGCAACACCATGTTGTTGGCTCTCACCTTGTATGAGTCCATGTACTTGTGATGGGGGAAGTGGAAGAGCGAGATGAACACCCTGACACACTCGCTCTTCAGCCCATCCCGGTACAGGTGACTGGCCAGCATCCGGGCCACAAAGTTCTTGCCTGTGCCGGACCAGCCATGGAAGGAGAGAACCAGAGCCTTCTGCGGCTGTGGGCTCTGCAGGAACCCTTGCACCGCCCGGACGATGACTTCTTTGGCCAAGTGCTGCCCGTGGAGCTGCCCATTGAGGTCTGCTTCTAGCCCTGCAGGAAAGAGAGAGCAAGAGCTCAGCTTTAACTTGCAAGCCCAGCTGCTGCTACTGCTGCAGGTGGGAATAAGAGGAGATAACGTGGCAGGGCACTAAGCTCACACAGCTCTGCTGGTGGGGCTGCCTGTCTGAGAGGAGTCTGAAGTAGCATTAAAGCCACAGGGTTAATGAGGCAGGCTGCCTGTACCCTGCCTGCATCAGCTACTGACTGCAAAGACACAGATCTTCCACTGACTCCTTTTTTCCTTTGGGAAGTGGAGGAGATATTTGACAACTGTGGAGAGCACTGAAGCCCACAGGCCCTCACAAGCTCCCAGCAGAGGGTACGGATACCAGAAGTCTCAGGGCCAGCAAAGTGCAATGACACCTGCGCGGGGCTTACATGCAGCTCTCGGTGTACCCTCCCGACCTGGGGCTGGATACTGGGCCAGTTTGGATCCCACCGCATATGCCTGGGAGCTACTAGACAAAGGCAGTGCTTGCAGCAAACCGGAGCAGATACACTGTACAGTAAGGAGCAAACTCTTTTGTGGTCTCAGAGCTACAAATGAATAATGGGAAACAGGACTTAGCTCAGCCCCTCACCCTCCCACCAGCTCAGCACCCTGCTCAGAAATGCCCTTTGCTTACATCACTTGCTAAAATACTTTTTTAACTCAGGGCCAGCAAAGTGCAATGACACCTGCGCGGGGCTTACATGCAGCTCTCGGTGTACCCTCCCGACCTGGGGCTGGATACTGGGCCAGTTTGGATCCCACCGCATATGCCTGGGAGCTACTAGACAAAGGCAGTGCTTGCAGCAAACCGGAGCAGATACACTGTACAGTAAGGAGCAAACTCTTTTGTGGTCTCAGAGCTACAAATGAATAATGGGAAACAGGACTTAGCTCAGCCCCTCACCCTCCCACCAGCTCAGCACCCTGCTCAGAAATGCCCTTTGCTTACATCACTTGCTAAAATACACTTTTTTAAAAAGAAAAAAAAAACACAACAAAAGAGACAACAGGGAGAGGCAGCAGAGACAAGCGCTGCTTGGGGTCTCACAAGTACAGCACAGCACCTACCTGTGATATTGTTGACTATCCTGCAGTCTCCTGTCTTGCAGCACTTGCCAAAGCTGCAGTACCAGGCAGAGAGGATCTCCAGGTAATCCTGGCCCACCACAGGCAAGCTCCAGCCTGGAAAAGGCAGCGGTCTGAGCAGGGACATGCCAGCAAGTGTCTGTTTTGCATTTTGCATGGATGCTCAGCTGCATCCGGTTATCAGCAGGTGCAGGGGATCAGACACTGCCCTGCCAGGCAGCCTGGGCTGTGGGGAGGGGGAGTAAGCACATAACAGGCAGCAGCTGGCTCAGGTGGGCACGGAGAGACATGTGTTGTGGCAACCCGGGGTAAGCTGAATGAGGAGGGCGGTGCCCAGGGCAGTGACCCTTGGGAAGGGAAGGACAGCATCCACAGGGGCTGGGGGCACAGACCCCTGTGCTGGGGGAAGCGGGGTGTTTGGACCCACTGCTGTTCTTGGGACACGGGATAGAAAGGAGGAAGGTGCTTACCTGGGCCGGGGCTGGACTCTTCCTCCTCCTCTTTGCAGCCCTCTTGCCACACCTTGCATGCCAGGAACTGCCAATACTGCTTGGAGAGAGCACCCACAGCTCCCAAGTGCTTCTTCACGGCTTCGTACCTTGCCCTGCCCCACGGTCCCCCCTCCGCCATGGGGCCCTGCTCCTCTTCCCAGGGCCCCCGTGGCGTCCCTCGGCTCCCCAGGCCCCCCGAGCCCCCCAGCAGCAGCAGTAGGCAGCAGGCCAGCCCCAGGGGG
>NW_008795025.1:2951353-2982745 GCF_000699145.1 Aptenodytes forsteri | reverse complement strand
TGGCCCATGGCAGTGCGTCAGTGGATCCCCAGAGGGGTGGGAGCGGACCCCGCTCCAGCTCTGCCGGGTGTCCGCAGGCTCCCGGCCTCCCTTAAACCGCCCGAGCTGTGATCTCACTTCCTGGCCGCCCGCAATTGGAGTCGCTGGGGGAAAGCTGTGGGATGGCGTCACCGCCACGCTGGGCATGGCCTCGCGCCTGCCTGTCGCCCATCCCATGCACGGAAACCCCACCGGCCTCCCCTGTGCCCCAGCGCTGGGCTCAGCACGGCTCCAGCCAGTGCCACGCTGCAAAACCCAACCCTGTTCCTGAAAGGAGGCACTGGGCACCCCTCCGGTCTCTGTTCTGCACAAAACTTGGACCCCATCCCCTCCCCAGGTCCTGCCAATCCTCGCTGGGAGCAGAGGCGAGTGGCTCCTCTTCCAGCCGGGCTGGAGCAGTGCCCAAGGAAGCTCCCCAGCATCGCTACCAGCCTGCTCCCACAGAACTGCACCACCGCAGCCCTTCCTCTGGCCTCCACACTGCAGCACCAGCAACAAATGCCTGGGGAAGGCAAATAATCTGGTTTTTAAGTAGCCCAGTGGCCCAGCTGAAGTTTTGCTGCTACAAATGCAAGAGGCTTTGGCAGTTGTTGTTCATCAGGGTCATTTCCAAGGGGACACAAAAATAACGGGCATAAACAAGGGAGCAGGAGGCAGTGGATGAGTCAGACAGGCAGCACAGGGAGCTGCAATGTGCTGTGGGGTGTACTTGCTGCCTGCTGTACTACGAGCTCAGTGTAGCAACTAGATCAAAGCCCTAGGAGAAATGGTTTTGTTACTGGCTCTGGGACAGGCTTGCTTTGTGACACTGGATGTGTGTCATTCCTCCTCTACTCCAAGAAATGTTGCTGTTTACTTTGACATCAGTGCATCTTCGTACACCAGTACATCCAAACATTAGCACACGTAGGGCGGGCTCCACTCAAGCAGCCAGGAAAAAAAAATAATTCAGACCAGCAGAGAACCACCGTAAAATTGCGTACGAGAACTGAGGTACAACTCATTACCACCACTGCTAAGCTCACCACCAACAACCAGTTTTCTCCAACAAGCTGTAAACCCCCTCTTGTGCAGGGAAGCAGTGAGCAGTCATTAGGGCTGGCTGCCCATGCGTTGGCAGGAGATTCTAGGACCCCATGCAAAGCCTGGCTTTGATTTTGGAAACAGGTACACTTCCAACGCTCCAAAGCACAACTGGTAAGTGCTGCCATGCTAAGTACACAAGCTCAGCTGTATGTGGGAGATGAAAAGTGGATAAGCCCCACATAACATGCATTTTACCTTAAGCTGTACCCACTGCTGGCTTACTGTAAGAGACGAACACCTCTACAAGTTACTGAGCATCAGGCCAAGCCCACCCACAACTTATCCTAACTGAGATGAGGCCAAGATGCTTTGGACATGGAAAGAATTTCAAGGTTATCCCACATGCTTAGAAAAATAAAAATAAGAATACTAAATGCAATTCATCTAGCCTGGCAATTCACTCATTCAGGTGGATGGGGAGCGGGATCCAGCACCGCCAAGGCATGGTGGAGCATATCACCATCTACAGGTGGCTATATATATTACACATCAGCATTAAAGTTACTGGTATTAACATAATTGCCCCCTCCAGCTTCAAAAATAGTCAGTGAGGCTAAAACCTTAACACCAGTTGCAATAACTGAAACAGAGCTAAAACCTGTGCACATTAGGAAAAAAAAATCAATTAAAAATCAAACTCACTGTAGCCATAGCAAACTAAACTGCTATCAGCCTTTCTGAAAACTAGCTGAAGCATCTGAATTGAAGCATTTATGTACATTTATAAAAAAATTCACAGCTGTAACATTCAAACTCTACCCTCCCAGGGATAAGTGCTTTAGCTGAAGAGAGCTTATCAAAAGGGACAGACTTCAGAAAAAATAGATGCTCCCACGTTCCAAAGGAAAAAAGTTTGAGAAAGCAAATTCTGAAAGATAGAACAACTGACTGTCCAACACCACACCAGCTCCACGGTACTATGGAGTAATTCCTGGGATGTCAGCTTTGCTCAAATGCGGCACATCGTAAGAGCTAGAGGGGAAAATAAAGCAGTTGTTTAATAACCTGCCAACTATACCTTCTTTGACCTGGCTCTGAGGTTAACAAGGCACTGAAGTGGGGAAAAACAAAGAAAGAAAGAAAAAAAAAAGTCACCCCCCCAAATAATTCAATTCCCTTTGCAGGACCTCAGGGAGGAAATTATCCCCACGGATTAGAAGGGAAGCTGCAGGAGACTGGAAAAGATCCTAGTGCCCTACACTGAGGAGAACTTGCTCATACCGGACTTGGGAAGGATGGGCCTCGGAAGCATAGCAGTCAAGGCTCTAGTACAGCTTGCAGGGATTATATCCCCCTCTTTCTGTTTGCTTCCTCTGCTGAATCTCAAACACTCACTATAGTATTTGCTAATCTTCAGTCTTGCAGGAAGAGGTAGCTGCAGGGATCTGCGTGGCCCCAGAGATGCACGGCTTTTCACCTCACATCTGGTTATTCCAAAGCAGTCCTGGTGAGCAGCAACCACCTGATGAAAAATCCATGATCTCGGGTCCAGTCAGATCTTACAGCGCAGGTATCATCTAAAAAGAAAGAAAAAAACAGCACCAGGAAAATGTGGTTATGCCTGGCTTATTTGGCACCCATAACACAACCAGGTACAAGCACTCAGAGGGAACCTTGCAATCCAGGATTTTATACTACAGGCTATACCTGCTGGACAGGGAAATGCCATGCATCCATCCTTTTATGGTTTTTCCAGTTTCCATACAGCAATTCCTTCTGCACGTCCATAGATGAACTCTGACATAAGGCAGGAGGAGGAGGACAGTCTCTCTCCGGAGCTCAGGATAACACAGCTATGGATTAGATCACTAAATAAAAGGAAGATCTGGAATAAAGGATATAAGGGGAGTCCTTTACCCTCCTTCCTTTAGTTTCCCCCCCCCCACAAAGTCCTATCCCCAGTCTCTTAGAAATATCGAGAGACTCCACAAAGAAAAAACAACAGAGCACCAGTCCCACACTTGGGATATATGAACTACAAACGTCTTTTATTTCTAATTTTTAGAGTCAATAAAAATTTGTAGGGAAAGCATTTGAAAGAAATTCAGGGAAAGTGCTAAGTTTCAAAACCCTTCGGTTCTCCATTGGCTCAAAGTTGTTTCTGTTCGTTCTTCTGTAAAATTATGTTCATTACATAATCAGAAACACTTTAAAATCTTCCAGTTATATGAATTCTCACCCTAAGGCTAACCACTCCAAAATTACATAGCAGTAATACAACAAAGTGCTTGTGAAAACAGCTCTCAGAACTAGCTATTTCAGCCTTTCAAAACTTAAAAGCACCTGTAATTTCTGCAAGTTGTTGAACTGCTTACACACAAGCAAGAATCCTGTCCTGCTCCCCGAGCAAATTGGCACCTCAAAAATAGAGATGGAGGGTATAAAAAATTGTCACCACACAATGCTAGGAGACAAAAAAAACCCAGAAATTCTCCCCCCCAAAAACAAAACCCAAAAAACAGTTCTTAAAAAATTCAGCAATACTGAAGTCCAAAGTTTCAACAGAGAAACTCTAGTTTAAAAAAAAGCAGGTGCCTTTGGTCGTTTCACACCACCATGCTGATGCTACAGGCCAGGTCAAAGATCACTCCCGCATTTCCACGAGAGGCACAGTGCCTTGGTGGTTTTGTGGTGTCCTGTCCCCAAGGGCCGTATGGGGGCTGGCAGCAGCTCACGCAGTCCTCAGTAGCACACAGCAGCTCTCGGTGGCTTCCCCGGCTTCCAGATCCTGACATTCAGAACTGTGAGCGTCACCTCCTACCTCTGGAAAACTCGCTGCAGTGGGTTATTAAGAAAACAAGCTCTGATACAGGCAGATTAAATCCCTGCACTCTGTGGGAACAGATTTTGATGGCCGTTTACTTGCTCCGTCTCATAAAAGGGCTTCAATAAAAGCCTAGAAAAGCCAGCCATGAACACCTGCCAACTCTATATACATCTCTTGCCAACTCTATATACATCCCTTGCTCTGTATAACAAAGCCAACCTATTGGGACACAACCAAGAAATCAGCCTAGGTGCTTGGCAGATGCAGGGCCATGGGATGCACTTTCAAAAGCAAAAAATATTTGCCCTCTGAAGACCACTTAAAGCTAGATGTGTTCTTGTATCACTTTGGGACACTCTTCTTAAACACACCTTTCCTTACCAACGAAGCTCTTGCAAACAACCTGCACATTTGACCCCGCTCTTGGAAATAGATGACTGGAATAAATACCATTGATAACTATTAGTGAAGAAACAACCGTGAAACATCAGTAGCAAAACACTTTAAACATTCAGCCCACCGCATGTTGGAACAAGAGAGAGAGAGAGACAGCGAGAGAGACTTAAACAATCCATCAATGTTGCTTTATTAAAATCTTTATTCACACAATGTTGCTTTATGCGGAAACTGACCCTGGGGGATACAAGTAGAAAGTCATGATTGCATTCTGTTTTCTTACTAGCAACCTCCATTTGTGCAGCTGCTCCCAGGGGCAATCCTCTGACAGCTCCAAGAGGGGTGTCTGTTTCAAGCACCCTGCTCCAGCTGCCACAGCAAATAAATTACCTTCTTAATAAATTAGTATTTTTCAGTTGAAGTTTGTTTGGCAAGACACACTCCAGTTCATTAGCTGCTGGAAGAGGAGCTGACTGCAGTGTCTCCTCTAGCCCGACTGCTGACTTAGGAAGGAGGAGATAAATAGCAGATGGCTGATGGTGCTCTCTTTTTAATTAGTTCTTGATTTCTGTGCTTCAAGCGCTCTGATATTACTAATATCTGCTACACAACCATTTTGTAACATCTGGAACCAGCAAATTACAGTGTGCACAGTGAACAAGAATTAGAAGGTGTCATGAAAACCTCATCGACAGAGCATAGTGCCTGCCTCACAAATGATGCTATTTTTCAGAGATTCAAGCAGACCCTGTTTGCATGTGGGTGCTGCTTCTGATTTCCTTTGCAATGGTTACAATTTAAAATTTCTCAGGGGTCTGTATTCAAGCAAAACAACAATCACTGCCAAAATGCCAGGGATTATCACAAGGCCAAAATCGTATCTTCCTGATTTTGGGTAAGAGAGGAATTTATTCTTCTTTTCCTGCTGCAGAACACCAAGCTCCAGTGGTGTTTACAGTGACCACAAGTGTCAATGTGACAAAAAAAGAAGAAAAAAAGCAACCATTTCTTGCTTCCTCCTACTGATGATGCCAGACTTCACGCCCTTTGTTTACAATTAAACCAATACAGTGCTTAAACCTTTGACATTCATACCAGGGGAAGACTTATCCCTAGGTTCCATCTGACAGCAAAAGCTTCAGCTTAGAGCCCTGTGAACAAGCAATACATAAGCCCTGAACGCTAATTTAATTTCATAAGGACAGACTTTTTTTTAATCCATTATTAAATCAAATGTAAACAATAAAGAGTGATCAAATATAAATCAAAACTTCAAATTTCGGTAGATCCTTCTCAAAATATTAAGTGCTCATGATTAAGCTCAAAGAGAAGAACATGCTTTTAAAAATGCTACAAGCCACTACCATGTGCTTCACCGTCTCCCCTTTGTGTAAATCATCTTCAATTTCCAACAGTTTATGCCAAAATGCCTCAGTATGAATCTATTCTGCTTCAGAATAAAAGCATTCACTAACCGTCTAACTGTTGCCCACAGTACTTCCCAACACTGTCTCGCTCAAGCACCGAAATCTGACTGCCAGCCAAGCGACAGGCCAGCTCAGCCAGCGAGGGAGCAGGGCAATCCCTGCGTGGCTCCTGCCCACGCTCACCATCAGCTGAGCGCACTCACTTCTGCCCTAAGAGAACCTGCAAGGCACAACCCATGCCGGTGGGTTAAACTCACCGAAGGACCATGGCTTCTAAAACATGTTTTGTATTATCAAGTACAGCAATAAACAGGCACTAGCTTAACACCAGTGTCCTAAAAGCTGGCTGTGCATTACAGTCCTGACTAGTAACACCAATAAATAACTCCACATCCCATCCTGACTGTGGGGCAGGTCTGTGATGTGGCGAAGTCCAGAAGAGATCTAGAAGAACATAAAATTCAATTTCAGCTGAACAGTTGCATTCTACTTTCAAGATACTCTGCTCAGGCAATGACAAAAAGACTTCAACAAAATAAAACTGCATTTTTAAAATAAACTCTCTAACACCTCTTCTATCGGGTATGGCAGCAGGAACAAGAACAGGAAACAGCTCTTTATCTGCCTGCCACACTACTGCAAAGCTAGAAAGATTTTGACAGACAAATCAAGGAAAAGGCCTTAAACTGACATTTTTCTGCTCTTGCTCACAAGTTCAATAATACATAATCACTTTGGGAAGTGAGGTCTTTCCTTACTTCTAAGGACCATACTGTCTGAACTGAAAATCGATGCAAACCTGTTAAACTTGGAAACGTAATGACGAAGCCGCTTCCCTTCCAGAGACACAGATTCAGACCTACAAGTGTGACAAGTTTTACAGCCACAAGCTCATCTGCAGTGCAGGCTGACACAGTGCTGAAGGATGACAGGACTAGCACAAGATGAGTGCTACAAGTCCGCCCTGAAAAGCTCACTTGCACCAACTCTCCCCATCTATGGCAAAACCATTAGGAGTGAGGACCCCAGGATGACCACCCCGGTCAGAACATCACAGTGGGGCTTGTGGCAGGAAGCAGCTGGGGAAGGCAGAAAACTTACTGGAAGTGCTCACAGCTTCAGAGCTCAGCCACAAGCCAGGCCAGGCAGATGGTGGGACTGAAAAACTGCTGGCGTTCCACAAAACAGCAGCACTGAGCTGTGATTACAACATCGAGCAGCAGGAAGCTCCCTCCATATGAGGTGATGAGGAAAGACCAGAGCTCAGGGTTCTTTCTACTCTTCAGGGCCTTGCCCACGGCTGTCGGTTACTGGGGAAGTCCAGCAATACACCTCTCTCTTGCCAGTGCAACACGCCCAGATTCCCCAAATTAAATAGGGCATGCAGTAAGCAGCATGTCCTCGCTAAATGGAACCTGCTTCCAAGGACAGATTCTGTCCTCCTTCTCAGCCACAATACAATGAAAATTTGGTTAATATGGACACAGGATTGCAAGGATATTTCCAACACTCAGACCTTGCCAGATTCCTTGTAAATGGAAAACAGTGACAGGACATGTGGAAACTTACTTTAACCCCTTAATTACCAAGTGCTGTATAACCACCCTGTCCTCCCCTAAATCTCCAACCCTGTGGATAAATCTTCGATAGGACTTCAGCGAAAACACTGAAGCATTATCACATATGAGGCAAACCCCATTCCCAGCCTTTTATCGAGGAAAAGACAACTGAGCAGCAGAGGTCCCCTCTCCCACCCCTAATGGCATTCAGAAGAACATTCCACCCCCTGGGGGGGTGGCACAACTCTTCAGTCTAGTAATTATTTTATTCACCACTTCCTCTTTCTCTAAAGAAGCAGTAAAATGCCTAACCAGCTCACAGCTGATTATGTACAACCCTGAATCAGACAAAAACTCGCAAGAGTATATGTGGGGAAGAGAATGGGAGAGGATTGTACTGTTCATCTCCATTTGTCCCCTCTAGATTCAGTCCACAAATTAGTGTCTGTATTCCACACGCTTCCACCAACACCAAGAGCCATTTTTATCCAGTGCAATGTCCACTGCCGGCAATGGACACACCACAATGGCCAAGATGCCATTACGGGTACTGAGCCGTCCAAGGCTCCAACTTCCCACCTCTCACTGCTGTCAGCCCAAGGTAAAAGCCAGTGTCACCTCTGTTTCTCTGGCTTGGAAGCTTTCCTGTTCATTTCAACCCATCTTGGCCACAGCCTTTCCGAACCGATTGTGCTGTTTTTCTATCGCTTTTTTGTTTGTTTGTTTTTAAAAAAGGAGTTTCATCTGTGTTCCACTACAATTACAAATGAGACAGTGTCATCCTGTCTTCCACCAGCACAACATCTGGCCCAAACTGGTCTGTGCACTGCTTCACTGTAGCCAGAATGCTGAGAAGCCGCTGGTCTAGGGCATCCAGATGAGGGTCAGAAAGCACTGGTGAGATGGGGTCATGTGACATAGCAGTTTTTAAGGCGGACTTCAGTACTCCATTCTTCAGGTAATTGAGTCTGTTCCAGGTAGAAACCCGTATGCTGCAAAAGAAACAAAGATGTCATCATACCACTGTCCAGCTAAAGTCCCGTCGGCAATACCAAATGCCAACCTCTTGAGGGAGCCTGTTACATCATGATTTTATTTAAACAGAAAGGAGTCTTATTACAAAAGTGGTTTTGGCATGGGAGGGTCCAGGTATAACTGCATTATATGCAATATCTAAGTGAAACGTGAAAGCTGAAGGTGAGGAAGAAAGAATCTAATGTGACGTTAATTCTTATGTTCTACAGGAACACTTTCAACCGCTAGCAAGGAAGTTCTCCAGTCCTGAAGCCTCCCAGACACAGTCTGAAAAGGAAAGGAATGGAAAGAAAGTTAAGTCTGGCTGTTAATTCAAAAACAAAACTCGCGTCACCTCAGGAAGAGCATCACTGACCAACAGTTAATCACAAAGGACGCAAGTCAGTCGACTGAACTTCCACAGAAAGTGAGCACAGCAGTGATCTTTCTGCTTCACTGGCCATTGAACTTGTTCATGTCAGCCCATCTAAACTGTCTTGTTCTGTGAAGTCTCTCTCCCCCAAATTCTTGTGTTTTAGCACCATTGGTCTAAACTCTTGGCTTTTGATGGCCTCCAAAGAAACCAGCAATATAAGTGTTGTAACAAACCTACAGTTAAAACAATTATACATATGACTTTTTATACGGCATTTGCCTGGTATCAGAAAGAAAGGATATATGAAAAGCAGGAAACTGCGAAGTCTCTTACATAGATAAACTTCTCTTCTGGTTGCATTTGGGAGAATCTAGATGAGAGAGACTTCAAAAGAGCCTCATAAAACAGGAAATCAAAAACGCATTTAAAATTAATGTAGGAAAACTAAAGACTTTGAAAATTATTTACTTTAATTATTCTCCATATGGATTTTGAAAGAATCTTGCTGAATGTAGGCCAGGTGTACTGTAGCATGCATAAAGCCTTGCTTAGCACAAGCAGGGGGTGAGAGCTCAGGCTTTCTGCAGAGTTCCCAGGTTTCACAGGCCCCAAGGAATCTGGGAGACAGAACCCTCCAAGGACAGGCTCAAGGAACTCTCAACTAAATGCTTAATTTGGAAGGTTTAAAGGAGTTAATGTTATCTTGAAATAACAGATGCAGGAAACAGATATATATTTTTCTTCCTGGTACTTTTATCTATTTGTTAATGAGAAGTAGCAATGGCCTGGTGAGAGAGCAGCCACAGAAAACAGAAACCAACAATTCACAGCCTCTAAAAATAAAACTAACAAAAACACAGCTCGCAAGGCCAAAGCGGAAACAAAATCCTGCAAGAAACCTGCAAACCTCACTTTGAAAGAACTGCCCTGAGCAGTGCTGCAGTCTTGTTTAGAAAGAGCATTTGGAAATGAAGGTAGTTAAGTTGCTAGACACGTTGAGTCCTTAGCTTCTGTCAGGGAGAACTCAAACTGTGATGTGGACTTTTATTCGGCAGGACCTGGATGCAGACAGCTGCAGATGCAAAGTACCTGTCATACTGACTAAGGATAGATTTGAACCAGTGACCTGGAGGCAAGACTACCTCCTACAGTCTACCGTCTGATTTACTACCTTAATAAAAATGTATTTCTCAGCTTCTTGAGCAGTGACAATGCATCAAAAATAGTACCTCAAAAAAGTAAAGCACTATGTACCTGAGTGAACATTTTCAGGTTGCCAGGCTTCAAACTTAATTATATTGCACACCTAAGGGCAGCAACTGCATAAGCAAAGCAATCGTGATCCCTGCATTTCACTTACATGCAGCACTGATAAAGAGGAGCCAAGATGCTTCTTTCATCCAGGGCTGGGTTTCCAAAGCTGAAAAGCAAAATTAAAACCAAGTGAACCAGTTGAACTCCTAATGTTGTTCTCAACATCAACAGATTTATAAAGAATTCAAAAAAAATCAATACTAGGCAATTTCATGCTCCAACAGCTCAAATCATTTAAATTAAAATATAAACAGGCCATGACCAATTACAGATATAACTCTCAACAGCATCAGCTAATGTATCAGATAAATGGAAGCAACATCAGCATACCTAGCTCTTTATCAGACCAAGGCACCTTAGAAACAAACTGCAGAGGAGTTTAGAAATTGAGCTCATCTTGCAAAGCAGGGGAAAGGAACAGTTGGCATTCTGGACATAGAGAGTGGGAGCTTTGCCTGTCTGACACAGTTGGACAGGGAATGAATGAAATAGCAGCCACGTGCTGCTTCAGATGGCCAAGCTTAGATCAACAGTTCAACAAACAAGGTGATCAACTTTAACATTTCATGGTCACACTTTCTAAGGGAGGCCTGCCAAAAGGACTTCATAGTATTTCAAGCTTCATCTAAACACGTGCTTTTTTTTTTTTTTTTTAATAGTTTCACCCCCCTTATAATACTGTTTTCAAAGAACTTTCCCTTCAATAAAGATAACTTAGTCTAGGAGTCTGGCATTACTCTGCTCAAATAATTCTGTTATTAGTAACTTTAAAACTGGAATAAGCTCCCCAGGGAAGTGGTCATGGCACCAAGAAGCATCTGGACGATGCTCTTAGTCGTATGGTTTAGTTTTAGGTAGTCCTGCGAGGAGCAGGGAGTTGGACTCTATGGTCCTTATGAGTCCCTTCCAACTTGAGATATTCTATGATTCTATGAAAAAACTGTCCCCATCCCTCATCTCAAAGGAGCTGAAAGAACTTTACTTAAGCTTTCAAAGAAACAATTTACTTCTGGGCCTGCAAAGCCCCGCCAGAAATGTTTTCATAATGTTATAAGCATGTACCATAATGAAAGGTCTAACATGACCTGCCATATTCACTTCCAGTGACTAATACATTAACTTCCTCCTAACACATTGCCAGAGCGTTATAGAAAGACAATTTTTGCCAAATTCACCTAAAGCAGTCTGAAAGCAGCAATAATTAAGCAGTCCTAAGGTGGAACACATCCTGCTGACATAACTGAAGGAGTGTTACTGAACAGGCTGATGCATAAAGACAAAATACTCAACTCAGCCACTGCAGACAAATTAGAAACAAAGGAAGGAAGGAAGGAATCCACTATACGAAAGGCAAATGGGGAAAGAAATGGTAACTCCAAGCCTTTCAAGGATCTGTCTAGATCAGAGGTCTCAACTGCTGTGTACACTTCGTACAAGTGGTACGCAAAGCCACTGCAGAGCAGAGCCTGGCACAGGAACTGCCAGAGCTAACCATAGAAGCCGGTCCATCCACAGAAGGGGAAACTCACTGCTACTGCGGATGGTAGTGCCCATCAGAAAAAAAAAATCGGGAGTCTCTGGCCTAAATCATGAGACAGAGGAATTGGTTATCTTTGTTTTTAAGAAAAATCAAGCAAATTGTTATGATTTAAACAAGGCTGTATCTTCAATAGGATTTTTAACTTAAACTATACCAGTCAACATACAAAAACTATACCAAAGACAGAACAACTCACATTTTAAACACATACGCTTAATAGTAAAGTTTGGCCTCATGAAGGACTTCTCATCAGTTCCCTCAGTTACCACATGCTTCATTTTTGTTTCGGAAAATAGTTAATGTCCACGCTCAGGACATCATCATATTTTGCTCTCGGTATCAGTTCTATCTCCATTTTAAACTTTTAACCTTTTAAAAACTAGGACAGATCCAGAGGCAGGGAATACGAAATTATTCAGAGACATATTTTGAAAAGATCTACTTTTACTATGGCACTCACTAATACTCACTGGTAAATAAAAAATCATAAGTTTTTAATCTTCCATTAATTAAAAGCATAAAAGGGAGGGGCTTTTCTGGGGATAGGAGGAGAGACACAAGCAAACCTTTGAAAGTTGCTTGGGTAAAAAAAGGTCATACTGTGCTAATTTGGGCGTTTCTGTAGTTTGAGTAAGACTTTGCCCAAAGCAGTCACAGTATCTAGAGCACAGAGCAAGCATCACAGTCTTTAAAGGACCCTAATATTTGATGAGTAATTTCTGATTAGAAGGAGAGCTTTGGATTTTTAGCACAAAAGGTATTAATGAAAAAAATCAGTGAGAGAAAACAGAGAGATACAGAGCAGATAAATGTGTATCCTTGTGCTCACCACTGCCTCGCCACCAGGATTTCCCTTACCTTTTGGCATTATCCAAGAGGATGAGCATACTGGCTCCTTCATCATCCTGGAAACTCTCATAGTGATGCCGGTCAGCATTCCCAATCAAATAGTCAAAGATGGCGGTGTCAATGATATCAAGGAGACGGGGGCCCGAGTCATAGGGCGAAGTCTTCTTCACAGCATCACAATAGCTTTCGTCATACTCCCACCTGTGGGCCACCAAGAGAAAACAAATCAAATCTTCAAGGAATGCTCCATCATTGCACACCAACGGTATTTATAGCTGCCCCTTCATTCACTTATGAGTGCGTAAAGAAAAGGTGAGCACAGCAGTCAAGGCTATATAAAGAAGAAATGGCTAGACAGAAGTGTTTTATTAAAAGAGTAAATCCTGTATTGACACCCTAGCGTATGGAGCAAGCTATAGTTTCAGTGCAAGGTTACACATCATCTTCCTACAGGAAACAAGGTCAGATTTTGCTTCCTCACTGCTCACAATTCAGCAGTGGTCAGGCTGCCTCATGCCAAGATGACTTGCTTCCCTTGATTTCCTAACTAAGGACTTCAAGTATTGTGTCTATTTCTATTGCCTTGACCTGCTTCCATCAGTCTTGCTTTCCAGTGATCCTCTTCCATTTTTTCTTTCTAATGCAAATAACCTCTTCACAGTTACTAATGACCTCCTCTGTCCTCAAGAAGGGCCTCCTATGTGTTCATTCTCCTTCACTCACAGTTATCTCTTTCCTCCCCACTTTCCTTTCAGAGCCTCTCCCCTTCTTCAATGGCAAGATTTCAAGCTTCCCTTTTCTCTCCTCTCCTTCTACACATAACCTAGGCATGTACTTGTGGTCTTATAACACACGTCATGTCTCAACTCCCCAAAGCTAGGATTTTAAATCTTCTCATTTTCTTCTTCACAGTTTCCAAAGCTATTCAACACCACCACCAAAACAGCCAAATCTCTGGTGTATATCCTTTCTGTCTGTCAACCTAAATAACAAGTACATCTATAACATCTTCCATGTAAGGACTGAAACAATCCTTCGCAAAATAGCAGTTAAGTTGGAAATGCCTTAAACCATCTGTGAACTGGAAACAGAAATGGAGGAAACACAAGCTGGAGAGACTCACTGACATGCTCAAAATTGCAGAGAGTCATAAAAGCAGGGAGAAGATCAGAATTTAACTACTAGAAGTGCCACATACCCCACCTCATCTTCTAGAGGTCTGGAGCCTAAGCTCCCAATATCCCATCTTTCCTCCAGTTACCCAAATCAGAGCAGACAAAATTTTATCTTCTCAATGTTTTTGTTAACACGTCACACACACTCCTCAAATGCCGTCTCTAGTTCCCTCTTTCTTTTGCATCAAGGTCCAACTCACATTCAACTTACAGCACAAACCCACAAGGCAAAAGTCTCAGAACGTACTCCTCCTTGTACTAGATACATTTCCTTTATGCTACACCCCTCTCTCCCTCAAGTGTTTCTCTTTCTCTCATTTTACTTTAGATCAGTACTTAATCTCCTTGCAACAATTCTTCAGATATACTACACTCTCTCTTCTCATTTTTCATTCAGTCTTTCAAGATAGACCTTTCTCCGACATTTATTTCTGATCATTTACATTGTCTTAGCATAGGACTTCAAAGGTCAGGGATTTTATCTATTGTCCATTAAAAATTATGTACACTAATGTGACTATAAGAATTATGTTCAAAAGGTCAACTCAGGACAGAGTAGAAGCAGCTAGATCAGAAAAAAAATTCCTGCAGAGTTATTTTTTTCCATAATTACCAGACACAAAAAGGAGAGCATGACATCTAGAACGTTTAATTCTCCTGATGCTCCCAAAGTGAAAAGCACAACATGACAAGGTGCAAACCAACAGAACCATGCAATCCCATCTGAATGAGGCAAAAGCAAGTAAGTTTAAAATACAGCAAATATCAAATCAGCATAGGTATCAGGGTAAACTCCTGTATAAGCAGGCAGTTTATGATGAAAAACAGCCTCTCCAAAAAAAACCAAAAAAACACCTCCAAGAAATTCAGTCAATTCATTACTGCAATTTACTGTGTACTAAATACAGCTGATTTTGACCTGTTGAAAAGGAGATAACATCTGCTGCTCAAAAATCAAACTGTATATTTAATACTCTAAAACAATTCAATGAAGCCTTTGGATGAGATTCTTTCTGAGAAGAATCACATCATTGGAAATCAATGGATATTTTAGATCAAGGACTAAAAAACTTTCTAGTCACCTGTCCAGGACACAGACTTGGAAAAATTTACTAAGCTCAAAACCATTTGCTCTGGTCATGGCAAGAACATCTCCAACCCAAATAACCCAAATATTTGGACATGTTACATCTGCATCTATTGTACAAGATTGCTAGATCCCATGTTTGTCCTTCTCTGAAAGCATTCTTTAGATGCTGAGCATGGTCACCAAATACTGATGGTATTCAAAGCAAAGAAGAACTTTTCAGTGCCTACCTACTTAAGCTAAACCAGCTCCACAACTTTTGAAACAAACTACAAGGACCGTGAAATCAGGTCTGGCAGAAAATAGCACAGTGCTACTGCATTTTAGTGGGCCACAGAGAGGCACAGTGTCAGAAGAAGGTCTAGTGGCACAAGAGTCGAGTCTTGGTTTGCCCAGGGCCAAGATTTTCAGAGCTTGGAGTGATTGTACGGTGGAGTTATGTTCCAGGCAAGAAGTATAAAAAGGACAGCACTTAGTATCGTGGAAAACAATGAAGCTTGCTTTCTTGCTCATTTTAATTTAAATCTCATCCTAGACTTCTTGGCTTCTACTGTCATACCAAGAAAGCTGTCAGCAAAACTCTAGGTTTTGAGAACACTTGCTCCTTAATTAGCCACTGTATTGCAAGGGTAATTCTAGTACAAATTATCATGTATAAGGAATAAACCTATCATGTTCTCATACCTGGCAAGTTTGCCTTCACGGTAAGTCCTACCCCATGGGTGCCGATGCTTCTGAAGAGGCCAGACATCTGGTAGCCACAGGGTCACTGACCCCTCCATGATGTCTCCGTCTGCACAAGCTGGTTCTGTTTCCCGACAATAGTAGCACTTCCCATAGAAGCAAGTGTTATTACCTTAAAAAAATAGTAATAAAGAGGTATCAAAAGAGCAGAACTTAATCCAAGGGATGCCAACTGGCATGCAGGAGCATATTGTTGCAGCAGAGCCTTCCCTGCAATAGGATTTCACTGCACTTGACCTCATGCTTCCTACCTCTGAGAGGGAGAGGCTCAAGAGATTAAACAGACATCTATTCATTCAAAGCAACGTTAAAGACTAATATTCAAAAGAGAGAGTAATTATATTTTCTAATGTTTTATCACACTGAGAGTTAATACAACATTGCACTATCAACAAGTTTTTGTGATCCCTTCCTAGTCCTTAGGACCTTGACTTTGCAACCTTAGCACTCCTTGGTTTTTAAATTTCACACTTTATGTGTCAGACTTCTCACTCTTTTGAAAAAGTTGACCAAAAAGAGACACGTGAAAGAAGACTAAGCAGAACTCAAATGAATTTGGAGCCCCAAGGCCTGCCACGCATCTCAGTTACTTAAGCTGACTCAGCAGGGGAAACACAAACGAGCTGTCATTCTTGTATGACCTAGGAACGCAGATCTGTCAAAAGTTTCACGCGTGTCTTCTGACAGGAAAGGAACAAGGAAACCCTGCAGTCTTTAGTCCATTAAGGCCTATGTAGCCTGTAGCGTACAGTAATCTACATTAGATTAACATTTTTAGCTTAACCTTTTCTATTTCACCCTTCTAACCTGCCTTCACTTGACTTTTGCCAAGTCAATTCCAGTTCCATATTCACAGACGTTCTTCCAAAATATTCTTCAACTATGTCTTACTTCCTTGTGATTCCACTTATTCCCTGTCCTTTCTTCCTTTGGCCCTACATCCAACATCCTCCCCAAACCAGGCCCAGCTCACTGACAGATGTGTTTTTCACTTTCCATTCTTACACCATGAGCCCAAATCCCACATCACAATTCCTTAGCCAGCCAGCACTCCTGTGCAGTCCTCCATCCAGACCTGGCTCTTGTGCTCCTAGTATCACAGTCAGACAACTTGAGGACATCAGAGAGAGGACCATTTACAAGACAGAGCTTGCAGCAGACCAGATCTCTTATTTGTGTGGAAAGCCCTGCAAGTCTCTCTTCCTATCCATGGCCTGCAGCAGGTCTAGCAAGAGACAGAATTCTTTGAGATTCTAACTGCAACTCTAGCAAATCTGCAATGAGTATGCATGAATTATCTTTTCTTCAAAACCTCAGAAACTTGGTCAAATTTGGGTTACAAGAGATCACAATCTTCTCCCCAGATCCACCCATTTCTTTGGTTCATGCTCTGCAGAACAGGTGGTTCCAAGGAATCTAAGGAAAGGCAATGAAAATTTCTGGAGCCATACTTTTCAAGTCAGCATTTCTGCTAGAAAACTGCTTAGTTATCTTGGCTGAAATTAGAAAATGTAAAGTCTGCCTGAGGCAGACACCCACTCTGAATGCAAAAAGAGTTTGGCAGGGCAGAGCTACTCTCATCTGAAAGTTACACCTTGTAACTGAAAAGTGTTAGGCAAACTTAGTAGGTGAAACTACCAACAGTGCTTCTAATAGAAATATACACAGGCACACATATTTATCAGCTGTAATAAACAATCATCTCTAGAGTCTTCTTATTAGAAAAAAAAAGAGCAATAATTGGATATTTTATGAAAGCCTGAAGAAGTTAAGGCTGCAGCATAAGTCATTTCTTAGTGCTTAATGACCACCTGGTAGGAGTTCACATTAATAATTCCCATTAAGTGCCCTTCACAGCATTATTACTGTAAACAACATACGGAAGTTCTGACACATTTAGTTATGAATGCTCAGCAGACTGATATAGCACAAACAACATCTAACACCAACCGATGCATCAACTCTATAAATTATCCCAAATCATCACTGTGTTCGTGTTAAACACAATCCCATTTTTTTCCTTTCAGGACTAATCATAGACTTTTCTAACCACCTCTGACAGCAGAGAGAAAATTCTTACTCAAAAAATCCCATCTGTAACAGCAGCATGAGGGAACACAGAGAAGTTACAGAGGAAAAACTGCTTGGAGAAAATCAAGTCCTCCTCCCCCACCAAATGGGGTTATACAAGTGTTACGATCTCTCTTGGCACAGAAAGAGACTTACCAGCTTCCTGTATCATAGTTAACTGTTCTATAACTGTGTCAGATTCCCATGGTTCTTTTTCCTTATTAAACACGTTTTTCTTTACTGGGCTGCACAATCCATGGAATCCACTTACCCACAGTCATGAAGGTACCCAGAAGCTGCTCTGTGGCAACTGGTTTGATCTCTGTACGTAGATTCACAAACCTGCCAACCACCAGTGGAGCTCGTCGGAAACCCAGAATTCTGATTTGGGTTGAAAAAACATGACATGAGAATTTGCAACATAGGCAGCAGTTCTATATTAAAATAAACCAAAACAAAAACACAGTCTCTGTGCCACTGTCTGAAATTGAGATGACTGAGACCAAAGAACAAAGTTGGAACCCTGCATCAACCTCTTCCCTTCTCCAAGGCAAAGTAAGTAAACTCATTTTTCTTAAGTGCCTGGATGTTAAACTTGCTTTATAGGCCATCAGTGACACTCCTTTATTAGAGCATTCGCAGCAGAGCAACACAGGATGCACCATGCTCCAACTCTCAGAAATCAGACCTCATACCAGAAATATCCATCATCTGTCTTGTGTATAGGCTGAAGCAGTAACCATTTGGCCTTTGGGCTGGTCACCTGGAAGGATCATTTATAACTCGTGGGAATTACTATCTATTAAAATGTTATGTTTAAGCCTAATTCAATTATACTTGAAAGTAAACAATCTAGGAGTTACTTTGTTTGGCATGGGGGGGAGAAGGGAAGAGAGAATGGTAGAACAAAACTGAATGCCTGAAGTGTCTGGAAAAAAAGAGAGGTGGGAAGAATAATCATAAAACTTGCAGTCACAAGATCCAGGTTCCACTCCCACATCTGCCACAGTCTTTGCTCTGTGACCGCAAATGGTTTGGGTATTTGTAATGGAATTTTAAAAGTGCTTAAAGGAGGAATACAAACATCAGTACAATGTCAGCCCCAACTCTCTTAATGTACTTTTGGTACTTTTTGCATCTCAGAAAGAGAGACTGAAAAGGGACTGTCCCTTCTGAAAAAGGGACAATCTACATTCCACAGAGATACTGGGAGAGTCACTCTAACAGCTGCAAAGTATTTCTTTTAGATATTCAATGAGCAAGTCCCCTTCCATAAGTATAAAATACCTCTAAGAAAGGGCAACGCAAAATGTCTGCCTGAACAAATCATGTACGCATAAAGACAAAATTCATAGCCAATACAGAGAGTTATGTACAGCTTGAGAAAATGCAGGTGTTCCAAGAAAATAAGCACAGAGCTTAGATCTGGAAAACCTGTCCCTGTATTTTCAGACCCATAGCTGAAAGGCCAGTATCCTGGATAGCACAGCCTCCCCACTAGTGGTAAACATACAATATGATTCAGATACTTCTTGAAACAATTGCATCCTCGGGTAAAATATGTAACTGTCACCATTCAAAACAAAGGTACACGCTAAAGTTATGTGGGCAGGTAGCTTCTGCCAGGTAATATTGGAAAATATGCAGGTGCATACCCACAAAGAGAGGAGAAAGGCCAGAGAAACAAGCACCAAAACACAGCCAAAGAAAAAGCAAGGAAGAGCTAAGAAAGAGGGGTTTGGACACTGGAAAGAGGCTTTACCATGTTTGATCATTGCTTTTTCAGGGAAACACAAGTCTGCATTTTTCTTGAAAGCACAAACGGACAACAGACAACTGGCTACATCTTTTGGGTTTTTGGGTTTTTTTTGGTCTTAAAATACCGTGATTTTAGCCCGCTACCTAAAGATTGCAACAACAGCGATGGGTATTACACAACTAGTTTTACACAACTAGAATTACTAATTTCCATTGCCTGTGCAATCAGTTCCACAGATGAATTAGGACTAACATATCTTTTACCACCTATGAATTCAGTCACAGTGACAAGACTCTTATTTATGTACTACGAAAGGAAGACTAAAACCTCAGTTTAAGTTCAACCATTCAATTCTTTATTATATTTGTCCCTCCTTATTCCCTTTCCCATGATTTTAAGTCTCTTCATATAAGAATGTTTCACATCTTTAATTATCTTCAGAAATCTTCTCCAAAGTGCCAACATAGTCCTCTTATAATGAGGAGACCAAGACTGCACTCATTTATTCTAGATGAAACTGCACCTTTAACTCGTATTTCATAACTATCAACATTCAGTGTTTGGTAATTTCTGTCCCATTCTTTGTATATCCCGTAACTTTGTTTTTTTTCCTAGTAATTGCACCTCCAGCTCAGGTCCACAAAACCACCTGGATACCCCTGAATACAATTAATATATGAATAGCTGTTTTTCCTCTAGAATGCGTTGATTCATATTTAGTCTAGACTAAACTGTTAGTCTAGACATTAGACTCAACTTTTTAGCATACTGGACATTAACTTAGCACATACATTCAGCATTTCACTCTTCCACAGGATTTGGCTAAGCTCTTTCTTACGTATAATATGAAATATCAGTGGTTTCAGTGCTCATTCTCCTTTTGAAATTTTCAAACAAATAAATGTTAGAATCTCGCACGGATCTTCAAAATGAAGTTTCACAAAAAAGCTAATAATTTTTATTTTTGGCTTCAATGTGATACATTGGCAGGTTTAGAAATAGCTCACATCCGAGGTGTGTTCTTCAAGGGATCCCTTTTTCCCCAAACTCTGAAAAAGCATTTACCAGAGACAATAAAACCAGGTAACCCAATAGTTCCATACCTATCCAAGTGAAAGGCTGCCACTTCTGCGTTGTGTCTGTCATAGCCAGCATACGGTTCTCCTTCCACTACATAATCCCTGGCATATCTGTAATTGAAATAAGTCAAATAAAGTGATTCATGCAGGATTCCCATCAACTCTGCTGTTCAGAGTAACAAGTGCAATAACAGTACTAAGTTAAACAGACTCTGGGTCACTTTCAAAATGATTGCCAATGGGAGAGGGAAAAATTATTAATGAGATTAAATAGCGTACAGACTGCTGAAGTTGTAAATAAGGAGGAAAGGGCAGTCATGTACAGTGTTCTCAAGAGCTTGGGAAGCAATGCCCATTCAAACTAATGAGTTTGAATTCAACCATATGCCAAGATACATCTAAGAACAAAGAGCACAGACCCAGCTACAGAACAGGGGGCTATTTATACTAGAAAGCAGCAACTCCACAAACGATTTTGGGGTTAGAATGGATTGTTAACATGAAAATACAATCTGATATTGTGCAAGAAATGCCAAATGCAATCTTTAGTAGCTAGAAGGTCAGCAAGCGTGAACCTGAGGACAATACTGGATATAAAAAGACCCTTTATTCTGGTGGAAAAAAGACATAATGAACAGCAAGAAATAGAAATTAGATACTCATTACAACAACAATGGTATATTTTGGTGAAGTGGTAGGCTTTTTTTTTCTTTTTTAACAGATGTTACTTAAATAGTCAAGGCAAACACAAAATTCTGGGATTCGCGACATTTGAATCAGGTCTAGATACTGCTTAAGAAGCATGCTTCAGATAAGCATAAAGTACCACAATCAATACCGAGCAAATGGGTGAAATGCAATACATTTTCAAATAAAGTAAGGCCAAATTAGATTACCTATTTTCTCATTTCCATCTATGTATCAAATTGTGTAAACTGGATTATTTCCAACAGACTCCGAGTTCAAGCAGTAGCAGCAACAGTGTAAGAGAAGCCACAGTGCTCTACTTTGATGATTTAACCCTGCTCAGAGAAGATCTGGGGCAAGACGACAGTCCATTTCATCAGTCTGAGCAAATGCTTTAGCTTCTCTGCAAGGCAGCTCAAAAAAGAATTAACCAGTGTGGGACGGTATGGAGTTTTTGGGAGGGGGATCTGACAGATTCCCACCAAATTGGAACTTAAACCAAACAAGCATCTTATTTCACATATACCACTAGCATGTGATGGTAGCAACTATTAATCATTAGTAACTTAGGCTGGATTTCAAGTAATTTTGAAATGAGACAGCTAACCCTCAGAACATGTCCTTGAAGTCGGGTCTTTTGTATGTACTTACAGCAGGCTTTTGAAAACATGGTCACATTTTGAAAGCTGCAGAGCTAAAACTTACTGGTAAAACACAACCAAATTCTTGCTTCCATGCACAGCAGGCATCTAGTCCTTTCTAGAGCAAAGGTAACAAGAGAATTCATTCTTTCCCAATCAGTAAGTTTTCTCAAAAAGGTTTTTAGTAGTAACTTTGACATACCTTTCAGGTCAAAAGCCAGTTAAATAGACTATCTTGCAATGACAGAACAAGACTCTACCTACAAGCCTAGCTATTCAGCAGTCACAAACAGAACATGGGTCTACCAGTATGGCTAGGGCCATACTGTCTAGCACTCCTATAAACTGCCTAGCACGCCTACAAACAGTCCCAGCTGCACATATCCTTAATGGAGCATAGTCACTGTGTTCGCCTGCACAGACATTCCATTATGGGAATGTAATTTAATGCTTGGTGAAACGCTTTACAGCACTCACTTATACAGAAAGCACTATAGAAATGCCACGTCTTGTTAGTGCATTTATTGGACAAGCCGCCTGCTGTACCACCAAGACTTCTGTGTGAAAGGTTCACACTGTTTTAACACAGCCCAGCCCCACAGTGAAGCTCCAGCCAAACCAGTAACTGACCATACAGAAACAGGGCTGCGAATGCAAGAAGTGGAGGGCAGATTTTTTTTTTTCCTCATTCTCTAATAATTCATTAGCATGACAGAAAAACTTCATGCTTGCTCAATCCAATATCCTTTGGAGAGAGAGGTACTCATTCTGTGACGACAACGCTTTACATTTGCAGTGCACTCCCACAAAACACACCTGCCTTATTTTTTTACATCTATCTTTCTCCTTTTCCCTGAAGGCAAACAGTTCAAAAAGCTTTACAGACGTGCACAAGACTCTTCATAAATGTTCAATCATGTCAAATTTCCCTGTGGATCACCGTAAACAGAGACCATACCAAGGAAGTATCACTACCCGCCCATTCTTACATTGCTCCTCCAGTATTCACTATTGGCAGACAGGAAACTCAGGGGCTTTCACTCTGACCTACCAAGCCATTTTTACAATCTTCATGTAGCTACACCAGACACCCAGGTCTACTTTTAAGACCACTGTCAACTTCCACTCCCTCCCTGTTTTTGAACTGCATTCTCTCATGGCAGTTTGACGTGACCCTTGCTCAGAAAGAGTAGGCAAGACTTGCCTCCACACTGCCAGAACCTGCACTTCCACAGTCCAGAAGATACGGATCAGAAACATCAGGTTAACCAACATTCCCTCAGGACTGAATACAGTGATTATTCTTTTAACCTAAAGACAGGCTGTTTCGAGCATCAAAGCTATACAGCCTGAGAGACAGCTGGCACAGCAACCTAATGTTACTAGAGGACCAGCAAGGCTCTATACTGTCTGTCTCACAAATAACAGAGTGGCCGTTCCATTTATGTGTAAATTTGTAACTTAAACATTAATGCAACAACATGGAGATAAAAAGAATTATACATAAAGCAGTTATTAATTCAGTCACTGAAGGCAATATTTACCTCTTGGGTTTGAAGACAACCTTCTGTCCTCCCTCAAGTATTAGCAAAGCTTTTAGTTGGGTCCCTTTGTATCCCACATCAGCTTTTATTATTTTCTTTGTTGTCATGGCATGCATAACAGCCCCTAGCTCAGGCGTCTCCTCGGGATACACCTCCCGGGGCACCACCCATTGGGCTGCAATTTCCCAAGGGGACTGCAATGTATGGTCAAGTCGGGGGTCCAGTTCTACATGGAGGCTTGCCATCATACGGTGAAAGGCACGCTGGTCCTCCCGGTTGGCAGCTGAGGTGTCCAAGTTGTCAAGGAGGAAAACTTTTGTGAAAATGAAGATGACAAGGAGAATGGCCAACAGCACAACTCGCTGCTTTAGCTTCATGATGACCTTCAACCCTTCTCCCCTGACCCTTTCTTCCAAGCGTTACAGGAAGTCTATTGGCAATCAGGGTGAGGAAGGGGATGTTAGTTAATGAATTTCATTCATAACTTGCATTGTGAAAGAGGTATCACCACTGAAGCATCTTCTGGTACCCCTAAAAATAAAAAAACCACAAACTTACAAAACTGCATTCCTGCAGATCCCACCAAACTCAAAATCAAGTTATTCTTGAAACATAAGTCTGCATTTATGTACACTTATACCCTAAAGCCCAAACATTTCTGTTAAAACACAGGGGGTTTGCTGTCTTCCTGTTGCCTTTCAGTGATCTGCACGGAAGGGGAAATTGCCTGATAGCATCTCTACACAGCTAAAATCATAACAGCTGCAACTACCATGGGCAGGACTTTTGCAGAGAATTGTAGTTTAAGTTCATGGCTCCAATTTCACAAACATTTTTCCATTAGTAAGAGAACCCATGACCTCTGGTTTCCTAAACATTTGTCCCTGAAGAGAAAGCTCCCAGGTAGATTTCCCAACATCTAACAATCGGTGAGAATAGCTGCACAGCCTGGTTTCCTGAAGGTACAACACATAAGGACAGAATAGACTTAATTTGTTTATTGCCTCTCATTTGCTGCCACTATAATTTACCCATCTTTTTTCCATTCTTAAAAAAAAAAGAAAAAAAAAAGGAGGGGACACACACATCTATACTTCCTTGCGGTTAACTATGTATCTTCTGCAGTCAACTGTAAAACCAGTAACCACAAAAAATATACAAAATATCCGTAATCTCAACACCAAATTAACAAGAAAAAAAAACCCCAAAACACTAATACTGCCTCTTCTCAGAAACCTCACCTACAACACAGTTAAAGCCACATCTGTGTTTCTATATTCACAATGGGCTGCAAGACACATCTCACCCCTCAACAAGCCTTTGCCAGTACAGCGTTAGCATATAAGGATCACATAACACACAATCAACTGCATTTCAATTACGAAGACAGACATTATCTTCACAATATTAGTTGAACGTAGTCAAAACCCAAATGGAAACAGATACTAAGGCGCATCTCTGAGGAACGCTCAGAGCCAACAGAGATTTCTCTTTGCACAAGCTATGCTAATCACGGAAACCACAAATGACACCCTGAGCTGTGGTAGGACTAATATAGAAAAGCCTTCTCATGAGATTTAACAATAAGCGTAAAAAACAGTCATTATTAATCATGTCACTGGAAAAACAAACTGCACAGGCTAAGTTAATTTACCAGCACCAACCAAAGGACAGCCAGACTACGACTTGCTGGCCAAATGCAGATCACAGCCATCTTCGCTGTCTGTGTGGACACCGTGCCTCGCCTGCAAAGGTCACAGGAGGGTACAATGGTTCTGAGGGGCCTGAGCATATCATTGAGGTGCATCTCCATTGAAGACTGAGGCCGTGGCAAACAGCAGATGACAGTAAGGCACATCCTTTGAGCAAGTCATCAGTGCAGAATCAGGTTTGGCACAGTGTAAGAGTACTAGTATAAAAGCACATGAAAGCCCAAGAATGACTCCACAGCATCTTAAATAAATTTATATTAGGTCTATAGCAGACCCACCCTACCTCCCAGCTACGTGGCTCTCCCACCTTCCTGTGCGTCAGTGTTAGCACTCATACAACCCAGCTGCAAGACAGTTTAACAATCCAGGTTGCTGACCCACCCAAACATTAACCACCTTGTTTGGTTTGTGTGTGAAACACCTACTATTGCTAGGTTTTGAGCCAACGCACAGTTTATCATCTGACTACAAAACACCACTACTGGTGCAAGTCAGAGAGACAAGGGAGGGTGGCACAGCAGCTCCAATAGTGGGACATGACCCATCAAGTGTCTACAAAGCCTACCTATCTACAGAGGGGCACCTTAAGTTACTCAAGTCAGCACTGTCACCTAAAGAATGGCCCTGCCTTCCACATACTTCCCATGTTCATGCAATGAACTCCGTGAAAGACCTGATCAGTATTAAAGCTTGAGCATTTTTATTTATTAATTTCTGGCTTCAGCCCTCCTTCCCCCAAATCTGGTTTCCAACATAGTTTCACAAGCATCTGAGAAGGGCACACCACGAGGCCAAGAACAAGTGTTTCTCCCGGCAGCAGCACTAGTGCAGGTAAAACTACAGCCCAGGCCACCCAACAAAGAATAAGCAGCTGAACCACTTGGAAACAGTCACAAAGAGCCCACCAAGAGGGACATGGAAATTTGGTAACAAACTGTCAGATCATCCTATTTTCAAAACCACTCTTTTCTGCACAGCAACCAAGCTGAGCACCACTCAACTTACAGGTGACACACTCTGACAATGCAGAAGCATGGCTTTTAGCCCTGTTTACCATCTGAATTTTTTTGCCATCATTGTCCCGCCTCAGGTGACAGCTCAGTTCAATTTGGCCCTTCCCACGTTACACATTTGCCTCTTACATACTTCCTATAAAACCTGTCTGCTGAAGCAGGAGAGAAAGTGAAAGTCTCCTAATGACAATGAGTTAAAACTGAAATGTGAACAAGCGGTTTAATGTTAATAGCAACCACTTACAGCAACACAAAAACCCCATGAAGGGTAGAGGGTAGGGTGAAAGAAGGCTACCAAGTCTCAGGGATGCTTCAAACTAGTACTACGGTCCCCTGTTAACTATGTAATACTGATTTTAATCTAGTGGAAAATAAGTGCTTGTGCTAATAGTGAAAGACAACAAATCACATGTTTATATGGGAATCAAAACATACTATTGTTCATCTCAGTTCCATTTAGGTAGCCTGTATTTCTCCAAACAGCACATCAATCTGCATATTACACGCTGCAAGCATGAGAATGAGAAGCACAGACAAGGAAGATGCACCTGACCTGAACCCCCTCGTTCTTGCAAATACAGACTCACCCAGAAGGAGAGCCCTAAATAATAGTATTGTTCTTGAATCTAAGAAAGCAAGCAAAGCGGATCAGGCTGCAACTGTACCCTCTCATTGTAACTTCATAATTTCACTTCTTTAAAACTAGTAATCCTAAATCATTTTGAACATTGCTGTTATCAAGATATGCTTTCATTCATTTTTAAAATCCATTAGAGTTTGGAAAAAGTTACACAGAAGAACATGGTTCATTTCAGAACAGTTACTTCTCATTATGAGATACGTACACACATACACATATATTTTAAGAAAGCCTCACAGCCCAGTGTTGGCCACGTAAAGCACGGGACAGAAATGTTTCATACCTTTGAAGCTCAAGTTGGGCACTCACTTCCCTAGACTGACTTTCAGGAATGCTGAGTTTCTCTAGGGGTATTCTTTTTGTGGGAGGGAGGAGAATATAACTGGAGCCACCACTTAAACTAAAGGTCACTTAGTTTATCTTTTGTGACAGCTTTGAAACTAATTTTGGCTGAAAACCTCCAACTATGTAGATAGAATTTACAAAAAAAAAAAATTTGCTATAAGACATTTCAGTAATTCCCTTAACTGAACAACCAATCCTTACCCAACGTTTCTCCCAAAGTTACACAATTACTCCTGACATCCCAACTAAACCCCTACCCTGATTTTGCTCTCTGTAGCTTTAAGCAGGTGAGTTGGCTCTGACTTTTTACTGACATCTGCCGACATGAGTCATCAGATGCTTTTCTCCAACAAACACGACACCCCTGAGGTTGCTATGCAATCGATTTCACACGCTAGCTGCAGAGCCTGCACGTTACTCCTTAGGTGCCAACATTACAGTCCTTGCTGTATGAGCCAACAAAAATGCATCCCTTCATGAAGAATTTTACCGCAGAGAGCAAGAACTTAAGCTTTATTGTTTTAAATTGAAGATGGCAAGAGTGACAGTGTTGAGGTGTTGTAAGAAAATGTTTACACAGTTTTGGAAGAAGTTAATTTCAAGAAAAGGACAAGTCTTTGGAAGTGACTTGGATTGGAAAAGGAGGATTATAAAAGCTCAGGAAACGTGAAGCTGGTCCTGGAACGAGGACAGAGATGGGAAAGGTAGCCACAGAAACAAACGAAATAATAACAAAACATAAGAGTCGTGTGAGTATGCGATGCACAAAATTATACTAGATGCTCTTTGAACCAGAAGGCATCAGAGAAGGAAAAACCCAAATAAAGTTTTCAGAAGTCAAACACGTTTTAAGCCTCCAACCAGAGCTAACATGATACAATGAAAGACTAATCCCTGTATACCTACAGTCCCAGAACAATACACATTCCCTCCTGCTGTTGGGCAGCAGCCACTGATCTCTTACCAAAAAGTCAGGTAACTCTAAAAGTGTTTTGTTTTTTTCTTTTATTTTTTCCTGAGCTTCTGCTTAGCATTATCTCCAGCTACCATTACTAAAAAAGAAGACATAATCCAAAGAGTTTTGTTGCTTTACCACCCAAACTCCATCTCTGTGTCACAGCAGTACAGAAAAACCCACTTCCCTCTACCATTTTACCATACCCCCGATCAATGAGGAAAAGAAAATAGTCAGAAATAAACAACCATATCAGCTTTTTAACAGTGTAGTCAACTGGCAAGTTTGCTTAAGAAATGCTTCTGTTTTTTCACTACCTCTTCAGGATATTTCCTGATAAATTTTGTCTCTCATTACAGCCAGGTCTGTATTCTCAGCAAGTAACAAGTCTTCCAAGTCAATATCCAAATAACAGCATCTTCTAAATATCACGGTGGGGTCACTGTGCACACAAACAGCTGAATTAAAGCATGCCCACTGGCATTAAATACCAACATCATACCACTTTACTCCCAGTTCTAGAAGCAGCGTGAAACTCGGCTGCTACAAACAGCAGCAAAATCACAGCTACTGTAAGCAGCCTACGAAGTTAGCAGAGGACCATATCTCAGAAAACAATTTTTATTAGAATCACGAGACCAATACTATATCATGTATCATAATCTCATTTTTATATCATAAAGCTAGAAAGCTGCTATCTCAAAAATACTTGTGTACAATTTGCAAGGACTTTGTTATGCTCCAAATGACAAATAAGGTCTGAGGGCAGGCAAAGGTTTGGTCTGTCAGCACAAGGATACAAAAAAAATCATAGCTTGAACAGATGCCAATCTGAAATAAATATGGTTAAGTATACTCTAACTCCTGTTTAAATGCAGGTTTTCTCTTCCTAAATACACTATGCCTTTTGGGATCTCCTATGAAAAGGACTTTAAAAGTTCTCCAGTAAATCCTGGAAAATGCCTTGAAGAAACAGTATATACAGTAGTGACATTTTCTTCTTCCTAAAATGTACTTCAGTCTCACCAGATCAATCTTTCTTCGTATCCTCCCCTCTTTGGCTAACTCCTTGGTAGCTCATGCTTTCCCTCTCTGTGTAAGCCTTGTTATTTCAGTTTTCACAGGCAGGCTCCCACAGACCTTTGCTCAGATTTTTCAGACTCATTCTGTCACTTCCACTCTCTATATGCTGCCTGGTTTGTGTACGAGTTTAGTAATCCAGTGGACAAGGCTTCACACATATTTACTTGTCTGCTATTTCTCCATCTCTTTTTCTGTTAAAACCCCTGCTATCTATAGGCAAAATCTTTGCAACAGTCTATGCTCAAACTTTCCTTTCCACATGCACAACTGCACCCCTGGTTGAGAGCTACAGTGTAGACAAAATATGAAACATCACAAGCATTTTAACCACTGCATTATCTATACCTATAACTGTAAAAGTCAGTAACTGCCTGACATATTCTCACGCTTCTGAGAGAAATAAAATCATTTTGTCCATCTGTCTGTCCACCTTGCCTCATTATATTCCTTACTAACTTTAGAATCCATTACCTACAGTCCTGCCAAATTTATCAGGGGAATACATCCATGAGCTTTACAAAAACAACTGGCCAGATGGAGGGCAGAAGCCTCAAGAAGCCAAGGAAAACTCAGTATATATCCTCAACCTTTACCAGCAGCCGGCTGGCCACTCAGCAAACAGGAACACCTGGCTCAGCTGGCTGCACAAATAAAGACGGGGCAGATCAGGACACAGGCGGCACCTGGGTGCAGTCCTGGGGAGAGGGAGGCTACCAGGGGACTGAGCATGCTAGGAGACAGGCAGGAGTTACTATGGTAGGATGTGGCAAACAAGTCCCCAGGAAACCAGGCTTCGTTAATTCTCCTCACAGAACAACTTTCCTTCAAGCACAGTTTCCTATGGAAACAAAGTTTATGTAATCACACTTTTCACCGGTAAGCTTTTGGATCCATTGGCTAATTTCAAATACATCTGAGAGAACAGTAGATGTTTTGAAGACAGAGTTCATGTGTTTATGGGGAATTGGCAGCTGGGGAGCGCTGAGGGAAAGGCTGCAGCGTTAGCTCAACAGTTGTCTGTTCGCCTTGGCCATCTGGGCAACCAGCATGCACACAGCTGGTACACGGAGGGAGCTGGAAACACTGTATGAGAAGGAAGGAATTGAAAGTACTGTAAAGTGAAATGATATGGGACATGGGCAGGAGCCGAGGGTTCCGAAGTGGAGGGTGCTGGGACCTGATCAGAAAACAACAGAAAACATGCCAGTTTCAATACTAAGGAAATACTCCCCCTTGCCCCCGTCCCAGTACTGAAGTTCCACCTGACCATCACGGGCAGACATACAACAACAATAAAGCGAGCTGGAAATGTTTTAGGGAGCCTTGTTCAACTTGGAAGTGAAGCCAAAGCAGTGAGAAAATCCTGTAGTTTTCCTTCTCAACTTGACATTCTTACATTTATTCAGTTCATTCCTAAGATGGGCACCAAAAACTCAACCTGGGTCTGTATACCCATCTGACATTTAGCAACAACGAGCCTGTCTCTGCTATAAGATAGCGCCAATCCATTTCCCTTACTCCCAAGAAGAGAGGCAGCAGACAACGAACCAGAGGACAAGAGATTTTGGTATCAGAATTGAGCTGCCAACTTTGTTTAACGTGTGAGAAAACAAAATCCACCTCACCCTCCTGAGATTTTGGAGACAAATCTTGTTGCAACTAAGTAGGTCAGACTTAAGGACGTAAGAGGTGCATGCAGTCATTTTCAAATTAAAGTAAGATCACAGTATTAATGCCCTGTTCTGTAATAAGTACCAGGTGGGATCTATTCACATGGAATTCACTGCAAGACTAGAATTTTACAGCTTTCCCAGTGTGCTCAGACCCTAAAGCACAGATGTATATTGTAGCACCAGGGCCTCAGCTAGCATGAACCAAAACAGCTGTACTGCTTATAGACATCTGTATCCAGAAAGGGTCTAAAGACAGATGTCCTTTAAAAATGGTTAAACCCACAGCTTTGACAACTACAACTGGCATTTCTGCTCAACAATACACATCTTATTTTTCACAACCTGACAATAACCTTAGCTAAGGTGCAAGTGGTACTCAGCGAGTTGGTCCATTGTGCAGACGGCTATTCACACGCGTGAGTACATCGTCAGAAAGGCAGCAGGCTTCACAGCTGTGCGGGGTCCTTTTCCCATCTGAAAGCAAGGCTCCAGAAGAGGAAGGAAATGTAAGAGCTCAGATAAACATTCACGTCTGCTCTAGCGATATCCGTGAAGTCCTTAACTGACCACAGATGAAATCGAGAGGTATTTTGGGAACCCGATCTTCCACAACCGTAGAGGTATTTCCAGTGAGGCGGATCTGCGAAGACCGAACATGTCCCACGTGCCGGAGGACCCAGCCGCGCGCGTTTCAGCGCGCTGCTAACGCCGACCACAGAGACCCGCGGCACCGCAGGGCGCGGCGGCGCAGCCAGACCCTGCGGGAGCCCTCCGCGGGGCGCAGCCCGCGCCCGCCCCCTCCCGCGGGGCAGCTTGGC